>NW_026692201.1:23880000-24480000 GCF_021218885.2 Marmota monax
TATATGTTAATTAGGACAATAAGAGGATTTTTAACATTATAAAGATACTTCTTTCAGAATAAGAATCATCACTTTGCTTCTTATATTGAAGTGCCAAACGAATAAGTACTCTCTGTAAAATTGGAGTCTGACTTGAGGTTGCAGAGAATATTGGCAGTGCATTGTGACTGCTCAAGGTGCTCAGTTCATTCCATAGCTGTTTGTTGAATGGCCTGCACTTGAGTGGCACTCGTGAATCAGACTATAGCTTTGAAATAAGAAAAGGCAATGATCTAGTCCAAGTGGTGTTTTAGTGACGTTATTACACTATGCAACTGAAAACAATCTGGAGACAGATCTTCTAGTTCTACTGCTATGCACAGATAAAGACACTAAGAGCCAGGAAGATGGGGTGGCCTTCATTGTGGCTACAGTATGGGACCTCTGTCTCAGATGGAAGGAAGGATATTTCAAGGTTTATGCCAAGTCCAATCTTTATTTCTCCTTCATGCTTTTTATCTTCAACTTTAAAAATATTTGTAAAAGTAGCTTGCTCATGTTCATAAAAGTAATTACTTTCTCAAATCTGCCTGTTCCCATGACATGCCAAAGTATTTTTTCAACTTTTAGGAGGAAGGTAGCAAAATTCCAACACTTCCAGCCTCTAATCTAATTGTTTTCCAATCTCCTAATCGTATATCCATTACTTTACAATACACACTTGGAGAAGAATTTCACTTAATAGTAGTTGAAACCATAATAATAATATCAGACACTGTATTATTTTTTCATTAAAGTAATTTCTCCTTTTTTAATTTATAGTTGACTTATATTTTAGTCAAAGTAATAAAAAGCTTATATTGTTGTGTTTCAAATATTAGAGACGTATGTTGACTAACCAGTGTTGTTATCGATAAACAGAAAAAAATATTAACTTCTGGAAATGGAAGACAGAAAACTTGATTCAGGAATGCAACCTCTTTGCCATGTAAAAATGAAGAGAAGAAAAATGTTGAAAAAAATAAAATGTAACTTAACATGTTGAATGTCTATAAAGTCATATTGATCTGTTTTATACGCATGAGATAAAAGGAATCTTAATTAAGAGACTGAATCTTCATTTTGCATGCAGAAGAATGCATTCATCATGAAGTGTTTTAAGTCTCAAAATGTTATATAATGTAAATGAATACTTTATCCTCTGAAGTCAGTACAATAAAAGAGACAAGTGTTTATTTAAGCAGATAAGTCTAACATGAAGTCAAATGAGTACTGGAAGGGAGTTTTGTGTGATATCTGGTTTTCTCATGGACACTCACTAACTCTTACTTTGATGTGGGAGTGTGGAGATGACTGTACCGGGGAGTATGTTTGCACTCAGCACTTAACAGTAAGCCTAGTTCATGCAGTAGGCACACAAAATATATTTGCTTATTGAAATATTAAAAGTCTTGAGACTTAAGATTTGAGAATAACTTCAATAAGCAGATAAGATGGATTTCCATACTCAGGGAAAAGAAGTCAAAGTTTGAAGGAGCCAACAATAGTAGCAGGAAGTCTTCCAATATGCCTGGAGTGCTGGGTTTGTGGCAGGATGAAGTAATCGATCTAACTCCTAGTTAAAATGGATTATATATATATAAAGGATTTATTTATGAAAACACTTATTTTTGGTTGATGCTGGAAAGCCTGTTTCTTAAACACAGTAGTGATAAATTATGCGTTGAAAATAATGATGGGATCATACTGAGTTGGCAACTGCTAGGATGTAAAAGATGAGGAATGTGAAAGGGCCAAAGAGAATTCCTAGTTAATTTGGGAACTGATATTTAGCTATTTCCAATGACAGCAGGTGGAAATAAACCAAACATGAAGTATTTAAAAAACAAGACAAGCAAAACAAAACCCTGACACAGAGCTTTCAAGAGAAACTGTTCAACAAAATTAACAGGGAAATTGTGGCAGAGGACTTCTCTGAGGGCTAGAGGTCAGGCCCATTCCTCTCCTCCAAACTGTGATCATATGACCTACACTGTGAAATCAAGCTGGCACTTAGTCTGATTCACTAAAGAGCATCCTAAAAATAGACACGCAAGATGTAGCATGAAATCTTAGCAAATGGCTGTTAGAGTAGATCTAAAAACACATTATCTTGTAACTTACCCATTAATTATTTTTTTCTGGTGAAAATATATTTACTGGACCATATGTAGCACTTAAAAGCATTTAAAGGAGCACTGGAAGAGCTCATTTCTGGTGAAAATTAAATGAAATTCCTCTAGCCTCCATCCCAAACAAGAAAAATAGTTAAGTGATGTTTCACATACAAGCTAATTTATTAAATTTTATGGACAATTTTTAAATTTTTCTTCCAAATAGTACCTGAATTATCTGAAAAGGCATCAAATTGGATTCACAATCATAGTAAGGATTTCTGAAGGATTGACTGGTTCTCCCAGTTTTTTTATTACAGGCTTCTCATCTTCAGACCATCTTCCCTTCAGCATGCAGGTTTGACCTCCGGTCTACTTATAAAAACTTCCTTTCAGTAAGGGAAAGAAATATTCTAAGTTCAGATTGAGTGAGAGACAATGGACTTCTAGGTGTCTTGAGCCTTTAAATTCTAGATAAAAATCAACTAATTCTGAACTGCAAAGTATTCTTCCATTTCTTTCCTCCTCACTCCATTCTACCTTCTCGCAAAACTAATTTAAGATAGTAATGGCTGATATCTTTCCCCTAGGATACTTACATGTAAAGGTTTTTGAATATTGGGAATGTTTAAATTCAAGTTTTCAGAAAGTCTTGAAGCACAGAAATGCAAAAATACGGGTGCTGAGAGATTTTCAGCTTTAAGTTACCTTATGTAAGGTGCCCCAGTGAAAGGAACCTTATAAATAGAGACAAGTTTGTGGAATGAGTCTTCCCAAGATTTAAAATTTACATCATATTGAGGGTCATCTATTTTTCCAAGTTATAAAACCACCATCTGTCTGGCAAGGCATGTGTAATGGTTTGGATATGAGGCATCCTTCCAAAGCACCCATTAATGCAGGGATTTCAGAGGCGAAATGATTAGACTACAGGTGCTATAACCTAAACAGTCCATCTTAGTGTGAATGGATTGACTGTGGTAAGTATAAGCAGTGGGGCATGGCTGGAGGAGGTGTTTCACTGGGAGCATCACCTGGAAGGTACATATTTCCTGTGGCAACATCCCCCTCTCTTGCTCATTGCTTCCTGACCCCACCATAAGCTGAGCAACTTTCCTCTGCTGAGCCCTTCCACCATGATGTGCTGTCTCACCTTGGGCCTAGAGTAATGAAGTTGGCCACCTATGGATTGAGATCTCTGAAACCATGAGCTTCACATAAACTTTCCCTCTTGTAAGTTGTTCTGGTCAGGTATTTTGGTCACAGTGACAAAAAGCTAATTAAAATATCATATTTCTTATATTTCTGTCATCTCAGATCAGACCAACTGAAATTTAACAGTGAAATACTGACAAGTAGAGTTATTGATTATGAAAAGAAACCAAACATAGAACATGCTTTATGGGAGAGCATGGGAGGAATAGATGAACTCTAGATAGGGCAGAGGGGTGGGAGGGAAAGGGAGGAGGCAGGGGATTAGCAAGGATGGTGGAACGTGATAGACATCATTATCCAAAGTACATGTATGAAGGCAAATTGGCGTCAACATACTTTAAATACAACCAGAGATATGAAAAATCGTCCTATATATGTGTAATAAGAATTGTAATGTATTCTGCTGTCATTTATTTTTTTTAAATCAATTTAAAAATACTGGAAAAAAGTCAGTGGGACATGCAGATGAATGAAATGCAACACCTAGCTTTCACCTTGTACAAAAATTGATGCAAGATGACACAAAGACCTAAAAGTATGCTCTGAAATTCTGAAACTACTAGATAAAAACATAGGAGAAATACTTCAAGATATCAGTACAGGCAACAGTTTTCTAAATAAGATCCCAAAAGCATAGGAAACAAAAGGAAAACTTGACAAATGGGATTACATCAAACTAAAAAGCTTTTGCACAGTAAAGAAATATTCAAATAGTGAAGAGACAACCAACAGAATTGGAGAGAATATTTGCTAACTATTCATCTGACAGAGGCTTAATATCCAGAATATATAAGGAACTAAAATGAACAAGAAAAATCGAGTAACCGGGCTTGGGTTCTGGCTCAGCATTAGAGCCCTTGCCTAACATGTGCAAGGCCCTGGTTTTGATCCTCAGCACCACATAAAAATAAATACAATAAAGGTATTGTGCCCAACTACAACTAAAAAGTAAATATTTAAAAATATAAAAAAGTAATCTAATTAAAAACTCAGCAAAATATCTGAGCAGACAGTTCTTAAAAGAAAAAATATAAATGTCCAATAAATATATGAACAATGTTCAATATTACTAACCATCCAAATAATGCAGATCAAAACTACAATGAGATACCATGTCACCCCAGTTAAAATGGCTATTATAAAATAAAAAAGTAAATAAACAAATGCTGTTGAGGATGTGGGAAGCAAGGGCATTATATACTGTTAGTGAGAATGTAAATTACTACACCCATTATGGAAGTTCCTCAAAAGAAATGAAAATATATCTACTTTATGTTTCATCTAAAGTACTTCTGAGTATATATTCGAAGGAAATGAAATCAGTATACCAAGGAGACACCCATATGCCTGTGTTTATTACAGCACTATTCACAGTCACTAAGAAATCAGCATAGGTGCTCATCGACAGATAATTGGATAAGAAAGATGTGGTGTATGTGTATATACACAATGATGCATTATTTGATCTTAAAGAAGAATGAAATCCTGTCATTTATAGGAAAATGGATGGAACTGGAGGACATTATGTTTAGTAAAATAAGCCAGACACAGAAAGACAAGTATCACATATTATCTTTCATATGTGGAAACTAAAAAACCATGGACTTGAAAGTGAAAGTAAAATAGTGATTCTTAGAGATGAGAAAGCAGGTAGAAGTGAGGGAAGGGTAGAAAATGAGAGGTTAGATTTGATCAGTGCATGCTATGTAAAAATATATATAAAATTATATTGAAAATATATGTAAAAACCACATTAAACCCAATTAATATGTACTATTGCATAAGTTAATATTTTTTAAACAAGTCAGTGGGAGTATTAGCACTTCTTTCTTCTGATGGATATCTTACCATTGTAAAATAGAGGCATTTGACAGTGTAATCTGGAAATAAGAGGCATACTATTAGGTGTAAGCCCAGAAGAAGTAAATGAATGCTACAGATTTATAATATTAACTGACATTGAATGAAAAGAAGACTTTTATCATTGTACTATTAAAACAAGTATTCCAAACATCCAACACAAACAATTCTAGTATTAAGAAATCTCATTAGCAGTTTATCATAAGAGTGTATGGACACAAACTAGATTAGAAAAAAAAATATTTTTATATGAAACCTTAGCTCTGTATCTGCATGGACTTGAAAGCAATGATTAAATTAACATGACCTATTGTAATTAAAATTCAGCCAAGATAGGGTACTAAAGACAATTTATGGTATTGGTCTTCTGTAAGAGCTGTGTGACCTGATGAATCATTGCCCCAGTCCTGCCAGGCTTCCAGGGCTCTCATTCTAAGACTGGTGGTAAAGGCATCTAATCAAACAATTCCGAGGAGGAAGCTTATTTATCAAACTGTCTTAGTTGTATTATCCACTGGCCATCTAATAGCTCTACAGATGAGACCTTAAGGGAAGACTGTCTAGTATCAAGGAAGACTCCATTGATCTCTATTTAAAAGAAGTAGTCTTTCTCCCGTAAAAAGAGTTGGCAGTGAGAAAAAGATTATTCTTTTCCTTCAATACAGAAGATACTTCAAACTCACACTATAAAATAGTACAAAGGCATGTACCACTTGTTTCATTTATTCTCCTTTGATCATACTCAGCAGGTTACGCCAACAGTCCTATCTTATTTTAGAATAACTCAAGGCTACATTAACTACACACACACACACACACACACACACAAGCACATACATACATATGCACAGAGGAGGATGGTGGAATAACTGCAGGCAGAACTGTGAAAGCTGCCAGAGAGTTACTGTGGTCTTTGATGCCTCTCTAGGATCCTTTCTTTTATATTAGAGTATCCTCTTGTCCATTCTCTTCTCATGTACCTCCACAAGCAGAAAAAAGCTGGTAGTCATTTACATTCAGAATAAAACTTACTTATTCTGATATATTAGATCTCTTAATAGCATTTTCTAAATATTTAATGCTAACTAAAAAAATAAGTTTTGTAAATTATTCCAGTTAAAGTATTTTGTTACAGCAACAGAAAATAGATTTAAAAGCTTCATATATATACATAGTCCTATTTTGCATGTGTGTGTGTGTGTGTGTGTGTGAGAGAGAGAGAGAGAGAGAGAGAGTCTTAAAATTGTTTTATCTTTTTTTTTCTATTTCTTTCTTTTTTGGGTGCTAAAACCCAGGGCCTTGAACATGCTAAGTATGGACTCTATGCCTAACTATACTCTCAGCCCCTGAAAATTTATTTTCTTACATTGTTTAAGAATACAATATATTGTGAACAGTACAATGGAGTATTATGCAGCACTAAAAAACGACAAAATCACGGAATTTGCAGGGAAATGGATGGCATTAGAGCAGATTATGCTAAGTGAAGCTAGCCAATCCCTAAAAAACAAATGCCAAATGTCTTCTTTGATATAAGGAGAGCAACTAAGAACAGAGCAGGGAGGAAGAGCATGAGGAAAAGACTAACATTAAACAGAGACGAGTGGTGGGAGGGAAAGGGAGAGAGAAGGGAAACTGTATGGAAATGGAAGGAGACCCTCATTGTTACACATAATTACATATAAGAGATGGTGAGGGGAAAGGGAAAAAAAAAACAAGGGAGAGAATTGAACAACAGCTGATGGGGTAGAGAGGGAAGAGGGGAGGGAAGGGGAGGAGGGATAGTAGGGGATAGGAAAGATAGCAGAATACAACAATCACTAATATGGCATTATGGAAAAATGTGGATGTGTAACTGATGTGATTCTGCAACTTGTATTTGGGGTAAAAATGGGAGTTCATAACCCACTTGAATGAAATGTATGAAAGATGATATGTCATGAGTTATGTTATGTTTTGAACAACCAATAAAAAAATAAAATAAATAGATGTCTTGAACTCATTCATCCCAACTGAAATGTTTTGCCCTTTGACCAATATATTGGGAAATATTTTTAACATAATTTGAATTAGTTATTAATATTTAAGAAGTAAAAATATCTTAAAAATATATGAACTTCCTCCTTGGTAAAATGTCTGTAATTAAAACTGCTTCAGCGTGATTAGAGTCATGGTCCATATCTGCACTTAATATTTATTTTAATCTTAGTAGTTGACTGAAGCTAGTAATCTGAAGAAAGGGCCACATACTTCAGGCAGTTTTATAGTTTCTGTACAAATGGATTTTATTGATGAAACATTGGTCTTTCTACTTAGTGCCAATGAATGTTAGAACAGGGTTTCAATAGTGAAATTAGAGGTGTTCAGCATGGTGTGTGCATTAGCTGCACAGATGTGTTTCAAATCCTGCAGAGATGATTATGAATCATACCGGAATAAGCATTCTCTACCCCACTGCGCTGACACTTTAGGTTGGCCTCTAATCTGTACTTTGGATGACCATTTTTAAGAGCCGTTAAGAAGGCACAATGCTAACAAGACAGCACAGCAACCCTCCCAGAATTTGGTAGCTTACGCTTGAGTAAACCTGTCTGAACGTTGTTACCAGAGCACCTGAATGGGCCAGAGTGAGGCTTCTATAGAAATTATCTGATATTAACATATTTTTGTTTGCTCTTTTTTTCAACATGTGTTTGTGTGTGTGTGTTGTATATGTGTGTGTTGTATGTGTGTGTGTGTGTGAGTGTATGTGTATGTATGTCAGATGTTAGTCTGAAAATTGCTTTTCTTATAGTAGTGAGTTTGTGGGTGAGGCTAATCTTCATCACCTCAGACTTCTTCAGCAGAGACTGTTGTGTAGAAGAACCTGAATTGTGTAAATCCAACATGGATTATGCCCATTTGCAGCACTGCTCTTAACAAGTAAGAAAGTGGGGGCTGGAGTTGTGGCTCAGTGGTAAGCGCTTGCCTCACATGTGTGAGGCACTGGGTTCAATTCTCAGCACCACGTATAAATAAATGAATAAAATAAAGGTCCATCAACATCTAAAAAAATGTTTTTTAAAGTAAGAAATTTGGCCCCATTCTTTGAAAGGCAAAGATCAGAAGGACCCAGGAAGCAGCTGCATCCTGTACTGGGACAGGTGTTTTCTACATCTTATAATAAACACCACTAACACTTGCCTTACTGCAGCTCTTGTTTACATTTCCTTCCTGGGCCTGTGGGCACTGACATCTGTCATCCCTGCATTGAAGGAATTTCACATCCTGTCAGACAGGTGTAGGAGAAATTGTAACTAAGAAAACTTTTCTTGGTATTCAGTCATGTATGTGAATATCCCCAAAGGTAAGCTTCCATTCATTCTTTTTGGTTAGACAGGCATTTAGTACCATTGCACTGTCTGCATTCTCTTCCTTTCTCTTTCTTTTTCTTTTATTCAAATCTTTTTTATCCTTCTGCTTTTATTATCACAAAATTGGAAATCCAGCCACGATTGATGGCTTCATGCTTTCTGACAACTAGGGCAGTGGACCTCAGAATGAGCCAATGCTTCCAAAACCTCTCTGGAGTATTTGAAAGGGGTGTGTCAAAAGGAAGGTCAGGAGTGCAGGATGCCCACTGTATCTAGGGTGAAATGAGATCAGGAGACTATGACCCAGTTCCCCCTGTGTCTCCCCACCCAGTGTGTGTGTGTGTGTGTGTGTGTGTGTGTGCGTGTGTGTGTGTAAGAAAAAAAAGAGAGAGAGAAAGAATGATGGTCAAAAGAAATTTATCAATGAGGAAACTATATCTCTTATTATCATTCTCAAAGTTTGTTGTTTGTTTAACATGGTTATACATAAGCTTTCATGATCAACTACTTAAAAATATAGAAGATCCATAGTAACATGGATTTTGTTTCATTGTCAAGACTAATTCTTGTTATATGATAAATTCATATCAATAAATGGATTTGTACAAGAATGTGTGAATGTACGTGAGACAGAGAAAAGTGTCTGACCATTTAGGTAGAAAAACATACCAACCCCTAAAATAATATATTTGTTGCATTTTTTTAATAAAACAAATTAAAATCATGGAATAAAAAGTATTCCAGTTGCTATATAACAACTCTTTATAATGATTCAATTGTTCAAGATTTGTACAATAGTAATATTAAATATAAAATTGATATTTTTTTAATTTGGCAGCATAAGTTTTAGAAATAAAAGATCTAAGTCCTTACAGACAGTTTTTTTTCACCCAGTCTCTGTATGATGGTTAAAAGTTTCCCAAGATGGAAAAGAGTAAATCTCTTCTTCCCTTCCCAAGACAAAACAAAACAATCAATCAGTTGTCTTGACCTTGTTTTCTTCTTTTTACCAGGGAGGATTTGATTATGATATAGTAATTATTTAGTGAATAGTCGAGCCTTTCAATAAAATATATTAAATGACACAAATGCATAGAGCACTCTTGAAAATTAGTGTGCTTAATTCATATTTGTACTTCATGATTGACACATAGACCAGAAGTCTTGTCCCAAGGAATTCAAAATTACAATTATATTTTATATTGGTAACCATTTTATAGATATCTTGAAATACTAGGAGGGAAAAACAACAACAACAACAATGGTTTAACTACTGTGCCTTTGTGCTACCAGCTAAAGATGTGGAGAAGTATAAAGAGAGAGGTAAGGAGAAATCCACAGTACTAGATGTAAGACCCTAAAAGTGGAACCACAAACCTCATTGAAAAATAAAAACACAAACAAACAAAATAAACTCATTCTTTCTTTCTCCCTCATGTACCACCTATACCTCTATAGTAATGAAAACCCTGCTCCATCTCTGTCCTGCCTCTGGGGAAAATGAGCATGTTCTGTTCCTCTGTGGCACAGGGAGGCTTCCTCTCCCATCATAAGACCTGACACTGTCTTTAGTGTTTAGAGCTCTTTTCCATATAAGAGAATTGAGAGCATCTTGGGCCATTGAAAAGGCAGATAGCCCAGAATAATTCAAATAGAGCCAAAATTAAAGAGACATTCCAGCCTGACAGTTATGAACAGGGAAATCACCACCATCAGAGCTCAATGAACACGCTCAGAATGGCTCCTGGTCCCTAGGAACAGAAAGTACAGCATCAGCATTGGCTAAAGCTGTGTGAAGTTGTTTATGTGCTTCAGATTCCTGCCAAGGTGATAGATGGAGTGGGCCTGGGGGAGGTGGGTGTCCTCTCCTGCCAGGTGATTTTTTCCATTCCTTAGTTTTTCTTTCTCTTACCTAATTTTGACTTTTGTATCTTGCCCCATTTTTTTCCCTCTCACCTTTTCCTTTTGCCTGTGAAATTCTTCTATTTTTTAGGGGATCTTCCTTCTTCCCATTATGCTTATGACATTAATATTTTCTACTCCATTACTTGCTTTCTTTCTAATATTAAATAATGGTATGTACAAAAAGAAAGGACATGGAATATTTTTATACTGAACAGGATAGGAAATAGCTTCTACTTGAAAAAAATGTATTTTCAATTTGAAACTATTTGAAATATTACTTAAACACAAAACAATACACATATGTTTAGATAATGCCAATCTTTTTTTTTTTTTTCCTAGTGCTGGTGACAAAACCCAGGATCTCATGCATACTAGACAAGTACTCTACTGCTTAGTAGCTTCCCTTCCAACCCCTAATGCCTACCTTTTAAAATAGATAACTTAAACTTTTAAAAACAAGATAGTGTAATCATATGGTTCAATATTATACAAAATTTTGGTTAATAATAAAATTTTTATTAAAGACTTTAATATCAAGTGAAGTGTTCATGATTTTTCAATTTGTTATTAGATATTCATTAATCTTATAAAGAATAATAAATAGTTGTTGTGGCTTAAAATTATATGACTAATTACATTAAGAATCTTAAATTTATCTTTTAAAAACCTGTGAAATATCCAACATTGTTCTTTAGAATTATGGAGTCCAAACCTACCATTGAATTAAAAGAATGTATAGATAGCAGAGAATAGCAGATGAATGAAAAAATGGAGGGTAAAATAGAAAATAGGAGTATAAAATAAATCTAAAAAGAAGAGACTAAGAACCCTGAAATAAGTTGGAAACAAACTGAAACATGAACTGACTAACCACACACAGAGGAAAGGAGACACTGAATGTGCCATAGACACCATAGACAGGTTTCTCTCAATCCCTGAGGCATGTTAGAAGATCAGCACACATTTATTGAATGACAGAATGACAGAAATATAGGCAGAGAAAAATAACTTCACAGAATAAAAGAATCTCATAATATTACAAGTGAAGGCTTAAATCCTGTGTGACTTTTCAAACACTGTTTAAGCATAAATACTTTTCAGTGTTTGAAACACAGTCTGGTTCACATGAAATAAAAGACTGTTTGTTTAGTTGTCATCAAACACTCAGTCTCTAGTGTTGGAATGTGAAATCATGCATAATTTAATACAGAAGGAATTTAATACTTTTAAAAGAGTATCTTATGGAGCAGCATCTATAGTTATGCAGGTAATCCATGGTTGACAAACTATTCTCTTTTAATCCTGATATTAAGAACAATATATTAAAATTACAATTGATTTTCCCTGGAACATAAAATTATGGTGTAAGACAATTCAGAAAGCAAAAACGTCTTGTCTAAAAGTGAAACTAGTACATGTATAAAGATTAATAAATGGTTATGTAAATACTATTGCATCAATGTAATTAAATGCAAAAGTGCAATCAGAGTTTTATAAATATAATGTTACAACTATGTATGAAATTGCTTTCCATGCACAGGGACTGGGGGAAAAATTAGGAAAATAAAATATTTAAGTAATTAAAATGGTAGGATTTGAGTTTCTCTGTTTTTGTTTCTAACTTGTTTGTTTCATAAAAAGTAACAAATTATTAAAGACCATTCACAAAATTTATTTTCTATACATAAATTTCACAAAGTTGAGACTTGGTATACATTCTTTCAAAAAACCTGAAATGAAATAATTACAAGAAATTAAACCTTCTAACTATACATCTCAATGTCTTCTTTTTTTATGCAATGAGTAAATGGCTATCTTACTTGGTATTGCTGGGATTTAATGTTTACATTCCATTATATTTCTTTTTTTTTTTTGGACGTAAAATAGCTTTATTGGCCTGATAAATGAGTTGGCAGAAAATTCTTGTTAAAACTCTGGTTGCTGAATTATTTAAAAATATCTGACAATATGTAAAGTGCTCATACATAACAGTGAAAAACATAATATTAGGTCAATAAGAACGTTAAGAAGGACAGACTTCAAAACAGAAAATGACAGGTCCTTTTTAGATAACTGATTCTTAGTCATTTGTACATTACAACTTAGCTAGATTTCAGTTTCAGTAGATTTCAAGCATCGTATAAATTCCAGACAAAAAGGAAAAAAAAAAATAAAAAAAAGACTATTGATATAAACCTCAGTATAGAAATCTTACAGAGAAACAAGAAATCCTACCAATTTTCTCACATAGATGCAATTCTGTTTAAACATCTACACTAGATCCATTTATATAATCATAAAATTTGGATGGTTCACTTTAAGTTAGTGATTCTGAGAACTGTGCTCAGAATCTTATAGGAGCTCAGTTATTTATTTTATGCTATTGTGGTTCTATTTTTCCCCCTAAATAGTAACTGTACACACAAATTCCTCAAAACATGATAAATAAAATCCCCCTATTATATACACCAGTGTAAACAAGACGATTAAATGATTTGTTTTGTATGGTTTATCCTTATTCTTTTCCTTGAATAGAACAGTTTAGAAACTGTAACCTTTTCTTCCCCCTTCCTTCTCCATTATATTTCTAACGTCTATTTTCTCTTGTGACTTTGTGAAGGAGGTAAGGTCAGCCATATCAACCTTTATTCTTCTTGGGTCATGTTTTGGTTGTTTGAGGTTATTACTCTGATGGAAGACATGGATGATAAGCCTAATGGAGGTGTGAAGGAAAATTATCTTAAGACAACTAATCAATATCCTTTATGCAAATTGTATAATGTTGTCAATTGTACTTTAATTATTGGTAACTAGTTAATCTAAACTTTGGTATTAGTTAAAGGTGGTGAGATTGAGGCATTTCATTTTAATATCTATTTCAGTTTTCTTTTATTGCATCTCTGAAATATGCAGCAAAATAGTGTGCGGAACTTTCCAGGTACAAAATTCACATTATTTAGACATAAAGTAAGGCTTCTTACACTATCAGCAAAAAAGTGATATTGACAGTGATAACAGAGAGAATAGTGTTACAATAGAATTGACACTGACTTCTAATGGAGTTCTGCAAATACATTTTAAAATTATGAATTACTCCAAGTCTGTCTTTGGCTTGCACAATTGTTAACTAACTCTACATCAGTGCTACCATCTTTTCTGTCTAGTTTTCTGTGTTTTCTAGTAGGTCCAGATATCACTAGAGTCAGTAAGAACCCGAGAGAATCAGGGTCTCCTGATAGACATATCTTCAATATGAATGAGAGACAGAGAAGGTGTATCTGACTTTTCCCTGCTGCCTGTTTATCCTCCTAATTAATTTTCATTCTATTTGATAACAATATGCTTAGAACAAGGATATATGATCTTCAATGTAAAACAGGTTAAGGTGAGTCTAGTGAAAATGAAAAGCAGTAGAAAGTATAGAAAACCAAAGGGATAGTGAAAGTCAACATAAATTGAAGTAAGGCAAGTGCTAAAAAATAAAAAATGTTTACTAAGTCTTCTTTGGTATGTAGTAGGCATGATGCAAACATTAAATGGGTCTAATTAAGAAATATTCAGCTCAGACCACTCAATTATATCCTGGTGTTCACTAATCTTGTATAATTCGTAGTCTGAGGAGCTAGATTTCTGTTCATTTGGTTGTTGTCTTGGGTATCATATGAAAAACATGGATGTCCCAGATGGAAGAAGATAAGTCAGATCATACTAAGTTCTTGAAGAATGTTGGTAATTCTACCCCAATGCTTGAGCACTCCAATGTTTGACTTAAATTAAAATTTTACAGCATCATGAATCCTTGTAGAATTATCTTATAGCTCATATACAAAAACTTTATATCTAACATGTGTCTTAGATCCACAGATTTCAATTATTAAACTTACTTTATTCTGGTATTTATTTCTCTGTTATAGTAAAGAGTGGCTATCTTCAGCAATTTTCTTTTCTGTTTATATTTAAGGAAACTGTTTAATGAACTAAAAGAGCTGTTTTTAACTTAGGAACTTAGATCACTGGGATCTTTATTACCGATATGTGTGTGTGTGTGTGTGTATATATATATATATATATATATATATTTTTTTTTTTTTTTTCTTGTACTTGGATAAAGAAGTTTGAAAGGATAAGAATGAGAGAATTTACTTTGGGAAGGAATCTTCTCTTGGAATAGGAATAGAGGGAGGCACTCTGGATAATGTTTAATCTGCCAGACATAAAACAAAAAACAAAAGATCATATTTTTCTTTGGAGAGTATAATCAGACATATAATTGCAAGCCAATTCTTTGAAAAGTCATTTGTCAGTAGTTTTCTGTGATTATTTTTGCTTCATAATGCACAGTCTGAATAATTTAATATTGTTCATAAGTCAAATCTTTAAAATATAAGCACAATTTAGCCAGGCTGGGAGGCATATACCTGTAATACTAGTGACTCAGGATGCTGAGGCAGGAGGATTACAGGTTTGAGATGAACTTGGGCTATTTAGTGAGGATCTGTGTCAAATTTAAACAAATAAAAAGGATTGGGGAATGGCTCATTGGTAGAAAAATCTGAGTTTAATTCCTAGAACCTCAAAAATTGATCAATTAATTAATATAAATAAATAAAATGTAGAAATATAGCCCACTCTAAAGGTTTTATCTGAAAATTTCTGTTTCAAGTTGCTTTCATTCAAGTTAATCTTTTGGTTTGAGAGAGTATTATGCATTTTATAAAATACACACAAATAATGCTGCTTGCGTTTTTAGAACTTTGTCATAGTATCTCAAGCATGCTTTTCAGCTCTTATCTATGGAAATTAAGACTACCTAAGCCTAAACTCAGTCTGTAGAAAATCTTGCTTAATGGCTCTCACTGGGACCCAGAGAATTTGTACTTTCAAAAACATCCGTAACTAACTGCATATCTGGGCTTGGGAAATACTGATATACAGGCTGTTTATTCAGGTGTCATTCCTTTATTATTTTTTTAAAAAGTATCAATCATTGAATTCTGCATGTGTATAGCTTTTTATAATTATAACTGTAACTACATATATATGTATTTAAAGTTGCATAATATTTTTCACATACTTCAGGTGTATCTGTCTCACACTCACCATCCCAATATGTTTGGGAGGGAATCTTTCTTTGGTGGTTTCTGGTGATCCTTGTTTAGTGGCTATAGAATTCCAGTTTCTGCCCTAGTCTTCACATGTTCTTCTCCCTGTATGTCTGAAGTCTCAAACTTCCCTCTCCTTTCTTTTATTAAGATAGCAGTTACTGGATTTAATGCTTACCCTAAGTTCAGAATAGTTTTATATCAAGATCCTTAACTATACCTACAAAAGCATGTATTTCAAAAAAGTTAGTATTAAGACATGAGCATGTCTTTTGGGGGGACACAATTCAACCTACTACAAAAATTTATTGTATTTGGTGGTTTTTTACTTGAGACAACTAACTTTCATTAATTATTTGAGCAATCTGTGACTTTTTCAGTGATTAAATGAAAACAGTAACTCATATCATTAAAAAATCTGACTTATAAGTCATTTATTTATATTTCATCTGGCTCCTAGTTTTCTATGCAGACTAAATTATTAGCAGTATTTTGTATAACCCTTCTGAAATATGCAGAATGTGATGAAATTTTGTGAAGATGCCCACTTAGACCTTTATGATTTTGTTCTTGATACCAAGCTATCAAATAATCATTTTTTATATAGAACTACAGAAAACTGGAGGGACCAGACATTTATGAAATAAATAAACAGTAGTCTCATAAGAATAGGTACAAAACAAGCAGGTAAATAAAAAACTCATTTGTGAAACTGTTATTTTGCACACCACCAATAGGGCTAATCATTATTTCTTCACTGCTTCTCCATTCATTTTAGAGATGGTAATACATTCAGGATAAAGACCCATTTAGTGGTGATACGTTCTGAATGTTGATTCACACAATGGAGAAAAGCGAAACATTTATGCAATCAAATTATGGTATATGTCTTAGTTTGGCTGCTATAACAGAATGCCATAGACTGGGTGGATTAAACATTTATTTCTCATGGAATTAGAGACTAAAAGCCTGAGATTAGGCTACCAGCATGGTTAGTTTTTTGTGTGTGAGGGTTCTCCTACTAGTTCACATACAGCTGCCTTCTAACATGGATTACAGGGAAAGAATGAAGATGATCTGGTCTCTTCAGCTCCTTATAAGCACACTATGTTCATCATGGAGGCTCTCCATGCATAACATCATCCAAATATAACTAAATCCCAAAGTATCACCTTCTAATACCATCATATTTGGCATTAGGGCTCCAATAAATAAATTCTGGGGAAGCATAGGCAATCAATTCATAGCAGTTTCCAATAAATTTGAAAGTAACCTCCAAGTAGTATTCAAGTTACATGGTACTGGGAATGAAAGATCATGGTGAGGTCAGATCAGATTAGATGACCTCTCAATAGAATTCTACTCAAGAAGTGCAGTGACGGGGAGACAAAACCTGAGAATGCTGGATTCACAAAGAGGAATGGAACCCACAGACACAAGTATGCACCTCCATGTACATGGAAGTGGGCACAAGATGTCAGGTGTTGTGAGACAGTTTCTTCTGATAGGGCCTCATTCCTGTGAGGTCTCCTATGACCTTCTCATGAGTCCTTGAGATTTCCCTACATCTTTACCTCAAATATGAGTTGAGTTGGTTTCTATTCAACTATTCCTAAGACTAAATTTGATCCTAAGGTGCAAACTCCTGTAAGTTCAAACTGAATGAAAAAAGTCCCTTAGAATTGAAAAAATAATTACTATAAATAAAAATGAGTTTTATACTTTGGCATGAGTGTGGCTATTTGAAGTAAATTGATGAGTATTATTATCAATAGTAAATCCTGTCTGGCTACATTAAGAGACCCAAGTCTTATACAAGCATGCAACTAAAAGTGAAAGGATGCTCATACTTAATATAAAATATCAAAAGCAGCTTGCTCACCAGGAAGCTGAATATTTATTTCCCATATATTTACCCATTAGTGTAATCATTGCTTTTAAAATCATTTTCAGCAAATGGTGAAATGAAAATATATGTACAGTCTATATCAAATAACCACAACTTCTTACTCTAATAACAACAGTAAAAGTGATTTAATTAAAGTATCATACTAAGTGTGGTTTTATTACTAAGACTTGACTGAATGAACATGCAGAAGAATTTTTGATTGATCCTATTATTTTATACATTTATCAGATTTAAAAGGGTAATGAGGGGACACAAAATTAAGAAGTAATAGAGCTGGAATATCAACCTAGGACTGTGTGATTGCAAATCCCATACTGTACTACCTCACCAATGGCATTGTGCTGTCATAAAAATTTACATCAATATATTTTTATTATTTTATTGAAACTAAATTTAGGAATAAAAAAAGAAATAACTCAACTATCATTAAAATACTTATACTTTTACTAATAAAATACCTACAGTAATCCTGAGGAAAAAATTAAAGAAACTATAGAAAATATCAGGTTCCACTCCATAAGTCTCTTATGAGATTAATCAAATGAATGAATAGTGTGAATTAAGCTTGCATTTTTATTTTTAATACCAATTCATGGTGTTTATTTATAAATGGAACAGTCACTACTGGTTTAAATTGTGATCAAGTAGAATAAAAAATCCACTATAAAGATATAGGAATATCTTAAATAAGAGAAACAGAACTCTGTGAGTTCTTATTCCAAACATGCTACATGACCTTGATCATGTTAATCATTGCTGTGCTTCTCAGATCTTTAGATGTAAAGCAAGGATACTTAATTTTAGTAACCTTCCTTAGGTTTTGTGAAGATTAATGAGTTAATCATGTCTAGAACAGATTCTGTAATTCTTTAGAGACAAGTATATGAAAAATGTTCAGTACGATATTAAGACTAAGAAAGAAGGCTATATTCATCATGCACAGTATCTAATGGGCTGCCATAGAGTTAGAAATAAGTCCTTTCTTTTTTAAATAATATAAATGAAAATGAACTCCACATCACAGAATAAAGCTTGTACAATGTTTGTGAGGGGACTGGAAGAGAGTATTCCACTCTGAGGAACAGAACCAACTCTACAGCCAGAGTGCCAGATTCTAATCCTGCTAACTATTCTAATCCACTAACTAGCAACCTAACACAAGGCACGTTTCTTTACCTTTCTCAGCTTTGGATTCTATAGCTTTAAAATGACAACAATGACAATATCTATCTCACATAATACGTAGACAGATTTACTCAGCACCCATTCATAAGAACACATATAAGGTGCTTTGGGGTGCCTTGGATAAAGAAAGAGACAGAAAACGTATCTATCCTAAAGAATCTTGCATTATTAAAAAAAATAAAGATGATACACAAGGGGAAAATAATATACTTTTGTTATTATATTCAGATTGTAACAAATATGTCTGAGGAAATAAAATGAGGTTAGGGATTGGAAGAATGACATGTGATCAGGAAAGGATGAATGAAGCAAAGAAGATCTCTGTACGACCTGTGGATGGGTAGCTCCAGACAGAGGCAATAATAAAGGAAAGGCAGGCAGGAACTTGGTGTGTTTGTAGAAAAGCAAAAAAGATAAGGTGACTGGAGCCAAGTGCATGTATCTGAGGGGTAAGGAAGGCAGAGTGCGGAGTGGTTATTATATGTGAACTTATAAAAGTATTATATACGTCCACTGGCACTGTGGACATCTTAAACGTTTTTTTTTTTTTTTTTCTGTGTATGTATGAGGGAGGTGATGGGGATGAAGCCAGAGTGGTACTGTATAGGAACTTCTGCTTCTTGAAAAAATTTCTGTTTTATTTAAATTGATATGAGAAGCCAATGAAAACTTTTAGCACAGAAATGAATATTTAGAAATATCTTTCTGGCTGCTGGTCTGAGAGAAGATTCAGGACAGCATTAATGAAGAGAGGGAGATTATTGTAGTAATTCAAATGAGATACCATATATTCGATAGTGCAAGTAGCAGAAAGCTATAAAACTTGGGGTGCACTTTGATTTTTGACTAGGCAGTTTACTCTGATGAGTTACAAGAAGGGAATGAAAATTAAAAAAAAAAAAAGAGTCAAAAATAGTGTTTAGTTTCTGTTCCTGAGCCTAAATAGTAATGATATTTTATTGTACATACATGCAAAACTTTACTAATATAATAACTAATGAGAAACCATAACAAGTCCTAAAGGAAAAGCAAACAAAAAGAATCAAGAAAGATGGTTGATTAAAGGCATTGAACACACTTCCAGCCCACAAAGAAGGACCAAAAAAGCAGAATAGCTATTTACTACTCAGAATATTTCGGGAAGAGTGCTCAAATACATGGAATTTGAACAAGAAGAAAAACTAGAAATGAAGAAAATGGAGACTTGGTGGTCTGGTTAAAGAACTGAACAAAAGTATTTTACATGGGGCTAGGTTGTAGCTAAGCAGTAGAGCACTCACCTAGCACATGTGGGGCCCTGGGTCCGATCCCTCGCACCACATAAAAATAAATAAAATAAAGGTATTGTGTCCAACTACAACAACAACAAAAAATATTTTAAAAAAGTACTTCACATCAAGTGCCCATTACCTCCACCAGCCCAGTTTGAACCTGGGAAAGCCCTCCCATGATGAAGAAAAGGTAAATGGGAATCCCCCAATGATCCACACTAACACTGTGAACATCTGAAGTTTTGGCTTCTGTTAAATCCTGCAGCCCTGATGGGCCCTGGAGGCTAGCTGGAGAGTTGTTGAGCAGTGCACACCATTGCACAGCTCCAGAGGGAAAGCCCAGTTTACACAGTACCTGTCCTCACACCAGCAACAGCTTCAATAGCTTCAAAGTACAATTTTGAGATCAAACCAATCAATCATTCCTTGTCCCCACCATCATGAACTACTACTTACCCTGCTGGGTCACTATAGTGGCTCCACTTCTGCATGGCTTGGCAGAAACTAACAGGTATACACTGCAGAAGCTGTGCCACATTGCCTAGTCATGCTAGAGTGACTCCAGCCCCACACAGTCCCTAGAGACTTGCATATGTGCCCCATGCAGCAGACATGTCCTGAACCCATTGCATGAAGGCTGAAAAATATCTATACTGGGTCTGCTTTAGTATCCTCATCCTTGCCAAGTCCATAGAAACTAACTAGTTCCTTGATGCTGCTGATACATGTGCTTTAGCATATGTGCCTCGGCATGTTAGAGTGGTCCCACCATTGTTCAGCCCAAGGGGACTGACAGTTGTACTCTTGTTGTTGAGCTTGTGTACCATACTGCACATGGTGGGCATCCGAAATCCATTGATGTGTGCACCATAGTTACCTAGACCACTTGAATGTCTCCACCTCTAAGTGGCCTGTGTTGATAAATTAGCTTTATGACTCCATTGTTGCTTGCACTGTACCCCACAGACATGGCTATAGCTGAAGAAACTATTGGGAGACTTCACCAACTGGCATAAAAGCCAACCTTGCCTACTAACCTGATACATTTTTAGAACAAAGCCTTTTACTATAAGTGTCACCCTATTGAATTGGTGGAGACAAGTGATAGACAAATAACATGAGAATACAAGAAGTATGAAGAAGCAAGGTAACATGATGCCTCCAAAGAGGCACAATAACAAGCAACAGACCCTTAAGAAAAGGGAATGAATTCCAGAGATAGGTCCTAAGAAAAGCAAATAAAGGAAATGAGATTATATATATATATATATATATATTTAGATCTTAATATATAATATTATTTAGATCTTAATATATAATATTATTTAGATCTTAAAATATATATATTTAGATCTTAAAGATATATATATTTAAATATTAAATATATATTTAGATATTAAATATATATATATATATATATATATATATATATATATACACAATTCTATGTAATTAGGAAAGCAATCTATGATATAAGTGATACATTCAGTCAAAAGAGAAAGATCTTGATAAATACTCAAACATAAATCTTGGAACTAAAAAAAATTAATATGTCAAATAAAAATGCAGTGGAGAGCTGGGGGCATAGTTCAGTGGAGTAGTGCTTGTCTAGCATGCCTGAGGCACTGAGTCTGATGCCCAGAATCATACATACACACAAAAAAATATAACAGAAAGACTCAATAACAGATTATATCAAGCAGAAGAAAAACTTTGTGAACTTCAAGATATATCTTTTGATATAATCCCTTCAGAAAAAAAAAGAAAATTATGAAGAAAGCTTGTAAGAATTAATGGGCACTATTAATTGAACACATTTTCTATTTTTAGAGTTTTAGAAGGCGGAAAGAAGGAAAAAGTCTTAGAAAACCTTTTCAGTGAAACAATAGCTGAAAAATTCTCTTGCCTTGGCAAAAACATAAATAATCAGGCCCCTGAGGTAAAAATGAATCCAAATAAATTTGACAAAAAAAGTCATCTACATAGTGTAGTCATCACACTGTTAAAAGTTTAAGAAAAAGAGAGAATTCTACAGAAAGAGCAAAGTATCAATTCATTTAAGAAATTCCCCATTAGATTTACAGCAGATTTCTCAGCAGAAACCTTATGGGATAGAAGAGAATAGGATGATATACTCAAAGTTTTGAATGAAAAAAGCCTCATAATACCTCATAATACCTCAGTGCATTTACTTATAGATGCTTTACTTTATTCATGACTTCCATATTGATTAGTCAGATACATTAGCAATGAGAAGTTAAAGTATTATTTATAGTTCTGAATACCTGGGCTTCCTTATCATAATTGGCTAAATCACCAAAAGTGTGCCTTATGTTTCTGTAGGAATTAGTATCATATAAGTATTTATTCTTTGATTCATCAGATTTCTCCAGATTATTAACAGCATAGTGATTGGATACTTTATATGCAAGCCATTTTCAAACTATTGTAAATTTGAAATAGTAGCATTTTAAGATTGTTAATATTAAATTATTTAACATGTTCATATTGAGTAATCTATGAAAAACATTTTGAAAGTTTGTTTATACAAAATCCATATTTGCCTTCCCAAATTTTAAAGAATGTGGTAATTCTTTTAATCAAATGATTGCTTTTTATAATTAATCTCACTGTATAAAGATCCCTAATTTGAATTAAAATGGAATATAGTAATATAATCATAGCTATTCTAAATATAATTTATTCTTTCTTTGAAAATTCAGGAAAAAAAAACTATAGCATCTGTAAAACATTATTAAGAGAACACAACTGCTCAATATAAACCTAATTGAACTTTTAAGCTATTTGAACATTCAGTTTACATAGAAATTAACTGTTTGGGTTTTCTCCTACCTTTTTAGTGTAGATCTATACTAAGTGTGTATAGAAAAACTTGGCTTTAATTCTCTTTATTCATCTCATAGTTCTGGGGAAAATATGATTGAATGGATTGAGATAAGAAAATCAATCTCCATGTTTCCTTCATTTATTTATTATGGTGTGGTCTCATAGTGTTTGTACAAAATTTGTATTAGGAAATTTTAAAAATTCAATTAATAGAATGAGAGGTGTTAAGTCATCATCAAAGATACCCTTCAAAATTTGTGATTCCAATGGCACACAAATCGAAAGAAACAGTTGCCTACACAATCTAGGTCAATTAGTCATGATTTTTTAATTATTTAGAACTCTCTCAAAGTTCTGTTTCCAGAATATTATATATAAAATTAACAGTGAATTGGAGTTAGATCAGAAAAATATTAAGCAGAATTCAACACATTTGGTAAACAAGTGTTTTTTTAATTAAGCATTCTATTTCATTGGTTAACAGATAAAATGTATATATTGTTATTTTCAATTATTAACAATGTGAAAAAAAGCTAAACTTTAATCATTAGCAAAATTTTGATCAGCTCAAAGAATTATCCTAATTGACTTGAACTGTACTAGAAGATGTTTTAATTGCAGTTTAATATTTTTTAATATCTTTTTTAGGGGGTACTAGGGGTTGAACTGAGGGGACCTCTGCTACTGAGCTACATTCCCAGCCTTTTTTATTTTTATTTTTTTTAATTTTGAGACAGGTTTTCCTTAAATTGCTTAGGGCCTCAAACTTGAGATCCTTTTTCCTCAGGGTCCCAGATCACTGGGATTACAGGTGTGCAACATTGCTGAACGGGTTTCTTTGTGTGTGTGTGTGGTGCTGGGGATCTACCCTACACCCTTGAGTATGCTAGACAAGTGTTTTACCACTGAGTGACTTCCCTATCCCCTCATGCAATTTAATATCTGACCCTCAAATTTTGATAGAATAATGATTCTAGGTGCCATGGGGCCAGACTAATGTACCTAATGTAAGGAACAAAATAACAAACTATGTCATACATATCCCTAATATATTCTGACTTCTGTTTTCCTAAATTTGTGATTTGATTTATCAAGGAAAAATATTTTCGGATAAAAATTCCATTGATTTAAATTATGATAAGCAATGATTTTAATGAGAAATTCTTTTTCATACTTTTAAATTTATATAAATTAACAAGCATTTTTAAAATCTTGGGAGAAGGGGTAAGATTGAGGAAACATGATCATTCTAATTTTTTATCTTTCCCTTGAAAACAAATCTCCCTTGAATACATTTAGAATTTTTAAACAACCAGTCACTTTTTTTGACCAAATAAACCAAACTTGATATTCACAAATAGAGAAGGATGCCTATAAATTAATGACATGAGAAATGGTAAGGTCCATTCTGAGAGGTGACATCTTTTTAAGGTGATATTAAGACAAAACTCTAATTTGAGGGTAATGTGAATAGAATATGATATTGTGAATACCTAGCAAATGCACAGACGAGAAAAATTAGAAGACACCTTTTGTTCTTATCATTTTAATTTATTTAATATTTCTAAATAAAGGAATAATCTTTAACAAAGTGCTAGGTTCTTTAAGAATCTGGTCAATGTACAAACTTAAATAGTGCAATGACTATTTTGGGAACAAAATTAATTCCATTTCTGTTCTGTTACTTATTGTACTAGTTATACAAAAGCAGATGTTTGACTCATCTGTGAATTTTTTTAATAGTTTTCATTAGGTCTTTATCTGTATTTTGTCAGTGTGATTCCACAGTTATACTCCACCATCTGTTCTTTAAATCTGTGCTCCATGTGTCTTACAGGAGTGTATTAATTTTATTGGATGAGTCATTAGTACAATCAGAAGTTTGTTTGCCCTGAGAGTGCTCTGAAATGACATATTTCATCAGGAAAAAAACACCCACTGTCTTGTTCAATAATCTTTTTTATTTTTACATATTTTCTCCTGTTTATTTAATAGTCATAGCTTTTGGAAAGCATACTACAGAATAGTTTCTGATTTCTAGACCCAGATCCACTTTCCTCCAGTTTTCCATAAGCAATACTGAGAACTATTCGTAGATAGATTTTTTAAGAATTTGTTTTTCTGGCCAGAGGAACAATACAACTTCGTATCTATGTTGTCACTTGTGCATCCATTTCTGATATGATGAGTTGTGAAAACTATATGGAATATTTATGGATTTCTGACTGAAAATATTTAACTGTATGAGATGTAATATTTGTGATAACAGTAATTCTTTCAAGATCTCAGTTCTGCAGACTGGTAAAGGAGGCTCCATCAGAAACAGAGCTGCTGTTCCAAAGTAGAGAAAATCAATCCTACGTTTCAAAAATTCACTTCCAGCACTATTTGAGAATTATTTTAGGACAGATCTTTTTATTGTGTAGCTTACATATCAATATCCTCCAGGTTTCTGAAGTATTCTTTGCTTTAGTGTTCTATAGTGGTGCCCCCAGTGATCTTGCTGCCTGCTATGAGAAGTCCGTCTAACATCACGAGATTCCAATGGATCACCTCAGCCTGTGCATCTAGTCTGACCTGCTTCCCACTTCCTGTTACTATTACTTCTTTTCCTTAATTAAGATGCTGATTGTTTGTCAAACCTGCCTGAACACTTTCCACATTCTTTCATTTCCCCCAAAGTTTCACTAACACAAAAGTATTTTCTTTTTTTTAATATTTCCTTTTTTTTTTTTTTTTGGTTGTAGTTGGACACAATACTTTATTTTATTTGTTTTTATGTCGTGCTGAGGATCGAACTCAGGGTCTCCCACGTGTTAGGTGAGCACTCTACTGCTGAGCCATAGCCCCAGCCCACAAAAGTATTTTCAGTAGACTTTTACTGAAGGTTGGTTTAGGAAAAACAGAAGGGATTATTAACAATATAAAATTGAACATTAAATGTTACTACAGTGAAATACAATTAGAAATTCTTTCAAATTTCTGCTTTTAGGCCCTGACTTCTACTTCCATTTTCTTTGGATACTTTGTTTTCTCCAGAAATTCCTCCTCTAAGTGCTCATTTCCTTTGCTTCTTTCTTTCATTTTCTTTCAAGAAGTGGCATACGCCTCCTCATCTCACCCACATGTAGCTCAGAATTTATTTTTATATTGTCCCAAACTGATGAAGGTGCCCTGCTGAACAGT
Source organism: Marmota monax (assembly GCF_021218885.2). NCBI lineage: Eukaryota > Metazoa > Chordata > Mammalia > Rodentia > Sciuridae > Marmota > Marmota monax. The sequence goes on from NW_026692201.1 coordinate 23,905,966, forward strand.
TATATTTTCTGAATGGTAATGAAAAATGACAGAAGCTTGATATTAATTCTTTGCATTTATCAAATCTAAGGCAGTTCTTCCTCATCCCAACCTCTATAAATGCTAATGCTTTTCTTTCTCTCCATCTGGAATAAGCCTTTATGTTTTTACTGTATTATACAGTCACATGACTGCACTGAATTTAGCATTGGAAAAAGAGACTATGTAGATTGGGGAAGGTGACTTTACCTTTTTGAGTTTCTTTTTTTGTTCCTGGTAAAACAAGCTAAATATATATATCTTTCAATATTTTTTGAAAAACTAAAATATCAAATGAAGTGTTAAAAACTCAATATTATGTAACCTCTCTGTCTCTTCCTTCCCTTTCCTGCGTGTGTGCTTGCTCTTGGTGTCTCTCTTTAACTCCCTCTTCTTATTAGAGATCCCATTTTACTCATCAGAATTTTTTTTTCTTCCTAAACATTGTAATTTCAATTTCCCAAATGCATGAGGTTCCCTATACAGTACAACAAGTTACTGACCCTGCTTAACCTATAGCATGGGTTGGGTGGCTTGGGTTCTAACTGGCCTCGATTACTTGGACCAGTTTTTGATTTCTGCATTAGGAAAAAAACAAAAACAAAAACGCAAATTCTGAGATTTTTAAATTCTTCTGGAAGGAATAGACTTTTGAAAGTTTTTTTTTTCCTCTCTCCAAATAAAATCAATTTCCTTCTTCTTTCTCTTATTTTTCTTTATAACAGTTGAATTTCTACTTATATCTCTTGATGATTTTTAATTATTGTCAGATGTAAAGTATGGATTAATAAGCCCCACCAGATGGCCATTTAAGACTCAGAAAAATTATATTTAAGGCATTAGCCCTACTCACAAAATAATCCTGGTAATAATATTTGGTGTTCCATTCCTGGTACTGAATCTCATTTCCCCAATTTCAAGCTTGAGTCAGGGCTAAAGATTGAATGATTCATAATTATTTCCATTTCTCTGTGAGCTGGATCTGGTTAGTACACTTTGTCTCACTTAATATTCACATGGTATAGTTCTGCCAATATGTCTGCACTAATTGTTCTCCATTTCCCATATTTAAAAATTAGGTGTAATTTAAAGGTTCATGTGCATTTATTTTGGAAAATAGAAGTATATGATTACTCTGTCCTCAAAATGTCCTTGGATTATTATTCTATCAAATTATTAAACATAGCTACTCTTTAAGAGGTAACCATTAGAGAGTGACATCAGTAAGATAGCATTGTAGAGGTCCTACCAATAGATCCCCTCACAGAAATACCAACTGGTAACTATTCACAGACAAGAATGCTTCTGTGAAAATTCCAATATCCCAGGGTAAGGCTGAAGAATCCATGAGGGCCACTAAAGCTCAAACACCATATGAGAAAGGTAAGAAAAATGATTTCACTTTGACCACATTTTTCTTTCCCCCCAAAAGTACCATGATGAGAGGATTTCCATGGGCCTATAGTTTCTCTAGTGTTGTAAAAAGAACCTAAGGAGGACATCCAACTTCCTCAGTGTTCTGGAGTATATCCAAGAAGGTTCATATCTGTCTATCTTCACATTTATCATTGGGGAAAATGACAGAGCTAGGCCACTTGGAGTCATCTAGAAACAAAGAGAGGGGATGGAGCTCTCAGTAATAAGCACATAGATTTTGGCAGACACCACATCCCTGTCAGCTGTATGACCCAACCAGAGAGCACAGCCAGTGGTTTTGCCCACCTTTTGGGCTAACCTAGTAGCCTAGTCTCACTAGGGAGAGTAGTCAGCAGTCTACCTAGCTAGAGTCCCCAGCCAGTGGTCCAGGCAATCAGGGAGCATAACCCTTCAATCTGCTCAGGCAGAGAGTTTACCCAGCAACCCCAAACAATTGCAGAACATAGACTCTGGGCCTACACCACCAAGAACCCAGGTAGCAAAAATGCCCAGATGAAATGTTCTGACCATAGCTTGATTCCTTCCTTCTTTCTTTTCTTCCTTGGTACATTATAATTGTTTAATAGTGGGGTTCATTTTGAGATATATAAATGCATATTATATACTTTTCTTCATTTCAGTCCTCAGTGCTTCCCTGTACTTAGCTTTTTTGTTTAAATATGTATATTTTTAGTTGTAGGTGGACACAATACCTTTATTTTATTTTTATGCGGTGCTGAGGATCGAACCCAGTGCCTCACCCATGCCAGGCAAGCACTCTACCACTGAGCCAGAACCCCAACCATTGTCCTTAGCTTTTTGATGATCAGGAATGGTAAATAAAATAAAATATGGACTTGTTCATATTTTTACTCAGCATTTTACGGTGATAATTCCCAATCATTCAGAAGTTTAATGGCTTATGCATTGGACACTCATATGCTCATAACCTAGGTTAGATATTTTCTAAAACCTTGGTGACAAGTTTCATTTTCTATAACAAATGACAAGTTTTATTAAAAACCTTCTTTGACCTGATTTGCAAGGCAATCATTCTACTACTGAGCTACAATTCCAGCCCTGAGCTAATTTTTAAAGGTTTTAAATTGAACTGCTCATCAGGTACAGTGACCATACTTGTAATCCCAGAACCTTGGGAAGCTGAGGCAGGAGGATTGTGAGTTCAAAGCTGGCCTCAGCAATTTAGTGAGGCTCTAAGTAACTTAGTGAGACCCTGTCACTAAATAATTTTTTAAAAAAGGGGTGGACATGTGGTTCAGTGGTTAAGCATCCTGGGTTCAATCCCTGGTAACAAACAAACAAATTAAAATGAATTACTTTTTGCTTTTTCAATTTCTTAAAATTCTCCAAGCTTCAGAACATATGAAATAAGTATGATTAATTTATCGTTATATATCTCAGTATCTCTTGTCATTTTATTATCCAAATTTCTTAGTATATGAACTATATATCTTAGACCCATAAAGTTATTATTTTATTTGAAGTGTTTTTTATATTTGCATAACTGATACATAAAAACAAACATTTTACATATTTGTGGGGTAAGATTTGATATTTTGACACAGATACATGTCATGTAATATTTAAATCAGGTTAGGAGTAACTATTTCCTTCATTTTTATTTCTTTGTGTTTTCTTCAGTACATTGTCTATAGTCATATTACTGTTGAATAGCACACTTGAACTTCTTGCTCCTATCCAACCCTAGCTTAGTGACCATGGACCAACTTTCCCTGACCCTCCTCCCCACTACTGCCAGCCTCTGGTAACCACCATTCTACCCTCAATGTCTATGAAACCAACTTTCATAGTTTGAATATGCAGTGTCCCTCCAAATCTCTTCCCTGGGTTCAATCCCCAGTACCTACCTCAAAAAAAAAAAAAAAAGAAAGAAAGAAAAGAAAAGAAAAGAAAAAAGCAAATCAAAGAGTATTCAGGGGTAAATGATTAGATTATTAGAGCTTTAACCTCTAAAACTATGAGACTCTTGGAGAAGAACTAAATGTATTTTTTTCTTTGTGAAAAGGACATGTGCTTTGGGGGCCAGTGAAGAAAATCATGATTTTGGATATGATTTATACTCTAAAAGCTACCATTAATGCAAGAATATTCAGAAGTAAAATGATTAGATTATGGGAGTTGTAACCTAATCTACCCATCCTAGTTTGAATTAACTGATTGTGTAGTAGCTGTAGGCAGGTAGGACATGGCTGGAGGAGGTGGATCACAGGGGATGTGTCTTGAAAGGATGCATTTTCCCTGTGGCCCTTTCACTCTCCCTTCCTCTCTGCTTTCTTACCGTACCATAAACTGAGCAGTTTTCTTCTTCTTCTCCATGTTATGCTGCTTTATCTTGGGCCCATAACAATGTTTTGGCCATCTATGGACTGAAACCAGGAGCCCCAAATAAGTTGGTCTTGTCAGGTATTTTGGTCACAGTGATACAAAATCTAATAAAAACATAGATTTTCTGTCCCTAGTTTTTTTTTTTTTTTTCATTTAACATAATGATCTATATGTTCCATCTGTCTGTTATTGTGAATGACAGGTTTTCATTCTTTTTCATGGCTGAATTGTTTTGATCAAATTAAGACTAAACATTGACTGAAAGGTAATACTGTTTGGCATATTTGTCTTTTTAAAATTTTATTGTTTCTTAGATTTAAAAAATTAGTCTCATGTATAAAAAGATTCAATCTCCTTGAGGGCCATACTAGACTTTGATCTGTCCCATTTTAATGCAACAAACACTGATTGAATCTTCAATTTATGAAGTACAAGAGTACAACTGAGGCTGGTCGATACACTTGAGAAAATACTATTTTTCTTGCCCTCATGCAATAAATTATATAGTGTTTCTTGAGAAACATCTTTCAATTCTCAGGTGAGTAAGTGAATCCAGCTTCATTTTGTGACAGTTTCCTAAATAACTGTAGTTTTTCGGTGAGTTGTATTTGATTCCCATATATCTATAGGAAATTGGTATTTGCCAATAAGAACCAAGGAAAATAAGGTGTGATGATTAAAGCAAGTATATTTCAAACTCGTTCTATGGCAAGGAATTCTTACTATTATTGCTTAATGGAAAAGGGGAACTTTTACTCTAATAAATTCAACTGTAAACATTTAATTTCTGAGTAGTTTTCATTTTCTTTTAGTATTTTTACAGGTGAGATACATAAGTGAATATAATTACAGTAATTATTAAATGTGTTGCAGCACTTAAACGTTTACTTTCCTCTTACAAGTACTTAAAGAATGTAAAATAAATTGCTCACACATCCCTGTTCTTTTATTGGGCGCTGATAAGGAGGGAAGTAGGAAATTCCATGTATGATTCTATTTCCTGAAATGGTTTATCTTATTTTTAGCATTTCTTCACCAACTTTCTCTAACAAGTCAGGTCCTCTCCTTTACAGGAAGAAGACTCTAGAACCTACCTCTGAAGACAGTGTTGTTGAGATTTCCTAGGTGAGACAAGGTGTCTTTTCTCTCATATCTGCCTAGAGCAATTTAGTTTAGAAGACATGTTTACAGTATCAATAACTATTCCTTTTGCTATTTTGAAGATAAACCCAATTAAACTTTAGATATATGGAATTCATAAAATTAGAGGTGAGTTCAGTTTTCAACCCTGATAATAGCACTGTGATGAGGGGTGCTCCCTCACACTAATGTTCATGCTTTTTAGAAACTAGCAAAATATTCTCCAGAGGATCTCATTTTTGAGTTGTCACATATTAATCCTTGGGACAGTGGACTTAGCACTAATTGAATTATAAATGTGAAAGACATGCATGTGTGCATGAAAACAAAGATACAACTAAATAGTAATGAGTTAATACAGCCAAATATACATAAATATTAATAGAACAATGTATTAATTGAAGAAGATAAATTATTGTTTCTACTGTCTAAAAATTGAGCATCAATTCATAACTATATTAACTTTAAGAGATTTCTTTACATGCAAACACACAGAAGTACTTTGGTTATAAATTGTTGTGACATTTAAGAAGTTTATTTATAATGATGTTAATCAAATGTTTAATATATAATGGTATATTTTGCCTTCTTTGTCAAAGACTTATTTTCTGAAGTTTGTTACCAAGTTTTCTCCAAATATTGACCCTTGTCTTTTTTACTATATTTTTTAACTAAGGGGATCTCAAAAATTTTTCAAGTTATGCTTTACAAAAAAATTCTATTCATTTGCTATTCTGTTATATTAATAAAAATGGAAATTTAAATTCAGGAATTTTATGTGTCAAGTCAATGAAATTTGTAAGTGGTAAAAGCTAGAGACTCTCTTCATAGATAGAATCTGTGAATTCAACTATTGTTGATCCCAAAGCAAATGCTTTCTGAGACAACTAAATTAAAATGCTTAAGACATCACACTAAGGGCTGGGGCTATAGCTCAGTGGCAAAGCACTTGCCTAGCATGTGTGTGAGGCACTGGGTTTGATCCACAGCACCACATAAAAATTGATAAATAAAATAACAGCATTCTGTCCATCTTCAACTACAAAAACAATTAAAAAGACATTACACTAAGTATGTATTTTTGTGTATATTTCTTTTCTATGCATAGGGATCAATTGACACTGAAGATAAAATTACTGACCCTCACTAAGTGAATGAAAATAGCTATGACAAACAAAAGCCATCTTTACAATAGAGTATTAGGGCATAACATCTTTTTCTGTGGTGTATGAGATTGTGCTTTTCTTTGAGTAATATATTGATACTTTATAGAGTAGATGAAGTATCTCCTAATAGTAAATATAATTCAACCATAATAATGTATGTCCAAACATGCAGAAGTTTCAAGAATATTAAGGAACTCTAAATTTCCTGAGTTTTGTTTTATATTTTAATATTTATTAAGAGTAAAAATTTATTATTTATTTATATTAACTGAACCAAATACTTTCATTGGTTAGTTAAAAATATTACAAAAATCATTTTATGTTGTTTTTTCTTTAAATGTTTGCAGGAGTCACACTTCAAAAATTTACTGTATTTCTTACATATTTTATATCATTCACTTTTTCATCCTTTTCTCCTTCTGATATGAGTCATTAGCATAAAGAAAAATTTATTTAAAAATTAATTGCCCACTGAGCTTATTATTGTTATAAGTAGTAGCATTGGTACTTGGGATTGAAACCAGTATATCTGATGTGTTAAGTGTTCAACCATGGTACCCTCTCAGCTCCTCATTCAGAAATCATTTCCATTTTACTTCTTTAGAAAGTATGCATAACCCCTGGAAATGAAGTGTAACTTTAAACAATTTACACAAGATCAACAAGCCAATAACAACTTGGACAAATGCAAGTTAGATTTGCACTTGCTAATATGAACCCAAGAGAATAACCAATACTAAAAATGTGATTAATTTGGGTAGGGATGCAGGACTAAGTGTAACAGAAATGGAACTTCAAACACTGCATGGAAAAAAAGAATGGATACTATCTTACCAATAATTTTTATATTAATTACATGTTGATATGATAATCTTGAATATTTTGAATTTTTTTTATTTTTGAAACTCATTTTACTGTCAGGCACAGTGGTATACACCTATAAATCTCAGTGACTTTAGAGGCTGAGGCAGGCAAATCCCATGTTGGTGGTGAGCCTCAGCTATTTAGCAAGGCCCTCTTTCTTAATACAAAATAAAAAGTGCTGGGAATGTAGCTTAGTGGTAAAGCATCCCTGGTTTGAATCCCCAGTGCCACAGAAAAATAATTAATTAATTATTAATTTCACTTTTTTGTACATCTTTAATATGACTAATAGAAAACTTCAAATTACATGTGTAGCTTGCATTTTTTCTGTTGGACTGTCCCAACAGTTCATTACCTGGTCCCTTACCTGTGTTTTCTTCACTGGTGCACTTGGGAGTAGTATTATTATTCACTAACCAATGAACTTTGAAAGACATTTCCACTTTCTTGTTGGCCACGAGGGAAGTCTCCATAGCACTGAGGAAACAATTAGTGGGTCCCAAGAGAATTGTTGAATTACGGATAGTTTTATGTAGACAGTCTCCTCTCTGGAGTTTGTCACCCTGTTTGCATCTAAGTATATATCATTGTGTCCCTCACCCCCCGTCCCACTTTGCCTGACTGTGCGTTTACTCTTGGAAATAGCAATTACTTTTTAAGATTTATGGAAAGAGGTGTGTTGATCAGATTGTGCTAAAATATTATTGTTTTTATTTCAAATTCATTTTTGACAAATATTCTCAATATTAATGTGTTTTCAGTTGCAATAATTATTTTTCAATATTATTATCTTTGCTGGCAGTGTCATATCCTTCCCAAAGAAATTTAAATACTTTTTCCATCAGAGAAGAGATAATCAAATGGCAAATGAGAATCACATTTGTAGAAATGGAACTGACAGCAGAATCATGGGTAATTATCTCAGCCATTTTGGCAGAGGAAAGTTATTAAACTGCTAACAAGATTAAGAGTAGATTTGTGGAAAGTACAGGAGCCAAAGCCTTTTGGTTTGTGATCTAGTTTGCTGATGTGCTTTCTGTCAGGCACAGATACTGATGTGCTTTGGCTACAATTGTCAGAATTAACTAATTTGGCTATTTAACTCTTCATCAGAATGCTGGCGAGATGAACTGTCAAACAGATATAAGCTATATCCAGGATGCAATTATGGGGGTGCTATCTCAACATTTATCTATAATCTCAACACTAAAACAAAACTTGGTTATAGAAAATACCAACTAGAATATCTTTTCATACAAACCAAAGAATTGATTGTTTTATTTTCTATATTACTTTTTAGCAATCCATTTTTAAGAGCTATTTGGGTTTAATCTCAGAAATGGCAAAACTGTCAGAGTTTGCTTTATTTTCTTGGTAGACAGGCTTTTGTTAAGATCCGTCTATGTGTCAGTCATTGAGCTGAGCTTTCTAGAAAATACAACAAATCTTTCTTGACAAGTGATATATTCCAGCAGTGAATCTCTTTCAGACACAGTGGGGAATGGATCTGTACAGGTCTGAATAACGGAAGAGTTCTTGATTGTATATTGGTGCAGCCATTGCTTATTTTGTGAGAAAAGAGGTAATTTGGAAAACTGAAGTCCACAGAAAATCCTCAGAAGTTAAACCAGTCACATGATATTTTAAACTTGTTCCCCTAAATCCTCTTTTAAAAATTAGCAAAAATGAATAGTTTAAATTTTACTTAATTAGACTGGAAGGTGTGAAGTAAGTCACATTTATTGTTTTGTCTCTAGTACTCAGAGTGGATCCCAGCGCCCAGTGTGCCTCATCATCAGAAGACTGGCCCTGACTGCAGAACATGAGGATGCACATGGAATGAGGCCAGACAGGAAAAGCAAAGCAAAGACTTTGCATGGTATTCCAAGTGGCCTGCAGAGATGAACTTTCTGCTCATCTATTCACCCTTTTATATTAGTTATAGCATGTCATAGAGCATTGCACTTACAAGAAATGCCAAATGACATAAGGCCCTACTTAATAACTGATAAAATAATCTAGAGGGGACTATGTATCAATGTTTATTACTCTTCTGTAAGTGAAGAAAAACACATTTATTGTTCAATTAATTTAGTTTTTGTTCTAGGACTCTTACAGAGGTTTCATTTAGAGATATATAGGATATATACATATATATCCCATCTCACACACACACATATACATATACATATGAATATATATGTCTACATGATGCACAGGGTATTTTTTATCTGGTATAATATTTTTCTGAACAAATCTATGCTATTAAATGTCTGAATTATGCAAGTCAATATCCATTTTCCTTTAAAAACTATTTCTCAGAATTGTACTGAAATTTTCCCTGAGAATAAACTAAAATCTAATCGGTTTTATAAGTCCACATCAGATATAGTCATTATTTTCTTTTCCAGATTCATCTTTTCTCATTTTCCATTGCTCTCTGAACCATCCGCTGGCAAGCAACATGTTCTTCTGTTTCTGGGACTTTATAGATATTGCTCCATTTATTCTTGTGCCTAGAATCTATCACATCTTGGTATTTCATTGACATCTTTTTTGGTTTGAATGTGAGGTATCTCCCAAAAGCTTATGTGAGAAGCAATTCAAGAAGATTCAGAGGAGAAATGATTGGGTTGTGAGAGTCTTAACCCAATCAATGAATTAATGCATTGATAAGGATTATCTGAGTGGTAACTGAAGGGTAGAATGTGGCTAGAGGAGGTGGGAATTAGGGGAATGGCTTTGGGATATATATTTGTATCTGGCAAGTAGAGATCTCTCTTTCTCTGCTTGCTGATCATCATGTGACCTGGTTCCTTCTACCGAACTCTTCTGCCATGATGTCCTGCCTCACCTTGAACACTGTGGAATGGAGCCGACATTGTATAGACTAAGATTTCTAAAACCATGAGCCCTCTAATAACCTTTTCTTCCCCTATAATCATTCTGGTTGCGTCCTTTTAGTCACAGCAGTGAAAAGCTGACTAAAACAGACATCCATGTACTATGTGTGCTGCTGTTTTGTCCATGTTGTCCTTACCTCAGCACCTACCATAGTGTCCACTCCCTTTGTCACCCATACTAGCACTTTCTCTTTGATGTAGGGACTATGTCTTCCAAAATATTCCAAGACTTAGAAAATAAGATTATTCTCATCATTGACAAATCAATTAATTACAAAACACCCATGTTTTAATGCAAGAAGATAGAAAGCCAGAATGATTCAAATGTCTTGAGAACATTACAGAAGTTGACCAGACTATTGCCTACTTTCCTTTTGTTCTCTAGTTATCTACTGTGACACCATTTTCTATTTCTATACAGTTCTTGGCAGCAATTTCCATATGTAAATTTATTTGAATCCTGAACTATACCATCTTTTATTACTTAAAATCACTTTGAGTTGCAGAACTTTTCACTTGTTTATGGAAATTTTTTATTTCTTCTTTTAGGGAAATAAAAGAAAAATAATAATAATTTTTCAACTAAAAATAATAGAATATTATCTTCCATGTAACATTAGGTTCATCATTCCAACTCTTAAAAGTTTTCTGTTCTGGTTATAACACAAAATGTTACATTTCTTTATTATCTAACAATCTGAAGCAAAAAAGATTTTGTTAACCTCAGTTTTCTGGAGATTTATCTCTGTAGGAAAAAATGTATTTTATATGAAAGTTATGTTCACAAATAATCCATGGAATGTTCTTAACCTTTAAAACATAAAATGATATAGCTGATTAGCATGTTATATGTGTGTAAAACGTGTTATTTGCACTAATTTCAGATATCTAAGACAGTGTAAACCTGAATAGACGTAATATGATACAGAGACTTCTATTTAGAAAAACCTACTAAAAGTGCTATGTGCTTGAGGACTATTTAGAAAAGTCTACTAAAAGTGATATGTGCCTGAGGATAGACACTTTTGGAGGTCTGATACAGTTGGTTGTCAGATAGAAAACAGTCTTCTTTTTTTTTCTTAATAATTTTATTTTACTTATTTATTTTTCTATGTGGTACTGATGACTGAATGCAGTGCCTCACATATGAGGTGCAAAAACTTTACCACTGAGCCACAACCCCAGCCTGTAATTGTCTTCTTGATCAAGGATACAAGCTACTGGTGCAAGTTGCAGATACTACCTATATTGAGTTTAATTATATCATCTCAAAATTTCATATCTACCAGAGTCTCACAATGTGACCTTATTAGGAATATGTTTTTTGCATAAGTAATCAAGTTAAGATGAAGTCATATTGGATCAGGGTAGACCTAATCCAATGACTGATGTCTTTTCAAGAACAGAAGGAATTTGAACACAAAAACACAGAGAGAAGGAAAGAGGGCTTGTGAGTCCAGAGGCCAACTTTGGGGTTATTGAGCTACATCCTAGGAAACTCCAGAGATTGCAAGCCATGAAAAATCCTCTCCAAGATTTTTAGAGAGTACATGACCTTGCCAACACATTGCTTTTGGATTTTTTTAACTCCAACACAGTGAGAAAGTATATTTTTATTAATATGAGCCAACTATGGTGTGATACTTTGTTATAAGAACCATGTGAAACTAAACACTACCTTAAAACCATAGATTAAAAAGTATAAAAAATGGCTTATAAAGGTGCCTGAGAAAATTAGAGCAGATCAGGATGAAATGGAGCTGGCTTAGAATGTTCTTGAGGACCAGCAACATGGAATAATCATGGAGAAGAATGAAGAAAAAATGAACAAGGTCTTTGGCAACTGAAATCAAATTAAAGAATGATAGTTTCTGGTATGACATACAGAAATGAGTTTTATATCCCCAGTTCTAGAGAGCAATCTGGAGTACAGTGGACAGGGACAGGGACAAATGATAGTAGTTGGGACAAAGTTGTATGTAGGGTGTCATTAGGGCCTATCCATCAGAAACCCAGGGAATTGATTAGGAGAAGGTAGCATTCTTTCTCCAGCATTCATTCCAGGTAAAGTCTGAATAAGAATCAGGAGCAGGGTATGGAGTATAAAAGACCTTCTGAGTGTAATTAAGAAATGGTGTTTCTTAGCTGGGAGCAGAAGTGCACACCTGTAATACCAGCAGCTGGGGAGGCTGAGAAAGGAGGATTGAGAGTTCAAAGCCAGCCTCAGCAACAGTAAGGCACAAAGCAACTCAGTGAGACCTTGTCTCTAAATAAAATACGAAATATGGCTAGGGATGTGGCTGAGTGGTTGTGTACCCCTGAGTTCAATCCCTAGTACCCACCCGGAGAAAAAATAAATCATAGTTTGTAATGTTACTTTGTGTTTGTGAGTTTTTAGCCCCCTAAAAGCTTTTGTGTGTGTGTGTGCTTCTTACTCAATTGCTTATTAAACAGTAAAGCCTCAACCTTGCCTCAAATGAACTGGGAAATATTATTTTACTAACTTTGGAAAGAATCCTCCAACTTCTATTTCATTCCATTATCAAGGCCAGGGAGAGAAGACAGCTCTATCATCTCATGAGACTGAAATAGCAGAGAAGTTAACATAAACATAAAATGTCTTAGTCTCTTCCAGCTGTTACAATAAAATATCATAGGTGGCTTACACACAATAGAAAATTGTTGTCTCTTGGTTCTGGAATCTGCAAAGTTCAAATTCAAAATACTGACAAATTCAAAAGTTGTTGAGGACCAACTTCCTGGTTCTTTTCTCAGATGTCTCCATATAGTTTAAGGGGCTCCCAACTCTCAGGAGTCTCCTTTGTGTAAGGGTACTAATTTCAATTCTGAGGACTCCATTCTCGTCATTTAATCACCTCCCCAAAGTTCCACTTCCTAATACCATCAGCTGGGGTTTAGATATCAACATATTAATTTCGTGGGAACACAGACATTCCATCTATAGCACCAAAGAAATATAAGAGGATTAGACTTGATAGAAATTTGAGTGTTCTCAATTTAGCCCTGAGATTTTCCTTTAGATTTTCAAAAAGTTAGCTGACAAATGCTCTAGGTATCTGAAAAATTCCCTTTGCAATTTTATAGCAAATGAATAAGGGGTATACCTGATGTTAGCAAAAGGCTAATGATTTCTGGTTGCAAAGTAAGTGAGAGTGCAAGTTGTTATGATTTAGGCATGGAAACTTCCCCCAAAGTTCAAGTGTCAGGCAATGAATGCAGTAATATTCAGTGGTACAAAGGCTGGATCATGAGAGATTGGACCTCATCCATGGATTAATTGATTTGATGAATTAATAATTTATATGGACTTATTGGGAGTTGTGAAAACTATAGGGCAGTGGGGCAAGACTGGAGGAAGTAGGTCATTGGCCTTGGGGACTATACCTGACCAAGGCCGCTTCCTGTTGCTCTCCTCTGTTTCCTAGCTACCATGAAATGAAGAGTTTTCCTCCAATATGCCCTGTCTGCCATGTATTTCTGCCTTGAAGCTAGCAATCATGGCTCAAATCCTTTGAAACTATGAGTCTTGTCAGGTATTTCGGTCACAATGATGAAAAGCTGACTAATACCCAGGGATGACAGCAGGTGCACTGTTCGTGCATACTTTATGTGTCTCATGCTGACCACTCACTCTGATTATTCATAATCATTAGTTTTTTCATTTTTCTGTCTGGCTCTGAAATGTCCTGATTTTAACCTTGATTTAATATCACTTAATCTCCCTCAAATCTTAGGACCCATTTCAAGCAACATAAATCCATTTCAACATAAATTTCCTGAGAAATCTTCCACTGAAAATAGGTTTCCAATGGCCAAATGTGTGACTGCCTCAATTATGAATATCAGTCCTAGGGCACAAGCAGAAGCAGTCCCTAAAAATCAATCTTTGTATTTCTCTCCTTATGTTTACCATCACTCAAACTACAAGACTTTTTAATTGCCTAGTATCCTGGAGGAGGAAGAGTAGAATAGTTGGGAGCACAGACTCTGGAGTCAAAATACCTGGGTTCCCACCTCAGCTCTGATGCTGACAAGCTCTGCAATACTGTGAAAGCTTTCATTAGTTAATCTATTCAAAATACCATACAATAATTTGCTGTTGTCCTATGCTTCATTGAAAGTAGGGAGAAATATTCCTGGAAATTGTTTTCAGAAGTCTACATTCACTTGTAATGAACATTTTTCTTTATCTTCCCAAAGTGCAATTTAGAGCAAATGTATTGTAGTAAAGTTTTAACTGCTTTTTAAAAATGACACATTCTTCTATAACTGTAATATTTTCCTAAAATTAGAATAATTAATAATAATTTATCACTTTAATTTCAAAATTTCAAGTTTAAGTCTTGAAAAATTTTATTTTATGGCTCAATAGATTCCTAGTGAAGCAAATAATATATAGACTTTCTAGTTATGTTTTCCTGGAAATGCTTATTTGAATCAATTTTTTGTTGGTCACATCATCAATGCTTGAAGTGGATTTGTTTTTGACAGTTCTCTCTTCCACAGGGCCTTTATGCAGGTTGAAGGAAAGCACTCCTATTTGAGATACACAGAAATACTGTCCTTTAATATCAACAAGATATAAAATTGTACTTTATATCTTAAAATACACAAGTGATGAAACTATTACTTGCATTCTAATTCATGCTGAATATTTTGTAATTCAATATTTTAAAGAAATCTGCTCAATACTGTCTAGGTTAAATTGATGATTAAAAATCTCATCATTCTATTTGCTAAACCTCATTTATATAGACATAATACCATTAAATTAGAATAAATTAGAAAGTAACTATTCACATGAAAAGTCTATTAAGATGTTTCTACATTTAAATATATTCCCAGATGTCAGAATTATTAGTTTTAGACATAAATTTCCTTCACTTTTCAAAAACAATGCATAATTTAAACATATCCTTAAAGTTTATTTTGTACACTTAGTGTTTTTATAATAAACTTTTGAATATGGGAACAGTTTGAGATATACAGAAAAGTTCCAAAGATAGCACAGAGTTCCCACAGCCCCTATAAACAGTGTTCCTGATTATTAATATCTTGCATGTCTTCCAAAAGAACAATTACTGATACATTGCTTACTGAAGCTCATACTTCAGCTTTTCTTAACTTTTGTCTGTTGTCCTTCTATTTAAGGATCCCAGTCAGGATGCCACAGGAAATTAAGGCTCCTCTCAACTGCAACAGTTTCTTGATTTTGATGATCTTAACAATGTGAAGAGAGCCAGTCATGCCTTTGGTAGACTGCCCTTCAGCTATGGTTTGCTTGATGTTTCTCTCATGATTAGACTGGGATTGTAGGTTTGGGGAAAGGAGATTATAGAAGGCAAGTGCCATTCTCATTATATTACAGAGAAGTTATATGCCATCAACATGACGCACCACTGGTGAGGCTCATGTTGATCTCCTAGCTGATGTAATGCTTATCACTTTTCTCCAGTGTAAAATCAGGCTTCCTTTTTCATTTCCATGCTATATTCTTTGGAAGAAAGGGATTGTGTGCATTCTTCCTCAAAGAATCATGCTTTATCTTCATGCAAGCAGAGATAGTACAAAATCTATTCAGAATTGATCTAGAGGAGGTTTTATCGCTATTCCCCTTGTACATTTATTAATTGAATCATATTTTTTGTCAGCATGAACTCATAAATGTATATTTTGTACTACTTTGTTTTGCTGCTTTTGTTGGTCAGATTCATTCCATTTTAGCAGCTGGAAATTAATTTCTTTGTGTGTATTGAATATCTCCTAGCTTTTCAGCACCATAAGATGCTCCAGTCTCATCTTTTATATGATTTTTTTCCTAGTCTTATAATCAACATTTTTTTCAAGAATTCTTTTCTATTTATTAAAGAATTCAATTGAAAAACAAGATTAGAGAGTTAAGACTGCTCACTTCTTCCAGGGTGGTGTTATATCTAAGTCCTATAGCTGTCAGGACAAGGCAGTATATAGTGCATACTATACTGACCCATGTATATATATTTCTATCTAAGTTTCTTTCTCAAAAATTTGGTATAATTAACTACTGAAATCATTTGGACTTGGTGTTTTCTTTTTCTAGAATCATTTACCCAACTGTTATATACTTAACAGATGTACAGTTTTTCAAGTTCTCTATTTATCCTGTGTCTTTCAAGCTGCTGATCCATTTCATCTAAATTATCAAAATCATGACAATAGAGTTCTTCATAGTATACCTTTGCTAGTATTTTAGTATTTATAAGGTCAGTGGTAAAATGATAGAGATAATCAGAACACTAACAGGGTACCAGATAATAACTGTTGATGATAGCTGAAAAAGTTTACAAAAACATGCTCTATCTTAGAGTTTGTAGGTAAAATAAGTCAGAGAGAGAGGAAAACCAAAGACAGTAAGTAATTTAAAGCCTCTGGAACCTACAGCTACAGCAAATATCAAACACACTTAAGGAAATAATCACTGGTAACAAGATTGACATGTCCTACCTAACTCAGTTTCTATTATTAGTTTTAGACGTAAATTTCCTTCACTTTTCAAAAACAATGCATTATTTAAACATGTCCTTAAAGTATATTTTGTACAGTTGGTGTTTTTATAATAAACTTTTGAATATGGGAACAGTTTAAGATATAGCATGTCCTGTTTTCAATTCATAAAAAAAATTGGGATGCCAAAAGTCAAGGGGAAAAAAATAATCTGAAGACCAACCAATCATCCTAACCAGTCTAAGATATCACTTAGACATTACAATTATCAGACAGGGAATTTTTAAAAACTAGGAGTGCCAGTTACTCCCAGTGGCCCCGGAGGTAAGAATCCCAAGTTCAAAGCCAGCTTCAGTAATTTAGTGAGGCCCTAAGCAACAGTGAGACCCTTTCTCTTAATAAAATATAAAGCAGGGTTAGGGATGTGACTCCATGGTCAAGTGCCTCTGAGTTCAATTCTCAGTAAGAATAAATAAATAAATAAATAATAAATAACTGTAAGTAACATGGTAAGGGCACCAATGGAAAAAGAAGACCTAATATAAATTGCACTGCAATTAGAGAGATGGATACTTTAAAAAAAGAATCAAAAGAAAAATATTGAAAGCTATAATACCATAAGAACAAAAACACTATATGAGCCCCTAATGGGCCTATCATAGGCTCAAAACAGCTGAGAAAAAAAAAACAGAAAAGAAGGAATATTTCAGTGATAATGGCCCACAATTTTCCAAAAGTTATGACAGATAGCAAACTAGAGGTTCAAGAAATTTAGAAAACATCAAATGTGATTTAGAAAACAATATAACTAAGACAAAAAAACAACAAAATACTACCTAAATACGTAATTTTTAAACAGCAAAAATTTAAAGGCCAGGAGAATATCTTGAAAGAAGGCAGAGAGGGAGTGGGAACATCATGCATATTGAAAAATAAGGATCAGAATCACAGCAAACTTTTCATCAGAAATCATAAGAAAAAAAAAGTAAAGTGCAATGTTTAAAGCCTTGCTTTATAAGAAATACTGAAAAGTTATTTTAATGGTATGGGCTAGAAAATTAGATCTACAATAAAGAGCAGCATCTGAGAAGAAACAAAAATGAAATTTTTAAAAGATGTGTCATTCTTAATTGACCTAAAAGACAACTACTTAAACCAGGAATTAACAGTGTAATAGGTGACTATACATATGGAAAGTGTAATGATTGACAACAAAAGGATGGTAAGTAAGAACTGGTAACACTCTACCATAAACTAACAAAGTCTTTCTTTTTTTTTTCCCTGCAGATTAAACTCAGGGGCACTGGACCACTGAACCACATCCCCAGCCCTATCTTATATTTTATTCAGAAATAGGATCTCACTGAGTTGCTTAGTGCCTCACTTTTGCTGAGGCTGACTTTGAACTCTCCATCCTCCTGCCTTCGCCTCATTCTTGGGCTGCTGGGATTACAGGTGTGCACCACTGTGCCCCACAAGCTAGCAAAGTCTTAGTACACTTGTTCAATGGAACAATCAACCCAGGAGTAGGCAGTTAGGGTTTAACACAGCATCTTCACAATGCAGTGAAGTATCCAGCCTCTTCTCTTATAATAGGACCTTAAATGGGGTGGGGGGATTCTCAGAAAATATGAAGTACCATTAATAGATTAAATAACTGCATGAAAGTGATTACCTTGGTGTTTACAAAAGAGTAGTACAGAGCTTGGGTTGTGGCTCAGTGGTAAAGTGCTTGCCTCCATGTTTGGGGCACTGGGTTCAGTCCTCAGCACCACATAAATAAATAAAATAATGGTATTGTGTCAATCTACAACTAAAAATTAAAAACAACAACAACAACAACAACAAAAAAAAAAAACGTAGTACACTGAAAGCCTGTGACTAGAAGCTTTCAAGTATGACCCACTGAAACTCCTAGAGCATCATGGTAAAATAAGATGTGGGGCAAGGTTGGCAGTTGAATGTTTTGTAATCTTCTGAAGAAATACTGGTAATCTTCTGGTTGACCTGTCTTAGGTGGACCTTGTGCTTGGAGCTGTCTCTATCATGAGTATTTCTATAGTGTTCTATAATTTTAGGTTCCCTTTGCCTTACATTCTTTCCAGGCTGCAATATATTCTTAATCTACTTTCAGGAAGCCCTGATTCCTGTTAACTAAGTTTTACTGTTGTTGTTTTTGCTTAAGTGATACAGAAAGGCACAAGAAGCCTGCCTTGAGATTAATGTCTTTCTCAACCTACATAAGACTCTGGAAGAATCTTTTCTTTGGGAGAGTATGTCTTTGTTATAAGAAACGATATTGGTACATCTTACATTCATTCATTATCCTCTCACCTTGCCATAGCCATAAAATATAATCTCAAATCTAAGAGAATCCAGTGATGTTTCTAGAGGTTAAGCCCACAAAATTGTTGGTGACTCTAAAGCTAAAGTTCCTCTGGACTACTTACTCTCATTGTACTCCACCATCAGTCTTCAGAAATTTACAAAATGACCATTAATGTTTTCCTACCAACTCAAGCCTCCAGAAATATTGACTTAGCTTGCCTTGTTGATTAGTAGCATTTGATACCTTCTTGTATTATGCATTTGGTATCTTGGGCTTATTTTCAGTAGTATTTTAAAAGTTCTTCATTATGAATAATTTCAAATACACAAAAATAGTTCAATAATGAAACAAGTATCCACATGTATTTCACCTACTGTTACGGTTTGTATGTGAGATGTCCCCCAAAAGGTCAGGTGTGAGACTATGCAAGAAGGTTTGGAGGAGAAACGACTGGATTATACCCTTGATATAATCAGTAAATTGACTTCTGGTGGGATTAACTGAGTGGTAGCTGGAGGTGCCCTGTGGCTGGACAAAGTGGTTAATTAGGGGCGTGGCTTTGGGGTATATATTTTGTATTCCTCAAGTAGAGATCTCTGTCTGCTTCTTGATCATCCTGTGAGCTGCTTCCCTCTGTCATACTCTTCCACCATGATGTTTTGCTTCACCTCGAGCCCTAGGAATGGAGCCACTTTTCTATGAACTAAGACCTCTGAAACCGTGAGCCCTAAATTAAATTTTTCCTCCTCTACAATTGTGCTGGTTGGGTTTTCCTTACAGTGGTGAAAAAGCTGACTAAAACACTCATCTTCAATAATCAGTTTTCCCATATATTTTTAAAAGTTATTCCTTCCTTGCCCCCCACCTCTACATTTGGGCTGAAATATTTTAAAACATATACAAGGCACCTTGACATTTCATTTATATATAATTCAGTATGTCTCCCCAAAGGATAAAAATATTTTCTATCATGACTACCATGCTATTATTTTATCTTATAAAATTAAATATAATATATTTATGACATTAATTTTTTTCTTATTTTAAGAATACTTTTTTATATTCTGTCTGTCTGACAGGGATTTAAAGGTTTGAGTAAAATTTTTTGCTGTTACTCCTTTTGTCTTTTTTCTTTCTTTAGTTGTCTTTCATGAGATAAGTTGTTAGTTCGTAAACCGAGGTAAAGAGAGGCATCACATCAAAACATGACTCTGAGAATCAAATGGAAAAAAAAATAAAATGTCACCTTGTGGGAAACTACAACCATACAGGATAAAGAGGGGGAAAAAATCTTCAACGTTACAAGACTGAAAAGATGTAGTCCTCACTGTTTCCGTTAGGGAGTGTATTTGAGTGCATGTTTTTCTTGTTATATTTTAAATTGTGACTTCAGCAAATAGGGTATTTTAGTTTGCTTACTTAAATGGAACAATAACTAACACAATGGCTTCACAATGCCATGAAGTATCCAGCCTTCTTCTTTTAGTGTAAGATATTAAATGGAACAAAAAATTTTCAGAGAAAATATTGAATGCCACTAATAAACTGAATGATCACATAAAAGTGGTTATCAGAGTGTTTGCCAAAGACTGGTACTAAAAATATAACAATATTTATTCCTAATGTATATGAATCACCTACCAAAGTGCCTGCTATGTATACCCAGCTGTTTAATGTATTTTAAGTATTGATAGAGTGGTTTATTTTCAGCATATAAAAAGACAATAAGTTATATATATTATTTACAAAATTTGTCAAAGTTTTTTCCCAAACGTTCAGATTTTCTTGAACTTATTAAAGAGCTGAGGTTTCAAGGCAATCTCTTCAAGATTCTGGAGGAACACTTTTCATCCATAGTTATAGTAGAAGTTGCATCTGGAGCCAAGCATTCGTAGGAAAATATGAATTATAATTTTGATAACCTTGTGGAGGTTGATTGTGGAACTGAGAATAAGAAGCTCTTAAGATTGTAGCTGTATCTTTGACTTTCTTTCACATAACAAGTTGTTAGTTTCTGAGCCAAGTTAAAGATGAGGCTGTGGAGTAAGGATTCACAAAGTTTTCGATCATAAACTTAGAGACTTCCTTGATTATTTAGTCCCTGAATCTCGATTTTATGTTTATTATTTGGTATTCTGAGAACCTTATTAAATAACAGTGAAAAAAATGTTTTTCCCTTCCTAGAGCATAAGTTATAGTACTTGAAACCTGGTAACTTATACCTCAGCTGTTCTCATCTGCTTTTTTTTTTTTTTTAAAGTATCTGTCCTAAAACAATTTCCATTGGGATTAGCTTCCATTACCCTGTTCCTTTTATTTTTCTTATTTGGAATGAATTAACACCTGTGATTTTTCTATAATAAAGCAAGCCTTTTCTTATTCTCTAGCTTTATCATTCCAATTCCATGTTCTTCATTTGACATTGTATGGTGGGTGTGCATACACATGTATATAAATAATTGAAAGTAAAATAGAATTGAAGATTATCATTAAAGTATAGAAATTCATTGCTCTATTTTACTTTAGCTCTAACACCATTCCATAAATCAAACACTTTTCAATTATTTAACTTTTTTGTGGTATTTATCCCTAGATTATTAAAAATATTATGCTTATCTTTCTATTTTCAACTTGTGAATTCTAAAGATCATATTTTGACATCCTATAGTACTACTTTTTCCACATCCTTTCAATATGGTCATCATAATTACATTTTTGTTAGGTCGAAATATTTGTTATATTATAGACATATTGTAAACTGATAACTTTTCTCAATTTTATTCTTACATACCACAGTACTAATACTTTGACAGTAATTTTACTAAAGAATTCTAAGTTTAAAATAATTGCTTTTTACAAATTTAAGGAAACCTTAACATTTTTCCTGTTGTCTTTTAGTGTTTCTGTTGAGAAGCCTTATATTAACATCTTTTTAAAAAAGTTTATTCTGATTATATATGAATGGAGTACAACTTCTTCTTCCTCTGGCTGTACATAGTTCATAGTCACACTGATAGTGCAATCACACATGTATGTAGGGTAATAATGTCTGTCTCATTCCACCATCCTTCCCATGCCCACACCCGTTCCCCTTCCCTCACTCCCCTCTTCACAATCCAAAATTCCTTCGTCTGCCTCCCCTGCATCATGGATCGATATCTGCTTATCAGAGAAAACATTCGGCCTTTGTTTTTGGGGGGGTTTGGCTTATTTCACTTAGCATGATATTCTCCAGTGTCATCCATTTACCTGCAAATGCCATAATTTTATTCTTCTGAGCAATATTCCACTGTGTATATGTACCACATTTTCTTTATTCATTCATCTGTTGAAGGGCATCTAGGTTGGTTCTGGAGTTTATATTAATCTCTTCCAGCTTTATTTTATGTACATCTATTTTTTCTCTGAATGGCCTAAGGATCCTGTCTTTCACTCTTGTATCTAAGAATATCAGTATGTCTTGGAGTAGTTCTTTATTTACCTTATGTGCTGAAGATTATTGGTCATTTTAGGCTGAAAACTAATATATTTGAGTATGAGGAATTTTTCCTAAATTTTGAAATTTTCCTGTCTCAATTTTCTTTATTCTGACTATTTAGAAATAATAATTGTTGTACATTGACCTTACCGAATTTATCCTGTAGTTTCCTAATCTTTTATTATATATCTTTTTGTAAATATTTTATGCTTTAAGCTTTCTAAATTAATATACTAAATTGTCAATATATCAGCTGATATATTTTCTAACTTCAAAAAGACTTACTATATTATGTAAATTTTCTGTTTCAAAGCATTTTGTTCTTACTTTATGATATCGAAAATTTATCCTATACTGGTTGCATCCCAAATGTTGTTACATAAGAACTAATTGTATTAGTCCATTTTGTAGTGCTGCTATGACAGAACACCATAGCCTGGAAAGTCTGCAATGAAGTCTATATTTTAATGAGAACCTTCAATTCTATTTTACATTCAATTATGTGTTCTAATTTAATACAAATTAGAGTTCTGCAGGCTGGGAAAACAATTATCAAGACTCTGGCACCAGGTGAGGGCCTTCTTGCTGTATCATTGCATGATAAAACAATAAAGGGAGGACAGGAAATAAAGTAAAAGCCAACCAAACTTGTCTTTTCACAAGAAACCACTGCCTGGATAATGGCACTAACCTCATAAAAAGCAGGTCATCCTGACCTCATCACCTGTCATGAGGCCCAACCTCCCCACACTGTTACACTGGGAATTAAGCTTCTAACACACACTTTCTGGAGGACATATTCAAATTATAATAATGATATAGTTATATTAAGGGATTTTTCTGTTCCTCATAGGAGTAAGTCTCTGTTTTCATTTCTGTCTCATTTTTCCACTCTCAGAATTTCAAACTTTGTAATGCTCAACAACCTTTGTCTAAGTCCTTATCTAACAAGAAGTACTAAAAGATGATTGGGACTCCATGGGTGAAGGCTGACTCCTGTCAAAGTAAAGGTTTATTCGTTTGACACATGAGTGGTGAGCAGCCTTTTTTTGGGGGGGAGACTCCAAATGTCAATATCTGTACATATTCTCTCTGATACCATTTAGTTCTTATGAAAAACAAATTTTCTACATAGTTTCCTTAAATATGGAATTACCAAAATTATGCTGTTTCACTTAGTTCCCTCTTTTGGAATTAGTGTCTCAATACCTGTCTTCACTTTGTCTGGAATCTGGAGTGTCTCTGCTCCAATTTTCATAAGAAATAAACATCTGCTATGTTGCAAAAGTAGGAGTAGTGTGTCTGTCTGTGCCTTGTTGGGATGGTGTAGGGGCTTGGATTTCTAAGAGTTCCATTAGCACACTATTATAAATCCCAACCCTATATTCCAGTGTGTCTTGTGGTTCTAAGTAAAGCATTCTGCAATACTGTGAGATAAAAAACCTGCCCTAGTGTTATTCCTTTGCTTCTTCTGTCATTTGACCTTAAGATCCTCTCTTCTATTAAATTAAGCTCATCCTTGAATCTTCTCACTTACAAATTACAAAGAACATGTTTTTCTCATTTGTAGTTTTTTCTTACCTACAGATTCGAACTTAAAGTCCAGAGTTTAGGGAGGATTCAAACTATGCTATATTCATGGGCAAAAGTGGCAAATATATATCTTTTTCTATTTTTTAAAGGGTTTTTATTTGTTTCCTTAATTAGGAATCACTATTGTATTTTATCCAATATCTTTTTGGTATATATTTAAATAATCATTTGGTGTTAGTACTTTGGCATATTCTTTTGATGAATTATATCAAAACATTATATTTTTATTTCTAGTGTATTTTGGTTCATACTTTATTTCAAATTTAAATTAATGAGACAGATGTGATTTGGTGTGTATATAGGCATGTTTACCATGATCTTTACCCGATTTGGGTACCAAATGATTGAATTATTTTTAAAACAATAAATATAAAAACTTCACTTTTGCTGTATGATCAGGAACAAAATGTAGCATCTGAATTCTTTGTCCCAGAAGATTTAGACATTTTCATTTGTGAAATGAGTTGCCTGTTTCTCAATCTTTAAGATATTTATTTATACTTGTTGAATAGTTAAGTCACTGAAGTGGGACTCTAGCATTTTCCTAAAGAAATCATGCACCAGGCCTCATGTTGTGTGTGTGTGTGTGTGTGTGTGTGTGTGTCTTTTAAAATTTAGCAGCAAACAGCTAAAAACACTTCCTAATTTTTACATTTGTCTGTAGATAGTTTATCTTTTTTTATTCCTGATTTTGTTTATTTTGGGACTTTCTTTATTCTCTTCATTAATGCAGCCAGTGGTTTATGGATTTGTTTATTTCTTCTCATAAAAATAACTCATTTAGAGAGAATATAATGGGATGTGTGTCTTCACAGGAAGAATCAATGCTTTCTTCATTCAGTGGATTTCCATTGTGGCACTAAAGGCATTACCTTGTTATTATTTGTGTCATGTTTCCCTTGCCCTCAATGTATTAATGGCCAGAGACATAGCTTAGTTTTCTTTGCATTCTAAGTATGTAACACAGATGAAATACAGAAGAAGTTCAAATCTTACCTATTTTTGAGTATTAAAAATACTCAAATTTATTTTTTTCAAAACCATTCTACCATTAATGCCCAAATTTTAAAATATCAACAAAGTTTATTTTTATTAAACCAAATGGAAGAAAGTTTTCACAAATCCAGGAAATTCTGATAAGAATCATATGCCCATGAATTTGACAATAGGGAAGGATACTTGCCCATAGAGTTGTATTGGAAAGTGAATATGTGACCACATGTAAAACTTCTCTAGATGTACCTCTTTTGAAATGATACATGGTGGTGAATGCCTATAAAGTCCTCTGTGATACATTTATAGGAGCTAAGGAGTTACCAGTAAATATAGGGCTTTTGGGGAAAAAAAATCTGAAAATGCCAAATAGGAAAGAAAGACTAAACAAAAAGTAATTTTTCCTGTCCTATGGACTTGAGTGTTCCATTTTCAGAAGTATTTTAGAACACAAAGGAATATATTTAGAACTTATAATTTGAAGATCTAAAATTGTAATCATTTAATTCAATTAATTATGAGATTGATTCTAGTAAATTTACATGGCACTTTTAGAAATGAATGATGCTAATGATTACATTTTGTTATAATAGCTAAGATTTATTCATTCATAGGTGTTTCATCTTCTTTAATTCACTAGAATGTAAGGAGTAGGAGCCCCATTGGCCTAGTCAGCACAGGCACTTATGCAGAATATGATGAGATTTTTACAGGAAAGAATATTTGAAGATTTCCTATATTTTTTGTTTTAAAATTATACTTTCCTGCTTAATCTTCAGAATGACAGTTCAGTCTTCTGATATATGAGCTCACTATATAGATGCTTTTCAAGTGTTCTAATGCTGTTCTTTCTTAATAAATTTGATATTGAGTTTAATAAGTTTAATAACACTATCTGGATTTATCAACAGAGTAGAGATTTCCTTTTTATGAGGTAGACTTTAAAAAAATCTGCCAAATATTTCACTATCTTGCATTTCTTTTTTACTTTATCTAAAATGCCATATTTTCAATCATGACTTTGTATGAAATAACAAGGAAAGAACATAAGTAGATAAATTTTTAACCATTTATGAAGTAACCAAATAGTAACACTCACTCACACACACATACACACACACACACACACACACACATGTTTTGGACTAATAGTGGTGTGGTGTGATCAAAATTAATCTAAAGATAATTGTTCACCAAAAGATAAAAATCTAAGCTATATGTTAGAAGAAGGTATAAATAGCAAACCATCTATAAGCAGGATTTTATATATATATATATATATATATATATATATATATATATATGAATATGCATAAACAAACAATACACAAATGCATAGATTCCAAATGATTCTTTGGAAGATCATGAAGTTACTGAATTGCTTTCAATAATATGTTAGGTAAAAAAACACTATAAGAGAGTAGATATGGTGCTATTATCTATCTTTAAATATTTGAACATGTGAGAAAAATCATGAAGACTTTTGCAAAACTAATTACATTAATGTGTTTGCATTATGAAATTTCTTGACTTCTTTGAAAAAAACAATACTGATTATAACAGAAAAAAATAAGGTTAAGCTTAATAATTTGCATGAGCCATTATGTGTCTTTAACCCTCATAAAAATACAATCATGATCAACTGTCAAAAACAAAGAAAAAGAAGCAAAAATAATTGTCTATGTCTGCAATATTTTTTATGAAACAAAGATCAAAATTATGAGAAGGGTAGTTAATCATTTGAGTTTCTTAAACATATATGTATATGTGTGTGTGTGTGTGTGTGTGTATATATATATATATATATATATATATATTTTAAGAATGACAACTTTGGGGCTGGGGATGTAGCTCAGTAGTAAAGTGTTCATTGAGCATGGATAAGCCTCTGGGTTCGACACATGGTACATAAAGAAATTATAACTTCTAATATTACATATTTGTAATATTATCTTTCAAATTCTACATGATTTTCTTGGATGAAAATGTTTCTTTGGTACTGCATTATGAAATTTCTTTTCTGGCCTGAGCAGTTCTTAGATGATGGCTGTGAACATGAGTCCCAGTCTCAGATCACTGACAAGTGGTATTGAGAGCTCTTCTCTGTCTGAATGAATGGCAGGTTTCTTTTGGCAGCAGTGAAGTCTGCTTAGCTTTTAGCATTTGAAAATTTCCTGAAATTCCTGAAAATTTAGATTATCTTTTCTAATATTTTTTTTGCTAATTTCCTTTTGCTTGTAGCCTTAGAACAGTTTAGCCTTACTAACTCAATGATATTGCTTGAAACAAAGTTTATGTATTATCCTCCTGACAATAATATCAAATAACTTTTTCTGCAGTCTCTATAAGGAGGGACCAGTTTCCTTCAGGCCAGGGCAGTAATTGAACATAATGATTAATGAGAACTTTGAGAGAGCAGGCATATCTTAAAGATTGAAATAGAGAACATAGACCTTATTATACAGAGGTAGAAGACTGATGATGGGAAGCAGGAATATTGGACTAGTCTGAAAGCTCTAGGAGAGCCCACACACCTTTTACTCATTGCTGTATCCCCAGACACACATCATGTATGCTTTTAGCAACAAGTATGTATAGAATAAATGAACATTTCAGGAGAGAAAAATAAAGAGATTTTTGCCTAAACTATGAATGTTCTTTGTAGTTCATAAAACTGCTTTTAGTGTTCATAGGAGACACATGGAATTTCTTGATTTAATATAATTTCTGACAGAAAATTTCTACAGTAAATGAAGTCTTGAGAATTATGTGCACCAAAGGTTTTTCTTGTACCATTTTCATATACAATGAAAGAACAAACATAGATGCAATCTAAAGAGAACTTCCCATGTGCCTAGAGGTAAAGAAGTGGTTTAGAATGTTTTTGCCAATAATAATTAGAGAATCACACTACCTCATCTACCCTTTCCAACAAGGTCATTTTTTACAACACCAGTGGCATACTTATGTAAGTCAGTTGTCTAACAATAAAAGGTTGATATATGGTATGAGCCAAATGAACTGATTAGCTTCAGGATGGAGAACGTGCTTGTGATCTTGTCTACAGGAGCCTGCTATAATAAAGGAAGCCATATAGCAGTACATGGAATACTAACTTTAAAGAAGGTAATACCAGGCTTCTGATTAAAACTTTGAAAAAACTGGTCCTCAAAGGGACACATCTAATGTTACATAATCTAGGATTTGGGCTAATTTTATGTAAAGTGGGAATACTTAGACATAAAGTATTTGATATTAGAGTAACCAAAGATTACAGCATTGATGCAATCTAACCTCATTTTATAATTGGGGAAACTTGAACTGAGTGAAGTTAAGAGACAGATATATTTAGCTGTTCTCTACTTGGTAGATATCAGTGTCCCTTGGGCCTCCTTCTGACAGAAGAGTTCACTGTACTTATCATTTACATATTAGGTTTGCTGCTCTACTATAATCTCCTAAAAGCAAGGGATCATGTCTAAAATTCCAAAAATTTAGACATTGTGTATCTATTGCTTGGGTCTTGGCAATTCCAAGCACATATTCTTAAATTCTCAACAAGTTAATCTTAATATAGCATAATATAGTAACCCTAGTTTGAAAAAAATCTTCCAAAAGAAAAAAAAAATCAGCCAGGAACTCTCTGATGCCACAACTTTGTCTGACAAAAAGCAGTTTACCTAATTATTTTTAAAAAGAACACTTTTTACTATATGAGAGGGAGACGTTGATATAGGGCTTATATCCAAGAATCCCTGGGAAGTATTGTTAACTATTTATTATTATTATTTTAAGTTTTTCTTACATTAATTAAAGTTTGATAACTAACTTTTCTATATTGATAGGCTAGTTTAATAATGAAATTTTACATTTTAGGCACTGTTTTTTTTTAATTTTTTATTGTTGGCTGTTCAAAACATTACATAGTTCTTGATATATCATATTTCACACTTTAATTCAAGTGGGTTATGAGCTCCCATTTTTACCCCATATACAGATTGCAGAATCACATCAGTTACACATCCATTGATTTACATATTGCCATACTAGTGTCTGTTGTGTTCTGCTGCCTTTCCTATCCTCTACTATCCCCCCTCCCGTCCCCTCCCCTCCCCTCTTCTCTCTCTGCCCCCTCTACTGACATTCATTTGTCACCCTTGTATTATTTTTCCCTTTCCCCTCACTTCCTCTTGTATGTACTTTTGTATAACTCTGAGGGTCTCCTTCCATTTCCATGCAATTTCCCTTCTCTCTCCCTTTCCCTCCCACCTCTCATCCCTGTTTAATGTTATTCTTCTTCTCATGCTCTTCGACCCTACTCTGTTCTTAGTTACTCTCCTTATATCAAAGAAGACATTTGGCATTTGTGTTTTTAGGGATTGGCTAGCTTCACTTAGCATAATCTGCTCTAATGCCATCCATTTCCCTGTAAATTCTATGATTTTGTCATTTTTTAATGCAGAGTAATACTCCATTGTGTATAAATGCCACATTTTTTTATCCATTCATCTATTGAAGGGCATCTAGGTTGGTGCCACAGTCTTGCTATTGTGAATTGTGCTGCTATGAACATCGATGTAGCAGTGTCCCTGTAGCATGCTCTTTTTAGGTCTTTAGGGAATAGACCGAGAAGGGGAATAGCTGGGTCAAATGGTGGCTCCATTCCCAGCTTTCCAAGAAATCTCCATACTGCTTTCCAAATTGGCTGCACCAATTTGCAGTCCCACCAGCAATGTACAAGTGTACCCTTTTCCCCACATCCTCGCCAGCACTTGTTGTTGTTTGACTTCATAATGGCTGCCAATCTTACTGGAGTGAGATGGTATCTTAGGGTGGTTTTGATTTGCATTTCTCTGACTGCTAGAGATGGTGAGCATTTTTTCATGTACTTGTTGATTGATTGTATGTCCTCCTCTGAGAAGTGTCTGTTCAGGTCCTTGGCCCATTTGTTGATTGGGTTGTTTGTTCTCTTATTGTCTAATTTTTTGAGTTCTTTGTATACTCTGGATATTAGGGCTCTATCTGAAGTGTGAGGAGTAAAGATTTGTTCCCAGGATGTAGGCTCTCTATTTACCTCTCTTATTGTTTCTCTTGCTGAGAAAAAACTTTTTAGTTTGAGTAAGTCCCATTTGTTGATTCTAGTTATTAAATTTTGTGCTATGGGTGTCCTATTGAGGAATTTGGAGCCCGACCCCACAGTATGTAGATCGTAGCCAACTTTTTCTTCTATCAGACGGCGTGTCTCTGATTTGATATCAAGCTCCTTGATCCATTTTGAATTCACTTTTGTGCATGGCGAGAGAAAGGGATTCAGTTTCATTTTGTTGCATATGGATTTCCAGTTTTCCCAGCACCATTTGTTGAAGATGCTATCCTTCCTCCATTGCATGCTTTTAGCCCCTTTATCAAATATAAGGTAGTTGTAGTTTTGTGGATTGGTTTCTGTGTCCTCTATTCTGTACCATTGGTCCACCCGCCTGTTTTGGTACCAGTACCATGCTGTTTTTGTTACTATTGCTCTGTAGTATAGTTTGAAGTCTGGTATCGCTATACCGCCTGATTCACACTGCCTGCTTAGCATTGTTTTTGCTATTCTGGGTCGTTTATTTTTCCATATGAATTTCATGATTGCTTTCTCTATTTCTACAAGAAATGCTGTTGGGATTTTGATTGGCATTGCATTAAACCTATAGAGAACTTTTGGTAATATCGCCATTTTGATGATGTTAGTTCTGCCTATCCATGAACAGGGTATATTTTTCCATCTTCTAAGATCTTCTTCTATTTCTCTCTTTAGGGTTCTGTAGTTTTCATTGTATAAGTCTTTCACCTCTTTTGTTAGGTTGATTCCCAAGTATTTTATTTTTTTTGAAGATATTGTGAATGGAGTGGCTGTCCTCATTTCCATTTCAGAGGATTTGTCGCTGATATACAGGAATGCCTTTGATTTATGCGTGTTGATTTTATATCCTGCCACTTTGCTGAATTCATTTATTAGCTCTAATACTTTCTTTGTAGACCCTTTTAGGTCTGCTAGGTATAGAATCATGTCATCTGCAAATAGTGATAATTTAAGTTCTTCTTTTCCTATTTTGATGCCTTTAATTTCTTTCGTCTGTCTAGTTGCTCTGGCCAGTGTTTCGAGAACTATGTTGAACAGAAGTGGTGAGAGAGGGCATCCCTGTCTTGTTCCAGATTTTAGAGGGAATGCCTTCAGTTTTTCTCCATTCAGAATGATGCTAGCCTGAGGCTTAGCATAGATTGCTTTTACAATATTGAGGTATGTTCCTGTTATCCCTAGTTTTTCTAGAGTTTTGAACATAAAGGGATGCTGTACTTTGTCAAATGCTTCTTCCGCATCTATCGAGATGATCATATGGTTCTTATTTTTAAGTCTATTGATGTGGTGAATAACATTTATTGATTTCCGTATATTGAACCAGCCTTGCATCCCAGGGATGAATCCTACTTGATCATGGTGCACAATTTTTTTGATATGTTTTTGTATCCGATTCGCCAGAATTTTATTGAGGATTTTGGCATCTAGGTTCATTAGAGATATTGGTCTGTAGTTTTCTTTCTTTGAAGTGTCTTTGTCTGGTTTAGGTATCAGGGTGATGTTGGCCTCATAGAATGAATTTGGATGTTCTCCCTCTTTTTCTATTTCCTGAAGTAGCTTGAAAAGTATTGGTATTAGTTCCTCTTTAAAGGTTTTGTAAAACTCTGCTGTATACCCATCCGGCCCTGGGCTTTTCTTAGTTGGTAGTCTTTTGATGGTTTCTTCTATTTCCTCAATTGATATTGGTCTGTTTAGGTTGTCTATATCCTCCTGACTCAATCTGGGAAGATCATATGACTTAAGAAATTCATCTATGCCTTCACTATCTTCTAATTTATTGGAGTATAAGTATTCAAAATAGTTTTTGATTATCTTCTGTATTTCTGAAGTGTCTGTTGTGATATTGCCTTTTTCATCCCGTATGCTAGTAATTTGAGTTCTCTCTCTTCTTCTCTTCGCTAGCATGGCTAAGGGTCTGTCGATTTTGTTTATTTTTTCAAAGAACCAACTTTTAGTTTTGTCAATATTTTCAATTGTTTCTTTTGTTTCGATTTCATTAATTTCAGCTCTGATTTTCATTATTTCTTGCCTTCTACTTCTTTTGCTGTTGTTTTGCTCTTCTTTTTCAAGGATTTTGAGATGAAGTGTGAGATCATTTATTTGTTGGTTTTTTCTTTTTTTAAGGAATGAACTCCAAGCAATGAATTTTCCTCTTAGAACTGCTTTCAATGTGTCCCATAGATTCCGATATGTTGTGTCTGTGTTTTCATTAATCTCTAAGAATTTTTTAATTTCCTCCTTGATGTCTTCTATAACCCATTGATCATTCAGTAACCTATTGTTCATTCTCCAAGTGATGTATGCTTTTTCCTTCCTTCTTTTATCGTTGATTTTCAGTTCCATTCCATTATGATCAGATAGGATGCATGGTATTATCTCTACTCCTTTATATTGTCTAAGAGGTGCCCTGTGACA
This sequence comes from Marmota monax, assembly GCF_021218885.2. Classification (NCBI taxonomy): domain Eukaryota; kingdom Metazoa; phylum Chordata; class Mammalia; order Rodentia; family Sciuridae; genus Marmota; species Marmota monax. The sequence continues at coordinate 23,938,271 of NW_026692201.1, forward strand.
TAATATATGATCTATTTTTGAGAAGGATCCATGTGCTGCTGAGAAAAAAGTGTAACTGCTTGATGTTGGGTGGTATATTCTATATATGTCAATTAAGTCTAGGTTATTAATTGTGTTATTGAGTTCTATAGTTTCCTTATTCAACTTTTGTTTGGAAGATCTGTCCAGTGGCGAGAGAGGTGTGCTGAAGTCTCCCATGATTATTGTATGGTGGTCTATTAGACTCTTGAACTTGAGAAGAGTTTGTTTGATGAACATAGCTGCACCATTGTTTGGGGCATATATATTTATGATTGTTATGTCTTGTTGGTGTATGGTTCCCTTAAGCAGTATGTAGTGTCCCTCTTTATCCCTTTTGATTAACTTTGGCTTGAAATCTATTTTATTTGATATGAGTATGGACACTCCTGCTTGTTTCCGAAGTCCATATGTGTGATATGATTTTTCCCAACCTTTCACCTTCAGCCTATGTATGTCTTTTCCTATCAAATGCGTCTCCTGTAGGCAGCATATTGTTGGGTCTTGTTTTGTGATCCATTCTACTAGCCTGTGTCTCTTGATTGGTGAGTTTAAGCCATTAACATTTAGGGTTATTATTGAGATATGGGTTGTTCTTCCAGCTATATTTGTTTATTTATGTTACTAAACATGGTTTGTTTTCCTCTTTGATTATATTTCCTCCCTTTACTGTCCTACCTCCCACTGTTGGTTTTCATTGTTATTTTCCATTTCCTCTTCCTGTAATGTTTTGCCAAGGATGTTTTGAAGAGATGGTTTTCTAGCTGCAAATTCTTTTAACTTTTGTTTATCGTGGAAGGTTTTAATTTCATCTTCCATCCTGAAGCTTAATTTCGCTGGAAACACAATTCTTGGTTGGAACCCATTTTCTTTCAGTGTTTGAAATATGTTATTCCAGGATCTTCTAGCTTTCAGAGTCTGTGTTGAAAGATCAGCTGTTATCCTGATTGGCTTACCCCTAAATGTGATCTGCTTCCTTTCTCTTATAGCTTTTAAAATTCTCTCCTTATTCTGTATGTTGGGCATCTTCATTATAATGTGTTTAGGTGTGGATCTCTTGTGATTTTGCACATTCGGCGTCCTGTAGGCTTCTAGGATTTGGGATTCTGTCTCATTCTTCAAGTCTGGGAAGTTTTCTCGTATTATTTCATTGAATAGATTGCTCATTCCTTTGGTTTGGAGCTCTGTACCTTCCTGTATCCCAATGAATCTTTAGTTTGGTCTCTTCATGTTATCCCATATTTCTTGGATGTTCTGCTCATGGTTTCTTAACAGTCTTGCTGAGCTGTCTATGTTCTTTTCAAGTTGAAATACTTTGTCTTCATTGTCTGATGTTCTATCTTCTAAGTGTTCTACTCTGCTGGTAGTATTCTCCATTGAGTTTTTAAGTTGGTTTATTGCTTCCTGCATTTCTAGGATTTCTGTTTGTTTGTTTTTTATAACCTCTATCTCCCTGTAAAGTTGATCCTTTGCTTCCTGGATTTGTTTGCGTAATTCATTGTCGAAGTGATCTTTCATTGTCTGATTTTGCTGTCTGATGTCTTCCTTGATACTCCAGATCATCTGAAGCATGTATATCCTGAATTCTTTATCTGACATTCCATCTGCTGCAGCTGTTACCTCTTCTAAAGTTGCGTTGACCTGCATTGCTTGTGGTCCTTTCTTTCCTTGTCTTTTCATACTGCTTGCGTTTCTTTCCTGCAGGCGCGTGCGGCGGCTCTGCTCTCTCCTTATTCCAATTGGGGTGTCGAGACTACCACTCCGGCAGGTCACTGGGCCTGTTCTGGGCGCTGGCGGCGGCTCTGTTCTGCCCCTACTCCAATTGGGGTGACGAGTGGTACGCCGGCAGGCCACCGGGCCTGATCCGCCGGTCGGTTGCAGGTTTGCCTACCCTGCAGGCACGGGCGGCGGCTCTACTCTGCCCCTACTCCAAATGGGGTCACGTGTCTGTAGTCCTGGCAGGCCACTGGGCCTGTCCTGCTGGTCGGTCGCAGATCTGCCCACCTTTAGGGCACGGGTGGTGGCTCTGCTCTGCCCCTACTCCAATTGGGGTTTCGTGACTACCCCGCCGGCAGGTCGCTGGGCCTGTTCCTGGCACGGGCGGCGAGTCTGCTACCACGCCGGCAGGCTCCTGGGCCTGATCCGCCGGTCTGTCGCAGGTCTGCCTACCTTGCAGGCGAGGGCAGCGGCTCTGCCCTGCCCCTCCTACCACGCCTGCGGACCGCTGTGCCTGATCTGCAGGTTGGTCACAGGTCTGCTCACCCTGCGGGCACGGGTGGCAGTTTCGCTCCACCCCCACTCCAATTGGGGTCACGTGACCACCACACCGGCAGGGCCTGATCCGGGCCTGGGCGAAGGATCTGCTCTGCCCCTACTCCAGTTGGGGTGATGTGTGTACCACGCTGGCAGGCCGCTGGGCCTGACCCGCCAGTCTGTCACAGGTCTGCTTACCTTGCAAGTGCGGGCGGTGGCTCTGCCCTGCCCTTCCTACCACGCCCGTGTACCACTGGGTCGCGGGTCTGCCCATCTTGCGGGCGCGGGTGGCGGCTCCGCTCCGCACCCTCTCCAATTTGGGTCACGTGGTCACCACGCTGGCGAGCCGCTGGGCCTGCTCAGGGCGCTGGCAGCGGCCCGGCTCCTCCCCTCTGGCTCGAGGACAAATCGAGAGAGACTTGGGTGTCTGTGCCTCACCCCCCCTACCAGGAGACCAACTGTTTCTGTCGCCGCCGCTGGTATTGATGAAGTTCTCTCCTCCGCCGCTTTCTGATGACATCAGATCTCTGCCATGTTGGTGTCCTATGCGAATGGCAGCATTTCGTTCCCCTTGCTGGGCAACCAAAGCAACGGGTGAGTCCTGACCGGCCCTCAGCAGGACCCGGACCGAGAAGCAGTTTCCGCGGGCTCCTAGCCCTGGGCCAGGGCAGTTCCGGGAGCCGTAACTCGGCCGCTCTGTGCTCGGTGTATGCTCTGATAAGAGCAGACTCCAAGAAGCAGCCTCTGCAGGCTCCCCAGCCCTGGGCCAGGGCGGTTCCGGGAGCTGGAACTCGGCCGCCCCGAGCTCAGTGCTCTCTCCGATAAGAGCAGCCACTAGGAAGCACCCAGGCACTGAGCCCAAGCAATCTGTCTGCAAGCCACAGGCGAATGGCAGCCTGAAATTACCTGTTCTATGGCTGAATGAGCTGCGGTCAGTCGAAAATAGGGATGGTGACGTCAGCTTTCCAACATGGTGGCCGCTGGCCTCCTCTGTGGTCTGACCGGTGTGGAGAACCGAGATGGACCGCTTCCTTCCCCCGTCTCGAACCCAGAATTCAGCCCTGAGTACGGTGCTTGCACAGCTGGCAGAAACTGCAGCGCTGTATCCCTGCGTCGCTATCTCCTCGTTTCCCAGCGCACACTGCAGACTCTAGCCACGGGGCGATTTGCTGAATAAGCAGTGTTACCCTCCGTGAGAGAAACCTCTCGCGTTTGAGTCCCCGTAGCCGATCCTCGTGCGACGGAAATCCTTCCTCCAGGTTCCAGAGCACCCCACTAATGCTGGAAATTCCTAACAAGATAGCCTTTAGCCGTCCTGACTTGTCTTACTCCCACACAGTGAAGCAGCACACGGGGGCAATGCACTCCCCTCGCCGCCATCTTCCCGTAACTTTTTCCAAAATACAGTTTTGATATAGAAAACTCTGAAGAATAAAAGAAGTAGTCTGTAATCTCATCTACCAGATAATCTCTGGTTACTTGAAAATTAGGGTACAAAACTATTCTAATGTTAAAAATTAAAACATTAACAAAGGGATAAAAGGATGAAAAATCTGTCTCTCACCTCTTTAATGTTTATCTACAGAGGTAACCAGAGTTAATTTTCTATTTATTTTTCTGGATTAAAAATAGGCACAAATGGACTGGCATTGTAGCTCAGCGGTAAAGCGCTTGCCTAGCCTGTGTGAGGTACTGGGTTCAATCCTCAGCATCATATAAAAATAAATGAATAAAGCAACAGGTATTGTGTCCATCTACAACTAAAAATATTTTTTAAAATAGGCACATATCACCAAATATAAATGTGCTTTCATTTACACAGAGACCAAGAACACATCATGTCCTACACTGATTCTTTCACATGACACTTGCATGACATTTTTTGAAAGCTTTGTTCTGCAACATAATATTCCTTATATTAACATTTCTTAACTTATTTAATAAAACTTTTTTCCCATTTTATTTATTATAATTCTTCATTTATGTTGTATAGTAAGAAAACTGTAGTTGGTATATACATATATATAACTCTCTCTCTCTCTCTCTCTCTCTCTCTATATATATATATATATATATATATATATATATATATATGTACTCTATATATATAGTATATATAATTTTTGTTCTATCAAATCAAAATAGTAAATTTATGTTTAATTGTGAAATAAAGGTGTTAGCATTTACAGTTTTGACAAATATTGCTAAATTGTTTTATATCTATGTAGCACCAATTGTCCCCCTGAAGTATACAGTAATACCTAATCTTCCAGAGTGCTTTGTGCCAGGTACTTACTATGTGCTGTATTTAACATGTATTACCTCATTTAATCTTCACAGTGACCCTATGAGCTACCCTAATCCTTTATATTATTTATTTTGAGACAGGTTCTCACCAAGTTGCTTAAGTCCTCACTAAGTTGCTGAGGCTGCCTTCCAACTTGTGATTTTCCTCTCTCAGGCTCTCTAGGCCCTGGGATTATGGGCATGCACCAACACACAACTAGCACTATCCATATTTTATAGATATGGAACTAAGGCATGGTAGACTGGCTATATCATTTAGCCTCAGTCATGTGGTTAACAAGTAATGGAGCCAGAGTATAATAAGCTCACTCAGTCCAGCTCCAGGACTGAAATAGTCCAGCTCTGCTCTGAAACACCAGAGCATATCACCTACATGGGACATTATCAACTTTAAATTTTTATCTATATGATAAGTGAAAGCAACAAGTTATTTTGAGTTATGTCCTTTCTGAATAAATAAAAATAAGTAAATTCTCATATTTCATTTTCTACATGAAATTTTTTTTCTGACAAACTAATTTTCCATATCTTTGCATAGTTTTATATTAGATGACTCAACTTCTTAGGAACTTTTAAATTAAAAAAATACACAGTGATAATTTGTTATATATGTTGTAATATATTCCCCAGAAAGGAGTTGTCTCTCTTTATACACATAAATTTATTAACTGCTTTGTTCTGGATTAGATTTTCTTCTGAAATTTTAATTTCTTTTAAATAGTTTTTGGTATATTGTTTGAAATATAAGAAATTTTAAAAGAAATTTTTAAAGGTTTGGAAATGATAATTATACACTCTGTGTTGTAATAATTCAAAAGATGAAGAGATTATTTCTGGTTTTTATAATTAGAAGTTTATGATAGTCCTTGAAGGTTAATTAAAAATATTTATGTGCTGAGAATAGCTAAATAGAAGAAGGCAGGTAGGTAGGAAAGGCCATTTTTGTGTGTGTGCATTATTACTGAATATGCATACCCAAGGTCTTTCTATTGCCTACTTTTCTTGATCTCGTTTATATAAAATTTTTGTAACCCACTGGTAGGAAAATGTGTAATAATGCTATGCAGTAATTAGTCCATAAAAGGAAATAAAGGTCCTGCTTTCTTTGCTTGTGACCTGGAAGATAGCTAGTTCTGTGGATGAGGTTCTTGAAATTGTTACCCAAGACAGCTTCCCTCTAAACAAATACCAAAGATAGAGGACATCATTTAATCTAAAATCATTAATGGATTTAGCCATAGATGGATTAATTTGAATGGACATCTGGTTGGTAACCATAGGCAGGTAGAACATGGCTGGAGGAAGTAGGTCACTGGGGGTGTGCCCTTGGAAATTGTATCTTTTCCCTGGGCCCTTTTTCTCTTTCTTTATGCTTCCTGGCTCCCATGATCTGACCAGTTTTCCTCCACTGTGTTCTCTGCCATGTCTGCTTCACCTGGAGCCCTAAGCAATGGAATTGGCAGACCCATAGGCTGAATATCTGAAGCTGTGAGCCCCAAACAAAAATTTCTTCCTCTAACTTGTGCTTGTCAGGTATTCTGGCCACATAAACAAACAGCTAACAAATCATAGTAATGAGACTTTACTTTTGCATCTAAATCAGTTTATGGATAAAGAAATAACATTAATAAAGTCATTTGAAATCTGCTTCCTGCTTCAACATTTGTTGAGTTCAATATCAATAACTGGTCCCTAGCAAGCTGCTTTCCACCCCAAGTCTGAAAATAAATAAGTGTTCAAGAAGTCATTTTTAGTTTGATTGATGTGTATAAGCCCAGCTGTTAGAACACTGAGGCTGAATTAGGGAAGGAAAAAAAAATGGCCTCATCTGTCCAGGTCCTCCTATTGTGTTCTTTTACCAATTATACTTTATGGGGAAAATCAGGTAGAGAAAATCTTTGGCAGTAATGAGGCAGCTGCAAAGGAGAAAATGAGCATAGTTAAATTCTAAGAGCACCTTGGTTTTGTATCCCTTGTTCATCAATTCTCTGCCTTATTTTCTTTTTTTTTTTAATTTTGGTTCACTTTCTCTGTCTACTGATTGTTTTTAATTTCTCGTTCGTCTTCTCTAGTAATATAAAATATCAATAAAACTGTTTTTACTGCATAAGTGATAGAGGTTATGGCTAAATGGTATTAGAATTATACTGTTCCAATTTTAAACTTTCTCTGGGAATTGACCCAGGTTTGAATCTGTCCTAAATTTTAGTGGACAGATTTTGATATAAAACATTCATACAAAACTCACTACTAGGAAAAAAAAGAGTCATTTAATAAAAGCCCAAACACATAACATCAGTAAAGTTAGAAAATATTCTGTTGTATCCATGAAAAAAAAAAATGCACTGAATTGTAAACAGGCAAATGAGCATAAATCCAAGCGACTTTCCAACCCTGTGAGAATTGAATGGCCTCACAGAGGTGTTGACTCTGGCACTTGAGACTTCCCACTCTGACTGCAGAGCCAGTTGCAAATGTGTTTTCAGTCAAATATAATTACTGAAGAACACAAACATAATGTTTGCCATCCAAGACCTTTGCAACACGAAACCCCAGATTAGCTTGCACTGCAGGCCTTTTGAGTGAAGATCAGTCTGAAAAAAATTTGTGGGAAAGATGGTGTAGCTAACTACACAGTGGAATCTGACTCCAGATCTAGCTGGCCAAGCCTCTTATTTATAGGCACTACCCACAGCTATTACATGCTTGCCTCATTAATATGACAGAGGTGAACCAAGATAATGAGGAAGGTATTATCTCTGTACTGTAATATCAGTGTTATGTTTAATATTTTGGTACATAGGATTAACTTCATTTTCCAAGGAAGGATTTATATAATAATGAACTTAATCTGTGTTTAATAAGGTTTTCTTCCTTTGTGTTCACTATAATGTGGAAGTAATTTTAGTCTGTCTGCACAGAGGTCCCCACTGCCTCACATCACAGTACTGTAAGTATCCACAGAGCTCCAGCCAGTGTCACACAGTGGAACACATCATCTCTGGTTGCACATGGCTGACTGCCTCTGGAGATCAGCTTTAAACAAATGAAACAGTTCTTCCCCATTCAATACCACCTGATACACTGGGTTTTATTATATTAATAGCTTACTAATTTCCATTAAATAAGTCTTTCTAGGAATACAATGTGCTTTATACCCTATTTTATCAAATTTATATAGTGTGCAAAGACATAATTTCCACATTATTAGAACAATTAGCATGCTTATCTGTGAAATAAACCCACATAAAAAGTTAAATTAGTAATAAGTAGATTTTGAAATGCGAGTATAGCCAATAAGGTTGTGTGCACAAAGGTGAAGATCTTGGTGGATCTAATGTTGACTTTTTAAAAAACTTTTTAAAATATGAGAATTACTGAGAGAAACTTCTTAGTAATTTAGTCTTTTCATTGAATCCATATTGGACTTTTGCAATATTGGTAAGTATAATGTATACTGTTAATGATAGCAGTTTTCATTAACTGAATATATTAGTTAAGAGTAGATATAAAGTATTCTAATGTAATAATAATTATCTGAGGTAATGCATATTTTAGTACCTATTTTTAGTCATTCCATAAAGTATCTATACTTCAAAATATCATATTTGACATGGTAAATATATATATATATATATATATATATATATATATGTGTGTGTGTGTGTGTGTGTGTGTGTAGATATATACAATATTATAATCAATGTAAAAGTATAATTAAAATAAAAAATGTAGTGTGAGTACACTGCTTTTTGTACCAGGCAGTCTGAAATCTTGCCCAAGTAAATATTGGTCCTAGGATGTTAGTCAAGTCATTTAAATTCTCTGTGACTTTGTTTCCATAGAGTAAAATAAGAAAGTTGAGCTAGTTGATCCTTGGGTTTTTTGTTTGTTTGTTTGTTTTGTTTTGTTTTTGTATCTTGGATTGAACCCAGGGGCACTTAACCACTGAGTCACATCCCCACCCCTTTTTTTTATATTTTATTTAGAGGCAGGGTCTTGCTAAGTTGCTAAAGACCTTGCTAAGTTTCTGAGGCTGGCTTTGAACTGGTGATCCTCCTGCCTCAGCCACTGGGATTACAGGTGTGCCCCACTGTGCCCTGATGAGCTAGTTGATCTTTAAGCTGCTCCTAGGGCCAGTGGACTCACCTCTACTCATGGCCAGGTACTCAAACAACAGTGGGAAGGCTACAGTTGCTTACTCAGGACCTGTTATGTACTGAATATTTGTGTCACCCCCCCCCAATCCATATGTCAAAACCTAATTCTGAATATGACTGTATTTAGAGGTGAGGCATGTGGGAAGGATTAAGTTTGGGGAATAGGATTAATATCCCAATAAGAAAGGCCATATGTGCCTCTCTCCTCCCTCTCTCTTTCCCTCTCTCTCTCTCTCCTTTGCCATGTGAGGATACAATGAGGAGACAGCTCTCTATTAACCAGGAAGAAGGCACTCCTATTATCAACTCCATTTGTGCCGCAGTCTGGCTGGGCACAAAATAACGAGCCACTCAAGCAGCAGCAAACTTTATTTCTGAACTCCACCAGCACACTCCACATACGCTCCCGGGAAAAATGCTGAACGCCATGCCACGTGGCTCCTCCCGGGACACACTACACCAACAGGAAATCCCTCCTCTGGAATTCCCTCCTACTGCACTTCCCCAACCAATGGGAACTCTCCGGGAGTCCTGAGAGAGCTCCAAAGTATCAGGCTGAGGCGGACAGCAGGGGTCTAATCTCTAATTGAATGCACATCTTAACATAATCATTATCATCTCAATGGCTTGCTGGTCACCTTTCAACTAAAAATGCCGAGCATCATTCCTACTTGGCTATGGCTCTCAGCACATCTGCACTTTGAACTTGAACTTCCCTGCCTCCAGAACTGTGAGAAATAAATGTTTGTTATTTAAGCACCCACCCTATCAGTTTTGTTACAGCAACCCAAACCAATTAAGATAAGGCCCTAGGTATATCATCTTAGTTTGTGCTCTAGGCTGAGGTCCTCATTCCCCTGTCCTCAGATGATGGCTGTGCCAAGAGTGAAGAGTCTTGTCTCACATCTGGTGACTTAGTATTTCACATGACAGTTCTGTCACTTTGAATAGGTAGGGTGGGATTCTTGCTGCATATCTGTATCAGGGTAGCTGGATTTCATACATAGTAATTGTCTTCTAAGAAGGTTGAAATAGAAGCTACCAGTTGAGATTAGGCTGGAACTGATATAGCATCGCTTCCATCATGTTCTATTAGCACAGTCAGTTTCAGTTGGTACAGAAACAATCTCACTTCATCTCGGTGGTAGGGGTGGTCATGAATAAGCAGCTATCTTTAATCTCCCACATGACCAGCCCTGATTTGGTTCTTTCTCTAGAGTCAGAAGATTTATTTTAATTTCTGTCATCTATGTGGATAGCTGCTCCTTTTAACTTTTGGCAAGTTTAGGTTGCCAGATTTTTCCAAAGGGATGTTAAACAAAAATCGGTGTACAGGGCTTGGATTGTGGCTCAGTGGTAGAATGCTTGCCTAGCATGTGTGAGTCACTGGGTTTGATCTTCAGCACCACATAAAGTAAAATAAATACATTGTGTTCACCTATAGTTAAACAATAAATATTTTTTTAAAAAATCAAGGTACAAACTATTATTTGGAAGGCCAGTCACATCCCTTTATTTGAAAAATTGCCTTCAACAGCTTCATGTGGTCACTGAAAGTAAAACTGCTTTTTGCACCAGAAACACAGGCTTTGACCACCAAGTAGAGACTGTCTAGAACCTCACTGATAAGGCCTAAAGATAGTCCTGTGGAAACCCAGAAAAGATGGCCCATGATTCATGATGGTTCAATTTATATTCATTCAACTTTATGATGGTGTGAAAACAATATTATTCAGTAGAAACCGTAACTTTGAATTTCAGATTTTGATATTTTCCTGAGCTAGTGATATGTGATACAGTCCTTTCTTGTGATGCTGGGCAGAGGTAGCAGCAAACTGCATCTCTGAGTCAGCCTGTGCTCTATAGGGCCCTGTGTTGCTCAACTATGATGTGCAGTAGGTGAACATCATATTACATCATGGTACATCATATATGTCATGTTAAATCCTGAACATCATATTACCTTCCTTTTTGACTTAGGTATTTTTAACTTATAAATAATCTTATAAATCAACCATCCATTTATTAATTTGCTAGGGCTACTTTAATAAGGTACTACCATAGACTGGGTGACTTAAACAACAGAAATTTATTTTCTCATGGATACTGAAAGTCTAAGATTAAGATATCAATAGGCTTTTCTTCTGAGGGCAGGAAGAAAAGTCCTATTTCAGGCCTTTATCTTTGACTTGTTTATGGCTCTCTTTTCTCCCTGTCTTCTCATCATCTTTCCATTGTATAGTACATTTCCAAATTTTTCCTTTCTATAAGCACACTAATCATATTGGATTAGGGCCCACTTTATGAATTCACTTAAAGTCAGTCACCTCTTTGAAGACCTTATCTCCAAATGCCATCACATTCCAAAATATCAGAGGTCAGGATGGATTTAGGTGGAGTGCATAACTCAAACCCAACACCCACCCAGATGCATTGGACAATCCATCTCTTCCAAAAATTGAATGATGCCTGAGCCCATCACTTCATCTTCAAGTTAGCCATAGGGTGTTAAATAAAGAAAATGAAGGAGAGAGTTAGAGAGATGGGGAGGTAGAGAGAAGGAGGAGGAGGCAGGTGGGGGGAGGGGGGAGAGGGAGACTGGAGAGAGAGGGAAAATGAGACTAGAAGGGGGGGTGGGAATAAAAAGAATGAAAACTAAGTTTTATATCCTAGAAATAAATCTCATAAATTTGGGCCAGTTTTCACCAATCTCTGTACCACCACCTTGGTTGATAAAACATATTTGTCATGAAGGTTGAAAGAAAGTCTCTCCCTTTGTTTCTTTTCAGTTTACTCTACCTGCTAATTAAAATCAATTAGTATCACAAGTTGTGCTGTCTTTTCTCCCTCAGCTACTTACACTGTAATGCCAGGTTTGTTTTATTTGATATTCTGGACTTATTTGCCAGTGAATCATTTGTTTTCGTATTACAAAGTGGCTCAGCTGTGCCTTATTGCACAGTGAAAGTAATGTTTGACAAGCAATTGTCCAATGCTCACCAAAGCATGCTTCACAGGTTGGCAAAGGATACAAGAAGATGTACACACAGTCCACTTGCCTTCACTGTCTCACTGTCAGATCTTCTCATAGGTCTTGACAGGGGGAAAAATTGAATGATATTCTGAATTAAAGGATAATGAAAGTGGAATAATGTTGAGCATTTTAATTAGAGACTTTTGGCAGGATATGATCATACATGTGGGTTGAATATGAAATTAGGAGAATATTAGAGTATTAAAAGAGAAAGACACGTAGGCGATTCTTTAGCTGACAAAATAGACTCTTTTAGAGAACATAAAACAGCAATGGCATCAAATAACGCCTAGGAAAAGTTCTCTCAAATTACCTCCAAGTGTTTTTAATTTTTTAATGTAAAAAAGAGAGTATGCTATTGCAAACATTTGTAGCAGTATTTACTTATTTAGAAGAAAATGTTTCCATTTATCATTTTGCCAGTCTTTAGAGTTCTCTTGTATTTCATAATGTACTATGATCTATTAGTAAATTGATGCTTTTAGTGGAAACATGAAGTGATTTTTATTAACACATTTGATGTGTTAAATGCTTTAGTTATTTAAATAAAGTGATTGCTCTAACATCAATAGGGAGTTTACTCATTTTTTTTTGATAATGGGTTTTACTCTTGTCATCAACACTCTATATTTTAAGTCATCTATGACAAATAGTGCATATTTGTTAAATAGGTGCCTAGGATGAAGGCTAATATGTGATGCTAACTACCTAAAATGAGATGTTGTCATGTGATTCTTAGCCACAGCTTTTTAGCACTCCTAAATGTGGCTATAGGGCTAGCATGCTGAATATGGCTCTGGGTCTTATTTTCTGAGTGACATTATTTCCAAATCAAATATATAATTTGCAGTCAATATAACTATAGAATCCCCAAAATCTAAATATTAGCAATTATAGAAGGATTAGAGAATAATGTTTTCTGGAAGAAAATAGCAATTTAAATTTTTATTATGTGGTAAACAATATGACTAACAAGCTTAAGTGGTAAAGGGTCAGTGAGAAATAAATATATATTTGACAATAAGCTTTAAAATAGGAGACTACAAATTGAAAACTATCAGAGTAGGTAGAGTATAAAATCTTGTAAATAATTTCAGAGCAGACTAGGGACAGACTGACACCCTGAAAACCTTGCGGAATTAATCTTTCATGACAATATTTGAAGACTGCCGTCACTGTCATACCTTCAGTAAATATCCACAGAGCTGTGACAAGCACAGTCCTGGAAGCTATGAATAATACAGCTGCATATAAAACAGACACTGGCATCAAGAAGTCCATGAGTTGTTGCTTATTCAACAAGTACCTATAAAGCACTACTTACAGGGTAGGCATCTTACTAGGTATGACCTGGGGATTAAATAGAGGATTAGAACAGTAGATGATTTACCTAACTGCTCTGTGTAACAATTTCTTGGAATTCGGGAACTAAGCTTGTTATTTACCAACAGAGGACATCAGCTAATTGAGCCAGAAACCTTCTGCAATATTACCTTTCAGCCCCTGGATGACCTTGTCTTCTTCCCCTCCTCACTTCTACTTCATTAACTTACTGCCTTGCCCAGATTTTTGTAACTGGTGTTTTTTCTCTGTCTTGAAATCTGGAGCCTCTGCTTATATAATGGCATCTCCCACACTGTTGGGCTTTGGAACTGATTCTTCTGTATTTGAGGCAGATTTTCTTAGTATCTCTTGTACCTGGTTCTCCACCTCTGCTTGCTAATCTTTTTATCCTGTGATTGCTGTGTTCAGCCTGAAATTGTTCTTTTTTCAAAAACTTAATTCTGGTATCCCACTTTGTTGTATTATTAGTATAAGAAATAGTCATTGTCTAATCTACTTAAGAACTAACTAAAACCCTTACTTAACATTTATTTTTAATTCTTATGCATTAAAACTAAAATACTGTATTTTTAACATAATAAAGAGAGAAATTTGCATGTACAAAGATATCCATGTAATTAATCCCACAAATAGCTTTCTAAATGTTTTTAAAAAAATAAATAGTAGGTTGGAAAAAGAGACTTCAGTTGGCCATTGTTGAAATTAAAACTATCAAAAAGGAAAACCTTGACATCGGAGAACTCTTGTCTTTTCAAATTTTCCACCTTAATTTGGGCTGTTTTTTTATTCACTAGAATGCTTCTTCATTGCCAAAATCCTGTAAATACTCCCAATTATGCATTTAATTAGCATTTTGATACAAGTTCTCTAGTTAGGGGTATTACTGAGTCCCTATTTCCTCTCCTCAACTTTGGTTTAATTTGTTACAACAGTAAACACTTCACATTCAGGGAGGCTTCCTTTAATTAAATTAAATCTTTAACTTTACAAATCTGTGAAAAGAAGACTTAAAACCTGACAGGAGTATTTTATAAGTTAATGTCAAAATACATTGGCTAATGTCTAAGGAGCTGTACTCTTATATGCTCAGAGTACTGATATAAAAAAGTGAAAAAATTGAGTTGACTGTTGGAATTGTGCTTATGATTGCCTTAAAGTACTTGGTTGATAGAAATTAGAAAGATGGTATAGAGATACCTTTACTTGATCAATGCCCAACGTCTGGATTTTTGTTCTTGTGATATTTGTATTTTCCATAAAATACCTTTCCATGGACCTGATTTTAAATAAAATTAATAAAGTCAGTTGACAAAGAAGACAACATCAATATCAGCTAAGAAATTATTTCTTTAACCTGTGTATCATCTATTATTTTACCATGTGCTCCCTCAATTTACCTTTCCCATTATTCCAGGGCCTCTATAAAGTCACTAGCATCCTCATATTAAAACCAGATAATGACACATCAAGGAAAGAAAACTACAGACCAATAACCTGATGAATTTAGGTGCTAAAATATTAGCAAATCTTATTAAACAGCATATTAATAATATGGTACATTATTACCAAAATGTTTTATCCTAGGAATTCAAGGATGGTTTGACATACACAAATAAACAAATGTAATTCATCATATAAATAAAATCAAGAAAAAAAACCTTGATAAAACTAAAAATGGAAGGAACCTAATTCAACATTGTAAAGGTCATATACAACAAAATTAAAGCCAACATTATAGTGAATGGGAAAAAATTGATAGTATTTTCTTTAAAATCTAAAAGAGAAGGATGCCCATTCTCACATTCATACTCAGTATAGTGCTAGAAATTCTAGCTAGAGCAATTAAGCAAGGGCAGTAAATAAAAAGGGATTAAAAAGAAAATGTAATAAATAAATTATTACTCTTTGCAGATGATATGATCCTATAATTAGAAGACCCAATCAATCAGAAGATTGCTACAGCTAATAAATTCACTAAGGTACCAGGTTACAAAATTAACAATCAAAAATCAATAAATTTCCTATAAAATAATAGTGAATATGCTGAGAAAGAAATCAGGAAAAAAATTCTCATTCACAATACCCTCGAAACAAAAGCAAAAGAAAAAGAAGACAGAAGATATTAAGATTTCCCATGTTCTTATAGGAAGAAATAACATTGTAAAAATGACCATATTACCAAAAAGCAATATACAGGTTGAATGCAATCTCCATTAAAATATCAATGACATTCTTCACAGAACTAGAAAAAAATAGTTCTAAAATTCATTTGGAAGAATAAAAGACCCAGAACATCCAAAGCTATTATAAGCCTAAAAAGCAATGCTGGAAGCATCATAATATCTGACTTCAAATTATATTACACAGTTACAGTAACAGAAACTGCAAGGTACTGACATAAAAACTGATGCATAGACCAATGGTGCAGAATAGAAAACACAGAAACACACAAACAAACTCCAATATGGTCATCTTATCCTTGACACATGTGCAAAAAACATATATTGGAGAAAAGATAATCTTTTTTACAAATGATACTTGGAAAACTGGTTATCCATATGTTGAAAAATGAGATAGATAACTTACATCTCACTCTGCACAAAACCCAACTCAAAATGGATCAAAGGCAGGACTTAGATCAGAAGCTATGCAACTCCAGGTACAGGCAACAACATTCTCAGTTGAACTTCCAAAGTTCAGGAAATAATGCCATGAGTTAATAAATGTATGGCATATTCCCATAGAATGGGGGAAAATCTCTTTGATAGTTACTCTTCTGTCAGAGGATTAATATCTAAAATATATAATGAATTTGAAAGTGAAACCAAACCAAAACAAAACATATTAACCCAATTAACAAATAGACAAATGATCAAACACTTCCCAGCAAATATGTTAAAAAAATCTTTAATAGTGTTAGTAGTTAGGGAAATGCAAATCAAAACTACACATTTCACCTTAATTTAGTTAGAATGGCAGTCATCAAGAATACAAATAATAATAAAATGCTGAAGAAGCATGTGAAGAAAAAGGAACACTTTTACACTGTTGGTATAAAAGATCATGAAACCCCCATGTGATTCAGTTATACCATTTCTCAATATTTATCCTAAAGAATTGAATTCAGCATACTATAGTGATACCTGCATACCCATGTTTATAGCAGTGTAATTCACAGTAGCCAAACTATGAAACCAGCCTAGGTGTCTGTTAATGGACACACACACACACACACACACACACATACAATGGAGTTTAATTCAACCGTAAAGAAAAATAAAAGTGTCATTTGAAGGGAAATGAATGGAAACTTAAGAACATCATGTTAAGCACAATAAGCCAAACTTAGAAAGTCAAGGTTCATATGTTTTCTCTCATTTGAGGTAGCCAAAAAGGAAAAAGGAAAAGAAAGATGTGTGTGTTGGGGTGGAAGGGGAAAAGGTCTTGTGATTATGGAAGGGAAGACCAGTAAAGCAGAGGTAAGAGAGCAGGAAGATAGTGGAGAAAAGGGGAAATACTACAGAATGATATTGACCAAATTATGTTGTTATACCGTGTACACATAAAAATAAGTAAAAACAAATTCCATCATATGTATCAATATAACCCACCAGTTAAAATATGGAAAAAATAAAACATTTATAAAAATTTATTTTCCCAAAAAATAACAATTAAAAAATTTCCCCTCAGTTGCTGCTGTGAAGTAGGGGGAAATAGAAACATCCTTTTCTTGCAAAAATAGACTCTGAACCTCCTTTTCCTCTGCAAGACTGGTTTGTTTCTTAGCCTTTCTTCATTCACTGTGTGTTGTCAATGCCTCATCAAATCTTTCTTTTACCAAAGTGTAGACTATCAGATGGAATGAGTGTCAGAGAATTACTGCACACAATGGTGTACATGTGAAGTGACCTTATGCCAGTGTGCCAGTTTAAAGTCAAGTTTTCAGCTGAACCAGTTAATCAAATCCATTCCATAACTGTATTGACTGATAAATAATCAAATGCCATTCATACCATCAGTTGTGCTTTCATATACCTAGGATAATTGCCTGATAGTTGGCTGATGAAATAAAGCTTTGTAAATTTTCAAAAACAAAGAAAGGAAATAAAAAAAATGGATTCTTAAGCTGGAGAGACTAGTCTTTACACCTCATATCTGTCATACACTGGGCATAGGATTTTGAAGCATGTGTCTCAGTTTTTCCATTTAGAATTAAAACTACACGTATAGCACTGTGGAATGATTATTCTCAGAAAGCCATAGGATAGTAGTGAGCACAATAAAGTAGCACTATCTAAAAAAAAATTTATATAAAACTGAATGTGCAAGTCAGGGGGGGTAAAATATCTCCCCTCCCCAGCCTTTCCTTCCAAAAAATAAAAACAGGAAAACAGCAATATAAAAGCCTGAAATATTTTTGAATAAGTAACTTCTAGTTACTACTAGAAGTATGTTCTTATGCATGAAAACATAATTTTCTATTTCAAATTTTGAATAATAGCAGTGATAGGCATGAACTTCGCGATGCATATTACATTACAAGAACTACCATTCAGGGAGTTATCAAAACTGAAGGTGGTCTGAGGATCTTGAAACCTGTAAGTGGTGCAAGGGTAGTCTTGGGGACACCTAAACTTTCAGCTAGTTCCCAAACTTGTAGTTGGTATTAGTGGTAAGGGTGGTCTTTGTGACTCCTGGACTTTTGTAGGGTTCCAGAAAGGTAAATAAAAATGCTATAATAAATCTTAGAATATAAAACTTTCAAACTTAGTAGCACAGTATGATTGAAGTCATGATCTGTGAACTCAACCTGGGGCTCAAATTCTGTATCAGTTACATGATAGCTATAAAGAAAATATTATAATTATCTGAGATTGGCTTTAGAATTAGAAGCCAAAGGTCAATTCCATGCTCTTTCTCTATTGTTTTTACTCAACTTATTTTCTCTCTGTGTTTCCATTATCTAATTTAAAAATAAATATTAGTTACCCTAAAACCTATTTTGAGAATTATACAACTCAATTACAATTACCATTCCTTTTATAAAGGACTTCAGTCAAATGGTAAATTTAGGGACTATGTAATTCAAAATCATTGCTTTTTTGTTGTTGATACTTTTACATAGAACAGTACACAAAAGATGTCTTAAGTCATCCCCCCAAAATCCAAGATTTTATATGTGCTTTTAGAGAGAGCAGGGGACTATCTATTCATGTAACTCATATTTATTAAGTACTCTATGCCAGCTATTGCTTCAGTCACTATTGGTAGAGGAGTAATTAAAGAAATAAAGTCTGTGCCTTTTAATGTGGAATGATTGAAAAAATTGGAGTAGATATGTAAATATAACACATTGTATGTTAATAATAAGTATTAACACAAACATATGAGACTGACAGGAATTATATAGATAGTATATCTATACATTTTAAATGGTGTGACCAAGAATTATATAGGTAGTATCAACATTTTAAATGGTGTGACCAAGGAAGTCCATATTGAAAAGGTGAAATTCACTCAAGATTGGGAAAATTGCAGGAATAAGCTGAGAAGATTGGTTCACACATAGGAAGCAGGTTTTCAAAGACTGAACAAGAGTGGGCCTCCTGTGTATAAGGAATAGCTAAGATGTTAAAGTAATGAATTTTTTAATCTCACAAGTGCCAAATTATTTACAAGAAAATCTCAGTGAAACTTTTATAAAGCTTTTTTAAAAGTCTTTTGGAGAGTTCATTCCTACTATTATTCCATCAATTTCATGTATAAATTTACTTGTCTATAGCATGACAATGTTAATGTAAAGTTATATATACCCTAGCCATTTGAAAGTCATTTTCAAATGACAGGCAGACTCTAAAAAAGAATTGGAAATCAAGGCAGTTGAAATGAATTTTGTATTAAATATGGACCTGATGAAAAAAAGAAAAAAGTCAGAGTAAATTAAAATGCACTTTTACTATTCTTCATTTTCATAGGCCAATGACACTTTTAAACATTTGATTATAAAGTTTTTCCCTAAACTTACCCATTTAGGGAGGGGGTACTGCAGATTGAACTCAGGGGCACTTGGCCACTGAACCACATCTCCAGCCCTATTTTGCATTTTATTTAGTGACAGGGTGTTCCTGAGTTGATTAGTGCCTCACTTTTGCTGAGGCTGGTTTTGAACTTGCAATGCTCCTTCCTCTGCCTCCTGAGCCGCTGGGATTTCAGGCATGGGCCACCACATCCGGCTCAAACTTACCCATTTTTAATGCAATAATTTTCTCTAAATTAGGTTAGGAAAAGTCTTATTCATTTATATACTATTATAATTATGTCTTGTTCAGTACACCACAAATACTAATAAATACATAGAACATGTATATATGTGTGTGAGTGTGTATGTTAGTGTTTATGGTATGGGATGGGACCTATAATGATAATAATGGCTATTTTTTTGTGTGTATCAATCACCATTATATGCATTTTTTTCTGTTATATTATTTATTCCTGATAATAACCCATAAGTTAAATTGTTTTTATCCTTATTTTGTAGAAAGGGAAATTGAGGTACAGAGAGGTTATATTTTTTTGCCCAATATTATTGGGTTTGTAAGTGGAAGTATTAGGATTTGGTTCCAGAGGCTTAAAGATTAAAATGTAGAGTGTTAGAGTCTGTAAACAAGTCAAGATGGCGCCTGGCCTTTTGCAGAGGGAGTGGTTTGTGAAGTAATGCCAGCGAGCCATTAAGTGTGGAGATTCCTTATTGGTTGACTGCTGTATCTAGTTGATGTTAATTAAGATAAGCTGTGTGTACACTCCTGCTGTATCAATGTACACAAGTTGCTCGTCCCCCCCCCCCCCCCAGTTATTTTGCTGCAGCGGGGCTGTGGCAGTAGAGGGGGATCAAGATTCATTGGGTAACTATATTTAAAAAATGAAACAATTTGCGATTATCAGAACCAGAAATAGGGAAGGAATGAGGTAAGAGCAGGGACACTTGAAAATATACAAAATCTGTCCCCATTGTACAGATTAATAGGGTTCTTTACAGCCAGCAGAAGATGTAGGCCTTAGATGTCTCAGGCTACATTGACTGTGAAAGATGACTCCTAGAACCAAGAACTGCAAAAGGTTACATACAGTTAATGAACCAATCACAAAATCATGAGCCTGACAACTATATAAACATGTTTAATATTTTTAATTTTTATAATTCATTTATTATTGTCTATAGTATATCATTTGAGGGAGAAATTTTGAGTATAAAGAGACATTCTAAACCAATTTTAGTTTTAATTTTCATTTTGTTTCTAGATGAGAGGCAAATATTTCTGTATGTTATCTGATAATAGTGTCATTGAAAAACAGTAATTATGCTAGAACATTCCGAATAATCATTTTCAGGTTTTTACTCTGTTAAAAATTCACAGAATTTTTATGTGCAGGGACATTGTTTCACAAATATATTTTCCCTCTCTCTAAATGAATGTATTTATTTTTAAATTTTCTTTTGCTGCTCCTATCCAAATTTATTTCCTGGAATAAATAACATGATATATTTTTTATCACTAAAGAAAAATATTTGCCTGATTTTTAAAAGTGGCCAATCTTTTAAAAAATTAAACAGTTTTGAATTGAAACTAGCACATGATGATGCAAAGTGCTTTCTCCCAATAGAAAGGATAATGCATGGTATACATGTGTAAAGGAGTACATTGAGCCCTGGGTATTATTTAAAATCCTCAATCAGCTGTCTCAGACTTGGTTAGGGGCCTTCTATTCACTGGGGTAGATTATACTCTTAAGGTTTCCTCCCACATTAATACACCAATGAGAAAGTTGTGTGGAATTCAACCAAACTGAATGAGAAATTCTAATCCCCATGGCATGTGGGTAATTTAGTGTGTTAAAGAAACACTTAAGCTTTTATAAGAAAGATCATTGCCTTATATTATGTTGGAGGAGAACATAGATTGTTCATTGCCAGTTTCTTCAATGTCAAGTTTATTTTGCATACTAGTGCTCTTTTTCAAGAATAATTTCAGGCATATTTTTATCGTAAATTAGGAGCAAACCATGCAACTCCATCAGCAATCTGAATCTCTATTAAAGAGAGGGACTCAACAACTGAAAGCCAAAGATGGTATTATGGAGAAAGGACCAAACCTTTTGAGTTGCAAAGATTAACAAGTACGTTTATAGGAAAACTGTTCATTGTGAGCCCTTCTTTCAAATAAATTAATTTTAAAGTAAGAATTGTGAATTTGTGTTTCCTCCTTCAAATTGAATAGCTATGCTTCCTTTATGTGGTTGATTTAATATGAGGAGGTTTAAGTTTAAAAATTAACCCTCTTTCTGACTTTTTAACTACAACTAATGATATTTTATTGTTATTTCTCTAAGGTGGAGGAAATATTGATGATCAAAATAAATGATACTGTTTGTTTGATTCACTGTATTTCACTTTATCTCCTTACTTTGCCAGCAGCTATATGAAATATATTTTACTATTTTGTTGTGATTGCATGGATCATTTTTTGTTACAACCTGAGAGTTTCACCCATTTTTTATTGCAGGAAGGCTTCTATGGTAGTTTGTAAATTTCTCTTTTCATTAAAGTAGATGTATTCACTGTGGAGCTTACTTTATTAAACATTTAAGGGACATAGTATACTTGCTTTCTAATAAATAAAGTACAATTATAAAGTTCTATTCGGTCATAAAGCACAAGTTGAAAAAAATCAAAGCACCTAAAATTGGGGTATTTTTAATTTTATTGTTATTTCACCAAAAAGCTGCTAAAGATACACTTTTTACTCAAGGCTCACTTGATTTTTTTTACTGTGAATATCTCCCAACTACTTATTTTTATTTTTATGCTAAAGAGATTTAATTAAATCACTTTGATATCAATCATAAGTGAATTTTTCTAGTTATTTGAATTGGAAAATATATATACTGTCTTGACATTTGACATTATCAAATTTATTATATTGTTGCACAGTGCGTATAATGTAAATAGATTGTCATTAGGCTGTTTTGAGGAAAGAAGACTTAATCACACAAACTTCTGAATTCTCAATCTCCTTGCAAGTCTTTTGCTCCTATAGTCTTCTTCTGATGATTATTTATATATAATATGCAAATTCTGACTTCAAAAAAATGCAAAATTGTTTGAACTCATGCAGAAATTTCATTTCAAATCAAGAAAATGGCTTGGCATATAACATGTAGTTTCCCATGTCATTTCAAGATGCAAGAGTATGCAGATGCACAGGGTAACTGTGGGTTAAGCAGACTTGAAATGCTTTAGCCAGATCCATGAATGGCATACCAAGTTGAGCAGTATGCCCCAATTTCACATCCACCTAGAATCTATGACTGTGCCATTATTAGAAAATAGACTTTTAGAGTACTTAGTCAATTTAGGAAAAGATCATAGTGGATTTGGGTGAGCTTAAATCCAATATGACTAAGGTCCTCATAAAAAGGAGAGTTAGCCATAGAACAAAGGCATAAGAGGAGCTGGCCCTACGAAGATGAATACACAGATTGGAGGGCTACATCTGCAAGCCAGATAATGATAAGGATTGCTGGTAACCAGCAGAAACCAGATACAGGGAAGGACTCCATTCTGGAGACTTCAGAAAGAGTATGTCCTTGATGATATGGATTTCAGATTTTTAGCCTTAAGAACTGTGAAAGAAATTCTTGTTGTTTAAAGACACCCAGTTGTTGATGTTTTGTTAGGATAATCTTAGGAAACAAATAAAAATGGCCTATGTTTGTAACTTTTTCTTAGATCAGTTTGAATAATATTTATTAGGTACATATAAAGTGATATTCATTAGAAATATATCTTTACAGTTTAAAAAAAAGTAGGAAAGATGGATGCATCAACAGGCATTTGATATTCACAGGTGCCTGACACTAATTTGTTACCCATTCATCAATGATTTAATTCTTGAATATGTCTGTGAATATGGTTGAGTGCACATATGAGGTTTGGGGCAATGGCAACTCTCTTAGAGAAGCTGATTCAGTTTCCTGGCATCGCTAAGCTATAAATCAGAACCAAACACTGACTGTAAATCAAGTCATTACCGGAGATAATGTACTTCATGGTCACATTTAGTTGGATTCTCTGATAGATATAGTCACAACATTATAATGAATATATTGAAATGTGTTTGAGGTTTATGGAAGCTTTAAAAAGGACCAGAAAACAATTAGTCAAGCAGTGGTGAAGAGGAAGTAAGTCTGACAAGTCTGAGAGATGGCTAAAGCTGCATGATCAAGAGTAAGTACAGGGAGATGAAAGGTTAAAGAGTTAGGCATAGCATGCATCATACAGTCTTTAGAGGCAGTTATAACAATATGAAAATTATCAAAATGAAATTAAAAAGCATCAAAGCATTGTAGACATGGAAGTAACATAACTTGAACACTTCAAAAATAATTCTAGCTGTCCAGTGAGGAATAGAATTTAGGAAAATAAAAATGGAAGAAAAGAAGTCAGGATAAGTATTTCATTAGTCAGGTATGTAGCAGTGAGAATGAAGAAATTTGTCAGGTATATATTTTGGAGGTAAAACAGGCAGGACCTGATTATGATACCCCTCCTAATTTTGCTACTACTCTTCTGTGGCTAATTAAATTCAGATTATCAAGTGGTTAGAACTTTCTATATGATCATTTGAGAAGTCTACTCTAAGCAGCGTATGAATTTGAATGTTTAGTTTCATGCTACTTTTTGAGTTCTTACAAGTGCTTCAACAACTTTAGGTTGCTGGAGAGTAGCTTTTATAAAGATATTATATGGGTATATTATAGACTGATTTCAAGGTTTTGACTTTAGGAACATGAACATCATTTAGAAGAAGCTTTATTGTGACTTTCAGAACACCAAGGTGAAGCAGTAAACATTTACCAAGGAATTATATCTTCTGGCAGATAGACCAAGGCTTGAAACCTTTGGGATATTCTCATTTTCACTGGTCATATACTCTCTGACCTTGTTCAGTACCTTTAATGGCTCTGTGTTAGAGTTTTTAAACTTTGAATGGTAGTAATGATCTTTCCCATCTAAGTGGAGACAATTTTGTAAAGTACATAGTACTTGCCAAAAGGAAATCACTGCATACACCACAATTTATCGTTGGTTTAATGATCAATTCGAACCCCCAAGGAATTGAAGTCATTGCCATTTGAAGATTGTCCAGTTCATTTTTTAGAACAATGACTGACCCAATGCAGCAGTCACACTGTCCCTGAACATTACACTCAAATTCTGTGTTGGCTTTCACAGAGCAAAAAACTGATTGTTGAATGGATGAGGCTATAAAAATGACCTCCATTTCTCCCCAGAGCAGTTGGGAACTGTAAGAACATAATGTCATTGGAGACTGAAGAGAAGTCAGTACTACTCTTTTAAATATTGTATCAGTGTGAAAACATTAAATGGTGCTTAGGTTTCTTCTTAAATATTCATGAGAAATATTTTCATTTCATTTGAAGCTGAAAATCTCATAAGAACACAGTAATGAATGTAGTGAGAGACACTGTCTATAGTAGCATGAAATTGAGAAAACTGTTTGTATTTCATGAAATGAAGAAAGCTACACAGAGAAGGTGATACTTGGAACAGTTTTTAAAAGTGGAGAGAATTTGAACAGTAGAGATCAAGGGGAAAGAACGCACTACTCTGTTCCTGAGGAAATAAAGCAAGTGCATGCATTCAAAGGGAAACAGAGTGGATGAGCTTGAGGAAAACAGAGTACTTTGATTTCCATGGAGCACATCAGGATCAAAAGAAACCAGAGTTTTAAAAAAAAGATTAGACCAGTTATATTGGAAACACCTTTAATGTCATTCTTAGAATTTGAATTTTATATCATAGATAGGCAACCTAGAATTGTAATATTTTGATCATTTCTTCCTTAAAAAAAAAACTTTTTTTCAATGTTGTCTGCATAAAAACACCATTACCTGATATCCTCCTCAAATTAACCATGAAAAATAAGGACAGTTTAAATAAAGGACTAGGAAGGACTCATCCTATTTTTATTGAGATAAAATTCACCTGTCATAAAACTTGCCCCCTTTAAAGTGTACAGTTTAGTGGCATTTTCTATTACCAGAAATACGCCACCATCACCACTGCCTATTTTAAGTTTCATCACTCCCCAAAGATACACTGTACCCATCAGTGATCACTCCCCAGTCTTTCCTCCATAGAGCATTGCTCACAGGCAAGACCACCACCACTAATACTAGTGATGAGAAATACTAATCTGCTTTCAGTTTCTAAGGATTTACAAGCTGTGAACACTTTATATACCCTAGAATTATAAAATATGTTGTAGTTTCTTTCTTTTTTTTTTTTTTTTTGGTACCGGGGACAGAACTCAGGGTCACTCAACCATATCCTCAGCCCTATTTTATATTTTATTTGGAGACAGGGTCTCACTGAGTTGCTCAGCACCTCACTGTTGCTGAGGCTGGCTTTGAAACCAGGATCCTCCTGCCTCATCCTCCCAAGATGCTGGGATTAACAGGTGTAAGCCACCTGCCAGGCAATATGTTGTACTTTCTAATTGGTCTTTTTCACTTAGCATAATATTTACAGTTTCATCTGTGTTGTAGCATATACCACTACTTCATTCTGTTTTATTGTCAAAAAAATTATATTTTGGGGGAATACTACATTTTATTTATCCATTCATCAATAGATAAACATTTGAGTATTTTCACTTTAGGGGTATTATGAATAATGCTCTATGAATATCCACATATAAATTTTTGTGTAGACATATATTTTCTTTTTTATTATAAATATTAATACATATTAGTGGTACAAATTAATGATTGTCTCTCTTTCCCCCTCTTCTTCTTCTTTCCTTTTTTTTTTCCATGTATGAGAGAAGACATGTGATACTTGTCTTTTTGTATCTGGATTATTTCACCTACCATGATGTTTTCCAGTTCATTTTGCATTCCTGCAAATGAGAGGACTTTATTTTTCTTTATGTCTGAATAATAATATTCCATTGTGCCTATATGCCATATTTTCCTTATCCATTCTTCTATTGATGAGTATCTAAACTGATTCCATATCATAGCAATTGTGAATATTGTCACAATAAATATGGATATGCAGGTATTTTTTTTCCCATGGTGATTTCATTACCTTCAGATAGATATCCAAAATATCATAACTAGATCATACTGGGGTTCTGTTAGCTTTTTGAGGAACCTCCATACTGTTCTCCATAGTAACACTAGTAATTGACACGACAATAGTGTACAGAGTTCCTACTCCATACCCTAGCCTGGATTTGTTATTTTTTATAATATTCATTCTAATTGAAGTGAGGTTATATCATCTAAGCTTCCAATTTCCTAATGACTAATGATATTAAGCATTTTTTCCATGTATTTGTTGGTCATTTGTGTTTATTCTTTTGAAAAATATGTATTCAGATTATTTGCCTATTTTTAAATCAAATTACCAGTTTTTTAATTTTTTTATTTACTTTTTATTTTTTAATTTTGGAGTTTAAATATATATTTTTGGGTATTTGTCTTCTGTCAGATGAATATTCTCAGTATTAGTCTTCCGTCAGTTTATAAATATTTTCTCCCATTCTGCAGGTTGCCTCTGCTCTGCTGATTGTTACATTTGTGATGCAGAGCTTTTCAGTTTGACATCATCCCATTTGTCAATTTCTGCTTTTGTTTCTGTACTTTGGAGGTCCTATCCAAAAAATCATTGGCTGTATGCATATCTGTAAGTGTTACTCTTATGTCTTTCTTGAGCAGTTTCAGAGCTTCAAGTCTACATTAAAGCCTTTGATCCAGTTTGAGTTGAATTTTGTACAGAGTTAGAGATGGGGTCTGGGGTCAAGTTTTAATCTTCTACTTGTGAATATCCAGTTTTCCCAGCACCCTTTGTTAAAAATGCATGTTTTTGACCATAGTGAATCCCACCATTGTGTTTATCCAGAAGAATGGGGTCCTAATTAGAATAACATATATTCTATGCTTTGTATAACTATATCAAAATGAATTTTACTGTCATGTATAACTAAAAAGAACAAATTAAAAAAAAGTTGACTGAAAATGTGTTCATTATTTCTGATTTCTCTGTTGTTTCATTGGACTATGAGCCTATTGTTGTGCCAATATCATAGTTTTTACACTATTCTGGCTTTACAGTGTGTGTTGAAATCAGGTGTTGTGATGTCTCCGGCTTCGCTTTGGTTTAAATTTTTTGTCTACTCAGAGATTTTTGTGCTTCCACATAACTTTTTTTTTTTAATTTTTTATTGTTGGCTATTCAAAACATTCCGCATAACTTTTAAGATTGGCTTTTATAGTTTGGTGAAGGAAGTCATTGGTATTTTGATAGATATTTCATTGAATGTGATCACTTTGGGTAGTATGAAGATTTTAAATATATTAATTTTTCCAATCTATGAACATGGGAGGTCTTTCCACTTTTAGTCTTTTCTAATTGCTTTCTTCAGTGTTTTGTAATTTTCCTTATAGAGGTTTTTTACTTCCTTAGTTAAGTTTAATCCTATGTATGTGTGTGTGTGTACATGTCTTGAACAGAATTTCTTTCATCATTTCATTATCATTTCTTTCTCAGCAGGATATCCTGTATCCCTTTACTGAGTTGTTAGTTTTTAGGTATTTCTACATATAGAATCTTATTGTCTGCAGATGGGAATAATTTGATTTCTTTCTTTCCTTCTTGTATGCATTTATGTTCTTTCTCTTGCCTAATTGCTCTGGCTAAAATCTCTAGTATTTAATTGGCTATGAGTACTGAGTGTTGACACCCTTGTATTATTCCTGAGCTTAGAAGCAATGCTTTTAGTTTTGACATTTATTTCAATTGTCTTCAGTGTATACCTCAGATCGGAATTTCAGGGTGACATTTTAAGGAGGTGCACTTCAGCAGCTTTCCCAAGTGGGTATTTTATTTGACAATTCTGCAAGCAAGGTAATAAGGTTCATATTTTCCCACATCCTCTCCAAGACTTCATATTATCTGTCGTCTTTCTTTCATTCATTCTAGTGAGTATAATGTCATATTTTATTGAGTTTTCATTTGTATTTCCCTAATAACTAATGATATTGGTTAATACTATTTTATGTTTTTTAGCCATCTGTATATCTTCTTTGGAGATATGTTTTTTGAAATCTTTCATAATTTTTAAATTGAGATCTTTTATTGTTGAGTTGTAAGACATCCTCATATACTCTAGATAAAAGTTCCTTATCAGATATATTAGACAGAAGGTATATGAATAAAGTATGCATTTATTTCTTCCCCTGTGTTCTTTTTTCTTGATGGTTTTCTTAGAAGCACAACTTTTAAAACTTTGATGATATCTATATATCTTTTCTTTTATTTATGGTGCTTTTGGTGTCATATCTAAGAATCTATTGCCAATTCTGAGTTCGTGAAGATTTATCTCTTTGTTTTTAAGAGTATTTAGTTCTAGGTCTTTAATTTGTGTGTGTGTGTGTGACACTGGGGATGGAACCCAAGGTCTTGTGAGTGCTAGATAACTGCTCTACACTGAGTTACACCCCTTATTCCTTTGAACCATTTTGAATTTATTTTTGATTGCTTATATGAAGTAGGGATCCAAATTAACTTTTTTGTGTAGATATCAATTTATCACAGGATTTGAAGCAGACAAGATATGCTCACCCCAAAGACCCTTTCCTCTTGACAGACCAGCAGGATGTCTGCAGAAGACATTGCAGTTTAAAGTTTCCTTTCTTGTAAATGCCAGGTTTGTACACAAAAGGTGTGATAAAATTAGTCTTCACAGGGTGTGGTGGCGCACACCTGTAATCCCAGAGGCGAGGGAGGCTGAGAAAATAGGATCAGGAGTTCAAAGACAGCCTCAGCAACAGCAAGGTACTAAGCAACTCAGTGAGACTCTGTCTCTAATTAATATTTATATATATATATATATATATATAAATAGGGCCAGGGAGGTGACTCAGTTGTTCAGTGCCCTTGAGTTCAATCCCTGGTACCAAAAAAAAAAAAAAAAAAAATAGAGTCTGCAAGCAAGCTTATTGTGCAAAAAGATATTATCTCTGTTTTCTTGATAAAAGCTTGTGAAACCCAAGTCTGGTCTAAAGGATGAGCAAAAAGCACTTGTCAAATAAAACTTTCAAGCCCCTTCTACCACTGGGTATAAAGTTCAAAGAATTTCCAAAATCTTTGTTCAGAGAATTTTACGTGATAGTTTTCTCAATAGACTGACTGCAGTCAGTAAACCTGCTTCTTGAAAATTCCTCAGGTGTCCAGCCTCTTCTATTGTACTTCAGATTATGTATTCAAGATGACTCTTTCCCATTGAATTATCTTCCTTCCTTTATAAAAATATCAATTGTTTATAAATGCAAGAATATACTTCTGGACTAACAATCTATCCCATTAATCTATATGTTTATCATATGCCAGTAACAAAATATCTTAATAACTTGTTTTTAAGTAAAGAAATTCTTTATAAACAATTTATATATTTTGAAATAAAAAGTGTTAGTACTCTTATTTTTTTCCCTTTGAAAATTGTCTTAGCTCTTTTGGATTTCTTTCATTTCCATATGAATTTTAGGAAAAGTTTGTACATTTCTTAAAAAAAAATCCAGCTAGGACTTTGAAAGAAATTGCATTTTATAAAAAGATAGATTTGAAGTATGTTGATTGCTTTCTTAATATTAAGTATTTTAATCTATGAACATAGAATATCTTTCAATTTGTTTAGGTCTTAAATTTCTTTCAATGTTTTTTATAGATTTTATTATACAACTTATGCTTCATTTGTTAAATTCTGCTAAATTTTTAAGAATCCTATTCTTTTTTTGAATGTAATTGCAAATTGATATTTTTCATCTCAAAATAAATTTTTGGATAGCTGATGAGTATCATTCAGATATATGCTTGCTTTTTTGTTTTGATCTCATGTCTTGCAAACTTGATGAAATTTTTTACTAGTTTTACCAGTGGGTTTTTTTTATGAATTTCCTTATTGTTTTCTATATACAAGGTCATGTCAAAGAAAAATGGACTTCTTCTTTTCAAATTTGGATGCTTTCTGTTTCTCTTTCTTGTCCAATTGCTCTGAGTATTACCTTCAGTAATGGTGAATAGAAGTGACAACAGTAGACATTTTTGTCTTAATCCTAGTCTTACAGATAATATATTCAGCCTTTATCAATTATAACAGAAGCTGGAGTTGTTTGCAGATGTTCTTTATCGAGCTAAAGAAGTTTCATTGTATTTCTTTAGAATATTTTTGTCATGCAGTGATGTTAAATTTTGTCAAATGATTTTTCTGCATCTATTGAGGTAATTATAAGGTTTTTGTTTTCTATTCTATGAATATGGGGTTTGGTTTGAGCTGTTATAACAAAATACTTTACACTGGGTACTATATAAACTATAGACATTTATTTCTTACACTTCTGGAGATTGGGAAGTCTAAGGTCAAGGCACTGCCATTAGGGATTTGATAAGGACTTTCATGCTGCTTCCTTACATGATGGAAGAATGGAATAGCAGAAAGGACATAAGATCTTTCCTTCTAGTTCTTTTATAAGAAACTGATCATTTCTGAAAGGTCCCATATGTGAATATCAACAAAAGGGAGATTAGGTTTCAACATGAATTTTGGAGATAGTACCTTAAAACCATAGTAATGCTATATTGCCTTGATTGATTTTAAGATAGTAAACTAACTTTGAATTTCGTCAATAAATCCCATTTGATCCCATAATATGAGCCTTCTTTATATGCTACAGGATTAAATTTGGAAGAATTTGTTGAGGATTTATGTCTCCACATTCATAAGAGATATTGGTCTGCATTTATTCACCATATATTTGACTTTTGCATCAGATTAATAGAGGTTAATAGATGAGTTGAAAAGTAGTTAAGATATTGTGCTACTGGCATATGACAAACATATAGATTAATAGGATAGAATTATGAAGGATAATTCATTCTGCTTTAAAAAGATAGTGTAAAGGCATAGACTCTGAGGGAAAATATTTTGAGAACTTTTTAGTTTTAGCAAACTTTATTACTTAACACATGACATCAAAGGTCAGTACAACCTTTTCATTTTTACTTTTATATAGAAGAAAATCAAGGAGCTAGAAGAGACAGTGAGACAGAGACCAAGAGTTTGAGACGCATATGCATTCAGTATTGTTTTATTCTAATGTGTGAAGCTGCCTTGGAATATATTGTCTATTAACATAAATCACATTCAAGAATTTCTCAGTGTATTGCAGTTACATCTCTCCATTTTCTTTTTTTTTTTAATTTGAAGCTTTTAGTGTCATTTATTGTTATTTGGATGATCTGAAAGTCAGGAGTATGTGTTTGATTATTTTTCCAGTTCATAGTGAGCCAGAATTGTAGTCCTTAGAAGAATTGTCTTTTTATAATAAATGGGTGGGGCTCCCCCTCCCCTTTCTTTTAGCAACTATTAATGAACATTTTAGGAACCCATATTTTTGAGAAAGTAATGGAACTTCTTGTATTTTCTGCTTGTCACTGATTTTTGTATTATTTGTATTTCCCCATATAAATCTGTAGTCCATGTTCATGCATGTTCTAATTATCCTGCACCACAGTGAGTGATTTTAAATAGCATTTACCAGCTACTTACAAAAAAGGAATAGTAAGATGATTAATGAGAACATGTATATAACATTGTGAATGCAGAAAGGAATTAGTATTTAAAACTGAAAATAATGAACTATAGTAGAGAACATTTTTATTTCTGTGTCTATAAAAATGCTTTCATTTTTGTATAATATATGAATCTGCACTTTGAATGTGCAATATTTTAGAAATACATGTCTTCTATATGAGTGGAAAACCTATGATCCTTGGATTAATTAATTAATATAGTTTTATTTTTCATTATGCAAGTTATATTTAAAAAATCATTAAATAAAATTAAAAGTAAAAATAAAATCCTTTATTACAACATCAAGGGAATCGTTTTTTCAGTTAGTAAATGTCTGCAGTTGGCAGATAATTAAATTGTATAAACACCTAGTAGTCTATCACTCAATAATTATTTTAAAAATTATCAAATAAATTAATAATATTAATTTTTATAAAGTAGTAGTATTATATTTACATATTTTTCTTCCTTTGTTTTTCTTTGAAGTATATACTAAATCTTTCTGTAATTTCCAGAATTCTACCCCTTATTTTTAGTGGCCTCATAGTGATTCTTAGATAAAATAACCAATTTCCTACTGCTAAATATTTACATAAATAGCCTTTTTGTTGTTCTTAAAATTCATAAAAAATATACAGACTATTCAGTCTATTTCATACCTTAAAGAAAAATATTTCAGAACCCAAACAACCTGCTGTTCAGTTTCTGAGAATGCACATTAGTATATGTTGGTTATAAACCTTTCAGAAAGATTATATCAACTTACATTCCACGTAGAAATGCATTACTTTCCCATGCCTTGTAAATGGAGGATAACTCTGTTTTCTTTTTCATTATTAACAATTGTGTATTAAAGAAAAGTCATCTTGTTATTTCCTTTTATCTTAATGAAATTCTGAATTTAAAAATTACACTTATTTTCCAGTTGATGTCTCTTAAAAATTGCATATTTTGTTTGTTTAGCTTTAAAGTTCAGTATCAATAATTTGAGTGAATAGTTTAGACTATTTCAAAGGGGGAAAAGAAAATGATTTTTCAACTGAATTAAGTGAATTTTTAATTATTCAAGGCCCTTTCGAGTTTTTTTTTTTTTTTTTTCCTGAGCTTTATTGAGTTGAAATGGGGGAGGGAAGGTGTTATGTCTACTCTTTTCAAGTATATTCATGTTTAGGTTTTATGATATTTAATCAATACACCCATTATTTATGATTTCTTAGGTATGGAAACTCTAGCAATAGTTTATCTAAAAGGTATGTGAATTTTAGAACTGGTTATGAGCAATGAATTTCCTTTCAAAATAGCACATTTTCCAGAACATATGTTGTACAAACTTCCAAAATATTGATATAGACTAAATATAAAAACATCCACAGATCTACAGTATAAAGTAGATATGTTGTTGGTGCTCATTATTTTAAATGAATGTGCAATTCATTTAATGAATATTTGGTACAAGTAGAATGTGTATGGATGTATATGTTTTTATTTTTAGATATATATCCTAATTAATATCTATGATGTGTTATTTAATCAATTTAAATTATGAGAAAATATAAACTTGCTTTTAAGATTTTTTACTCTATTACCACATTTTGGGGAGTCCCCTTGTTTAGTTATTTTCTAAGACCCTGATTATATCAGTCAGAAATTTATTCAAAATGTAACTTGAAAGATGTTAGTTAGACAAATTACATCATTCATACTTATTTAGAATATTTGTCTTGAATCAGAGTTCCATGAGGCTTTCATAGAATATAAATTTCAGGGTGTCCTCAAAGAAACATTACAGCAAACACAGTATGTTTTTCAAGAGAGCTTAGCTAATACCTGCTTTTGAAAGGAAAGAAATACAAAGTACTATTAATAAAAGTTTTCATTAAATAAGGTATTCCAATGTTTTAAGAACAACTTGCATAAGAAGCGAGAAAGTGCTTATTGAGTAAAAGGTGGAAAGTATATATTAAGATTGTGCAACTCCTATATTTTGCTTTAACCAGGGGAATTGCGTGTGCATGTGTGTGCGTGGAAATGTGCACATATTGGGCTCAAACTCAAGTCTACCTCTGAGCTAACTCCCACAGGGAAATTTTTTAAGTTCCATTTTGGGAACCAATTACCTTTTATCCAACTTTTAATTTTTTCCAAATAAATTCTACCAAGTAAACGTACCCTTAAAAATCATAGTCATTGAATACATTAAAGGATATTTTATACCATAAGAATAAGAATTACGTGATTTCACTGTAAAGAACAGTCCCCTAAATTTAAAATAGTTATCCTTGGGGTAATCTTCTTATACTTTCTTGATGTTCTTAATTTTCCATTTCTAAATATCTATGAACAAGAATTTTAAGATTAACTGACCACAATCTTCTTTCAATAGCATGAATGAAAAGCTTAGACACGATAAGTTGTTGGCAGGAAAAGTGGAATGAATTTCGTTAAATAAATGAAATAAAGTCTATTCCATTAATTAGATTTACCAGAAAAATAAGTGCAGATTAGTTCAATTCAGACACAGTGGGAAGCATGTTTATGTAACAGAGCCGACATGTCTGGCAGTGCTGTTGTTCACGAGTAACTAAGCAATTACCTGGAAAACTATTCAATAGCATTATACTCTGTCCTGTTTTCCTCTTCTTACTTGAATGACCATAGAAATATATAAAATATGGAAAGGCTTGTGACCAGAATAGCTGGCTATATTGGACACAAGGTAACTTGGATAGAAATATGAAGTAAAGCAAAATATAGTTACTGAATCAATGTGGGAACTGCTGCTTTCTGTGCCTGGACAACCCTGTCCCTGAATTGGCTTTAAGCAAACTCACTCTGTGAATAGTACATTGGTCCATTTTCCTCACTGATCTCTGGCACAGAACTCTTACCTATTGGGTTCAGAGACATTTCCAGATCCATAGAATTATGATGGAAATAAAGTCATCTATAGTCCTTTTTTTCTCCTTGAAATTTTATCATTCACACTCTTTGACAATGGAAAGAGAGAAGTAAAAAAAAAAAAAAGATATTTGGTTTATCCATTGTTTATCTTCTCCACAGGTAGTTCTTCTATATCTCCGGACTATTCTCATTTAAAAATCATCTATTGGCATGTTACACATATATCATAAAATTAAGATATTCAAGGACAATAATTTTATTTTATCACATTTTATTTTTTAATTTATGCAGTCATTATCACTCAAAAATAACCAGTAATTTTATTTCTATTACTCCATATTAGTTTTGTGTATTTAGCTATATAAATGGAATCATACAGTAATGCCAGCTAATTTGTATGGCTTCATCATTCAGATTACCTCAGTGGCACTCATCCATCCTTTACAATATGGCATTAGTTTGATACTGTTCATCACTCTTTATCATTCTATTGTATAATTATACAGAAATTTATTGTGTCTTTTGTATTATTGTTTTACCTTTGGATTGTTTCCAGTGTGGTATTGGTA
This sequence comes from Marmota monax, assembly GCF_021218885.2. NCBI lineage: Eukaryota > Metazoa > Chordata > Mammalia > Rodentia > Sciuridae > Marmota > Marmota monax. The sequence goes on from NW_026692201.1 coordinate 23,973,576, forward strand.
TTAACTTGCTGCTAAGAAAAATTTTGTACATGTCAGTGGGTGCCAACATTTATGCATATTTATTTCATTTAGTATTCCTACTATTAAAATTGCTATTGGTTAGGTTGATTCCCAAGTATTTTATTTTTTTTGAAGATATTGTGAATGGAGTGGTTGTCCTCATTTCCATTTCAGAGGATTTGTCGCTGATATACAGGAATGCCTTTGATTTATGCGTGTTGATTTTATATCCTGCCACTTTGCTGAATTCATTTATTAGCTCTAATAGTTTCTTTGTAGACCCTTTTGGGTCTGCTAGGTATAGAATCATGTCATCTGCAAATAGTGATAATTTAAGTTCTTCTTTTCCTATTTTGATGCCTTTAATTTCTTTCGTCTGTCTAATTGCTCTGGCCAGTGTTTCGAGAACTATGTTGAAGAGAAGTGGAGAGAGAGGGCATCCCTGTCTTGTTCCAGATTTTAGAGGGAATGCCTTCAGTTTTCTCCATTCAGAATGATGCTAGCCTGAGGCTTAGCATAGATTGCTTTTACAATATTGAGGTATGTTCCTGTTATCCCTAGTTTTTCTAGAGTTTTGAACATAAAGGGATGCTGTACTTTGTCGAATGCTTTTTCCGCATCTATCGAGATGATCATATGGTTCTTATTTTTAAGTCTATTGATGTGGTGAATAACATTTATTGATTTCTGTATATTGAACCAGCCTTGCATCCCAGGGATGAATCCTACTTGATCATGGTGCACAATTTTTTTGATATGTTTTTGTATCCGATTCGCCAGAATTTTATTGAGGATTTTTGCATCTAGGTTCATTAGAGATATTGGTCTGTAGTTTTCTTTCTTTGAAGTGTCTTTGTCTGGTTTAGGTATCAGGGTGATGTTGGCCTCATAGAATGAATTTGGAAGTTCTCCCTCTTTTTCTATTTCCTAAAGTAGCTTGAAAAGTATTGGTATAATTTCCTCTTTAAAGGTTTTGTAAAACTCTGCTGTATACCCATCCTGTCCTGGGCTTTTCTTAGTTGGTAGTCTTAGACTTATACAATGAAAACTACAGAACCCTAAAGAGAGAAATAGAAGAAGATCTTAGAAGATGGAAAAATATACCCTGTTCATGGATAGGCAGAACTAACATCATCAAAATGGCGATATTACCAAAAGTTCTCTGTAGGTTTAATGCAATGCCAATCAAAATCCCAACGGCATTTCTTGTAGAAATAGAGAAAGCAATCATGAAATTCATATGGAAAAATAAACGACCCAGAATAGCAAAAACAATGCTAAGCAGGAAGTGTGAATCAGGCGGTATAGCGATACCAGACTTCAAACTATACTACAGAGCAATAGTAACAAAAACAGCATGGTACTGGTACCAAAACAGGCGGGTGGACCAATGGTACAGAATAGAGGACACAGAAACCAATCCACAAAACTACAACTACCTTATATTTGATAAAGGGGCTAAAAGCATGCAATGGAGGAAGGATAGCATCTTCAACAAATGGTGCTGGGAAAACTGGAAATCCATATGCAAGAAAATGAAACTGAATCCCTTTCTCTCGCCATACACAAAAGTTAATTCAAAATGGATCAAGGAGCTTGATATCAAATCAGAGACACGCTGTCTGATAGAAGAAAAAGTTGGCTACGATCTACATACTGTGGGGTCGGGCTCCAAATTCCTCAATAGGACACCCATAGCACAAAAGTTAATAACTAGAATCAACAAATGGGACTTACTCGAACTAAAAAGTTTTTTCTCAGCAAAAGATACAATAAGAGAGGTAAATAGAGAGCCTACATCCTGGGAACAAATCTTTACTCCTCACACTTCAGATAGAGCCCTAATATCCAGAGTATACAAAGAACTCAAAAAATTAGACAATAAGAGAACAAACAACCCAATCAACAAATGGGCCAAGGACCTGAACAGACACTTCTCAGAGGAGGACATACAATCAATCAACAAGTACATGAAAAAATGCTCACCATCTCTAGCAGTCAGAGAAATGCAAATCAAAACCACCCTAAGATACCATCTCACTCCAGTTAGATTGGCAGCCATTATGAAGTCAAACAACAACAAGTGCTGGCGAGGATGTGGGGAAAAGGGTACACTTGTACATTGCTGGTGGGACTGCAAATTGGTGCAGCCAATTTGGAAAGCAGTATGGAGATTTCTTGGAAAGCTGGGAATGGAGCCACCATTTGACCCAGCTATTCCCCTTCTCAGTCTATTCCCTAAAGACCTAAAAAGAGCATGCTACAGGGACACTGCTACATCAATGTTCATAGCAGCACAATTCACAATAGCTAGACTGTGGAACCAACCTAGATGCCCTTCAATGGATGAATGGATAAAAAAAAAATGTGGCATTTATACACAATGGAGTATTACTCTGCATTAAAAAATGACAAAATCATAGAATTTACAGGGAAATGGATGGCATTAGAGCAGATTATGCTAAGTGAAGCTCGCCAGTCCCTAAAAAACAAATGCCAAATGTCTTCTTTGATATAAGGAGAGTAACTAAGAACAGAGTAGGGTCGAAGAGCATGAGAAGAAGATTAGCATTAAACAGGGATGAGAGGTGGGAGGGAAAGGGAGAGAGAAGGGAAATTGCATGGAAATGGAAGGAGACCCTCAGAGTTATACAAAAGTACATACAAGAGGAAGTGAGGGGAAGGGGAAAAATAATATAAGGGGGGCAAACGAATGTCAGTAGAGGGGGCAGAGAGAGAAGAGGGGAGGGGAGGGGAGGGGAGGGGAGGGGGGATAGTAGAGGATAGGAAAGGCAGCAGAATACAACAGACACTAGTATGGCAATATGTAAATCAATGGATGTGTAACTGATGTGATTCTGCAATCTGTATATGGGGTAAAAATGGGAGCTCATAACCCACTTGAATCAAATTGTGAAATATGATATATCAAGAACTATGTAATGTTTTGAACAGCCAACAATAAAAAATTTTAAAAAAAATTGCTATTGGTATATTGCTTATGGTATCACACACACACACACACACACACACACACACACACACACATATAATCAAAATATTTTTCAAAGCAGTTTGCCAAATTGCATTCCAAAAGAACTCCAGTCATTCGACACCTTTGTCTACTCTAAATTTTGGCAATTTATACTATTTTATTTTTAAATCCATCTTAGTCAATGTGTGTTAATTACTTAAGAATTTAATCTTCTCTATGTATGTGAGTAGACACTTACTTAGAAACTATGAGCTTCTTTCAACTGATCTCTGTTCTTAGCTGGGGACAGTGACACACATATCTAATCTAGGCTACTAAAAAGGGTGAAAAAGAATGAGGTGGGAGAATGATTTGATTTGGGGAGTTTGAGACCAGCCTGGAAAACATAATGATCCCTAATCTCTTAAAAAATGGCAAAGAAAATATCTCTTTTGAAGATTCATATTTACTATGTATTTGTGTGCATTTAATTTTTTTTTAATTCTCGGTGATTTTGAAACAACTATAGAATTACCTTAGTCTGGTATTTAGTAATCTCTACAATCTGATTACTTTATTCATTTATTTATATTTTACACTATACAATGCATGGTGTATCAACAGCTTATGGTTACAAAATAAGGTCTATTAACAGAACAGATCAAATATTCCCTCCTATAGCTAATGAAAATAAAGATTTTGACTTTTTTTTCTGAGAGATTCCCTTTTCCTTTTAGAATAGCTCAGGGTTTTCACTGGGTACTTCATGTATCTTGGTCATTTAGACCATGAGTTTGGACAGCTTTATGTAAGTACATTTATTTAGCTCTACTAATATTCCCATTTCACCAACTTACTTGTGGTGTGGTTTATGCATGCATATGCTTATATCATCCTCTTATAAGATTCTTGGTATAACTAAATAAGAACACAAGCAGCACTTAGTTGTGTTTTTGATATACAGAAAGTTATAGAATACTTATTAGTCACATCTTCCTATATTTGAAGGTCTTGTTTGAGCCATTTCTTTTCTATTAACTCTTTCCTGTGCACTCTTTAATTATTTCTTTGATAAATTCTCCTTAGCTTTGCTAATTTTTAATTACTGTCATCTATTTAACTTCCAAGAGCACTTTTTATTCTTTGCAGGATACTTCACATAGCATGGTAGCATCCTGTTCCTGTATGATGTACAAAGAGTGTATAATTGGCTCTCTGAAGCCATTACAGGTTTTTTAATAAAAAGTTTCTTATGGTCTTTGTGTGATCTATTTTCTCACAGTTTTGCTTTCCCATTTTCATGCTTTGTCTTTGTTCTCTATCTTTGCAATTACAAGCCTCTTTAAGTGTCTGGGGCTGTTGAACTATCCATTCATACTAAAGAATAAAAGTCTGGAATGTAGATTGACAGGTCCACGTACATGGACAAGGCTAATTGTTGATTGGTGGATTTCACTCAAGGATGGTTTCATTGGGGGATCCATGAAACTTCATCTCTATAACACTTTCTTTCAGGCTGGTTAGTTTTGATGGAAAAGTAATAACCAATTTCTCATCTTGAATGTTTAACCCTGGTTGCCAATTTTCTTAGAGAACAAAAAGAAAAGGGAACCAATATATAAATTTGCTCTTTTTATTTAGGTAAAAACTTACAGTTGAGAAAAAAATTGCATAGATTTTAAGTGTATAATTCAATGAGTTTTGAAAACGGTAAACAGGTATATAAATACTACTGTAAAATATATAATAGATCATTGCTCTAGATAGTTTGCTCCAGTCATTTTCTCACCAATCCTCTGCACAGAGGTAACTACTAATTTCTAATCAAGCTACCTAATTTCTAAATTTTGTCAAACTACCCAAGCACTCAAAATTTACCTCTTTTTTTTACTTCCAGTTTGTTAAATCCAATGATACTTTTCTCTGCATTTTAAGTTTCAAATCTTTACTGCTATTACATCCTAACATCCTATCCTGTTATCTTTTCTTTTGTCTGTTTAATCATTTTAGCATCATTTTGTTAAATTTTAGAAGAAAAGCAGAAGAAATATGTTTACTCTTACTTTTTTTGCTTTGTTTTTGTTTAGTACTGGGGATTCAACCCAGGGGTGCTTAACAACTGAGCTATATCTCCAGCCCTTTTTATTTTTTATTTTGAAACGGCGTCTCACTAAGTTGCTGAGACTGGCCTCAAACTTGCAATTCTCCTGCTCAGCCTCCCAAGCCACTAGTATTACAGGTGTGTGCCATCATGCTCTGCTAATCTTACATTTTTAATACTCTTTTCAATTTAATTTTCTAACTTTTTATTATCATATTCATTTAAGTTTTGAACTTTGCTAGTGCAAGCACCTGCAATCCTAGTCACTCAGGAGGCTGAGGCAGGAGAATTGAGAGTTTGAAGTCAGCCTGGGAAATGCAGTGAGACCTTATTTCAAAATAACACCAAAATCCTTCTTAGCTTTTGAGCCATTGTTCTTACAGTGTATTATGTGAATGACTTTAATTAGTTACTCTTCCAACATTGCCATAGTTCTTTTGAGTGAATGAATGTTATTTTTTTAAAAAAAACGAGACATTACTTTTGCCACTCTAAGTCTTTGGTGTCACCCAAAAATCACCTTTCTTGTTTTTTTAGGACCTTTAAAAATAATGGTAAGCATGTCAGTTGCAGATTATTTTACTTTCGTAATCATTAATATTTGACAATATTTGTTGATATACAGAGTTATTTATTAAGTACAAAAGCCCTCTGTATACAGTTGTTGGCTGGCCTTGAATATACTACTGCAAAATAAAGTGGGTTGTGACATATTAACCTACATGTTTTCCTAGGTATGAACACATTTTCTCAATCCCCATAAACCAAACCAGAGTGTATATTAACATTTTTATCCATTCACAGGTATTTCAGCAAAGGAACTTGATTGTAATTTCTTTCATTATAAAACCATGTGACTCCATTACTTTTCAAATATAAGGTTTTTAACATAAATGCATAAATTATTATGTTTTTGGCTCTAGTTTTCACAACAAATACTCGCTGCCTTGCCTTATAGGTGAGCAAATTGTGGTTTATAAAGATTATAATTGGTAAGCTTCTGATGGCGTTTTCTATTTCCACACTTGATATTGGTCTGTCTAATTTGTGTATATCTTCCTGATTCAATCTGGACAAATTGTATGACTTAAGAAATTTGTTGATGCCTTCAGTGTCTTCTATTTCATTGGAGTATAAGTTTTCAAAATAATTTCTAATTATCCCCTGTATTTCTGTAGTGTCTGTTGTGATATTACTTTTTTTCATCATGTATGCTGGTAATTTGATTTTTCTCTCTCCTTCTCTTTGTTAGCATAGCTAAGGGTCTGTCAATTTTATTTATTTTTTCAAAGAATCAACTTTTTGTTTTGTCAAATTTTTCAATTGTTTCTTTTGTTTCAATTTCATTGATTTCAGCTCTAATTTTAATTATTCCTTGCCTTCTATTGCTTTTGCTGCTGATTTGTTCTTCTTTTTCTGGAGCTTTGAGATGTAATGTGAGGTCATTTATTTGTTGACTTTTTCTTCTTTTAAGGAATGAACTCCATGTAATGAATTTTCCTCTTAGTATTGCTTTCATAGTGTCCTAGAGATTTCAATATGTTGTGTTTATATTCTCATTTACCTCTAAGAATTTTTTTTTAATCTCCTCCTGGAGGTCTTCTGTAACCCATTGTTCATTCAGTAGCATATTGTTTAGTCTTCAGGTGATGGAGAAATTTTTATTTTTCATTTTGTCATTGATTTCCAATTTCATTCCATTATGATCTGATAAAATGCATGGTAGTATCTCTATTTTTTTGTATTTTCTAAGAGTTGCTTTGTGGCATACTATATGGTCCATTTTAGAGAAGGATCCATGTGTTGCTGAGAAGAAAGTGTATCCATTTGATGCAAGTTGAAATATTCTATATATGTCAATTAAGTCTAAACTATTAATTGTATTATTGAATTCTATAGTTTCTTTATTCAAAAATAACAAAAAAGACTACAATTGCTCCAGATTTGTAAAACTATTTATTGGTAGTCTAGATCCCTTAAAGTTGACCCAGGGAGTTTTGTTTTTTGCTTCCTACTTTACCACATGAGCCACCTAATGTGGGCAGAGATTAGAGTTAGTAGAAATATGAATGGCCACCTAGCAGAACATTCTAGTATTCCCTGAGCATATCACTGGGAAAACTTACATTTCTGTGCAAAGTTTATGTCTTTCAGTGACTCTGAGATTGGGAGGCTGAGGCAGGAGGATCACAAGTTTAAAGTAAGACTCAGAAACTTATTAGCAAGACTCTGTCTACACATTAAAAAAAAATAGAAAGAACTGGGGTGTAGCCCAATGGTAAAGTTCCCCTGGTTTTAATCCCAAACAATAATAATTATCTAATACATTAGAGTCTCTTTGTATAGAGGAATATTGCTATTTTGTAAAAATTAGGAAGCTTTACTGAAAATGCCTGGGGAATAGAGTTTTCCTGTTTCAGAGACAAGGCACTGAGATTCACAGCTTTTAACTTTTAACTTACATACCCATTCCCTCTCTTCCTTGGCTCTGATTAATATGTCCTATGAAATGTGATTAATTGAACTAGGTATTGCAAATATGATAATATGTAAATGAAATATAAGAAAACATCAGAGGGACAAATTTCCACCAACCAACATGTACTTAGTTACTTGGTGAGGGAACTTGAGGACACTTGGAGGGGACATTGCAAAAAGACTCCAAATAAATATATATATTCCTCAGAGCTTAGCCCCATTGTGGATCTTCTTGATCTGGGTTCAATTGTTCAAAATAAGTTAACAGTGGAGAATATCAGAACAGTCAGTCTTGTATCATTTTAAAAGTCAGAATACAGAATATTAAACCTCAGAGGCTTTACTTGATTAAATGTTGTCATATTGTCTTATTGCTATTTGAACACTCCCTATGCCCTTATCCCTAGGCAAATTCTTATAATATGTAATCATAGCTTGTTCTCATAAACTAAGAGGGGTGGCATCCTCTAAGTCTGCCATTCAGCTGGTGCACAGAAAAGCTCCAGGGCTCTCTTCCAAGGTATGGAATTTATTTTCCATTAGAGCTTATGTCTTGAATGCTTCCCACACATCATTCTTGTTTAATGTCCTGAGATGATGCTACATAACAAAAGATGACTATTGTATAAAGGCCTAGGAAACCTCTAAATCCTGCTGGCTCTTTCCAAAATATAGCTGAGGAAAGAAAGTAAAAAAACAACAACAAAAAAAAGCTGTACCTAGGACAATGACTGGGTCCCAAACCATAATCTAGAACTCAGGGAGAGTCTTAATCTCAGGTAGAAAATAGTTTTCTTCTTTAGAAATACCCAGAACTCATTACCCTAAGTACATGTATGAAGACATGAATGGTGAGAAAATACTTTGTGTACAATTAGTAACTTGAAAAATTGTGCTCTATATGTGTATAACAAATTAGAATAAATAAATAATTTAATTTAAAAAAAAAAGAAATAGCCAGAACTCTAATCCAAATGCAGGAAAAATGACTTGTTCCTTTCAAAGTAAAAACTTCACAGGAAAGCCTTGGATATTCTTATACAAACCAACTTTAAAAAAAAAAAAGGAAAAAAGAGAGATCTTATTGAAATATCTTGAATAGAACTGGTGCTGGCTTCTGGCTAAAGTTATGCTGAGGATGGGAAAGAGTTCTCAAAAGCAATGTGGAGCTCATGTACCCTGTTGCACAGTGGAAAGTATTCAGAGGTTGGGGGGCAGGGGTTAAAGTTCAAGGAATTTTGTTCGTAAGAGAAATAACCACATTGGACAGGCTCCAGACAATCTGATCCTACTACCACTCTGGGAAAAGCAAATATCTCCTGTAACATGGAGAAAGAAGGGCAGAGATCTCAAATAGCAGTGTTTGGGCCCACCACTGTTTCAGCTCTCCAGGAAGGTGGAAGGGAAGTTACCATTTTTTAAAAAATATTTTTTCGTCATTGATGGACCTTTATTTATTTATTTGTATGTGGTGCTGAGAATTGAACCCAGGGCCTCACACGTGCCAGGCAAGTACTCTACCTCTGAGCCACCATCCTAGCCCCAGAAGGAAAGCTATCCTAATCAGAAAATAACTACTGCACTGTGGACACTGATCTTTAACCTTCTGAGAAAAATAGTGATAATCTTCATTTACTATTATGGCAATCAACAATGTCTAAAAATAAGGACTGATCTGTAAAGCAAGGCTTCACTAACTTGGGAATGGAACCAGGGGGACTAGAAATAGAGTTTTCTTAAACTAATATTTGCAATGATTTCCTGTCCCTTTGGCTGACCTTTATCCCTCCCACTATTACACTCTCAGAAGTGTTTTTCTTTCCTGTGATTTTGTTTCTTCTGGAAATGATACAGTGAGTCTCAGGTTGATGCTGTATCCCATCAGTTCTCATGGCCTTCATTTTCAGTCATTCAGTTAGCTTTTTATTTTGTTCTTTTCCTAATCCTTTTCAACCTCTTTGATGATGTGATCTTCATACAATTGTCGCATCTGCAACTTATGACCATTTTCATTATTGCAGTCACAGCTAACATGGTTTATACTAATTTACATTTAAATTTGCTAAAAAGATTCCCCACCAGAAGAAATTTACATTCACACACAAGACTACTTGCAGCTTGGATAGCTCAGTGATGGCCCTTGAACTTAAGATGCAAAAGCAGGATTCCTGGGTAAACTGGCAATGGGAGTGAAATTTTCAACTTGCCTTCTTTCTTATGTCAAGTACAAGAATGATTACATGTAAAAAAGTCATATCAATATTGATAACTAGGGACCAGTGATAAAAGTATAATTCCTAGAACATTAAGGATTTAGAAAAAAAAATTTTGAATTTTTTCTCACTTCTTAATTACTTTCTGGAATGAAAATATTATACAATTTTATTTGATGACTATACTTCTAGGAATTTATTCCTGGTATGTAATTGGATGAAGGCACAAAAGTATACATAAGAGAATATTTTATAACATTGGTTATAAGTCTAAAATCAGAAATAAATATTAATCAGTAGAAAAGTAAGTCCATAAATAAAGCCATCCAATAAAATACTGTGTAGCTACTATAAAGATGATATGTAGCTAGATTTAATTCTAAGAAGCATGCTACATATTTGGTGAATATATCACACAGCTGTGTGGAATATAGGATGCTATTTATATCTAGATTTTTAATACCTTTATTTCATTTATTTATTTATATGTGGTACTGAGGATCAAACCCAGGGCTTCACACTTGCAAGGTGAGCGCTCTACCACTAAGCCACAACCCCAGCTCCCTATATCTAGAATTTTGTATGTTTGTATATATAAATACATATGCAGGAAAGAGATATCTAGAAGGATTATAACCAATATATTAAGACTAGTTAGTTCTTATTGGCCAAATTTAGGTTGATATTCACTTCTTGTCCTTCCCTATTCCATTATTTATTTTCACTAAACTTAAGTAGCATATACAACATATATGAGCAATATATGCTAAATAAATTTTATCTTTAGAAATAAAACTAAATGAACTAAGAAAATGTATTTCCCATATTTTATTATTTTTATTTAGTAATTGTGAGTTATTTATCCAAAGTTTTTATATATGTATATATAACTCTTACATATAATATGTATATATGTTTATGCATAAATATGTTTGTATATTTATACATACATATAAAATGTGGAAAAATATTTATACATTACATGGATTACTTTAGTAACACTGGTGATATAAAAGATGCAATGTTGCTTTTTAATCTGCATGATTTCTTTAGGCATCTTGCAATAAATTTCTTGCATAATGCAGAATAGAACTAAAAGCCCTTGGGAATGATAAAACATAAATGAACTAAAGAAAACATATTCCCATATTTTGTCATCTTATATGTAGTAATTTCAACTTGTTTATGCAAAGTTATTGAGTTGTTTTGATCAGTCATTTACAGTTTTAGTGGTATTACCTAGGAAGAGTCTAGGCTAAAACTATGTTTCTGAAGGCATGTAGATAGAGAATTATGATTTTACTCTTCCCTGACGTCCTGATCCTTTGGCCTGGTGCTAGATTTTCTTTGGCTTTATTGAATACAGAAAGCAATTTAAATGATTGGCACTCTTCCAATTGGAGGCCAAGTGATACTAGTCTTCATTCCAGGGCTATGAAACAAAACAACTAATGGTTCCAAGCCAGCTAAGAATCCGTACATACGGAATAGATCTTTTGAGAGACATATAAATCCTTTTAACAAGATTTGGAACTGGCACCATTTCAGATTCTAGGAAGAATAAACCCTAACTGAACCCAAACAAGATTATTCAATGCAAATTATTCAACAAACCTAATGATGGGAGACCCAGAATTTTGGATTTTGTTTGCTATTATTTTGCTTTGTTTTTCTGGAGTTGACATTTAAGTTGAAATGATAGCAAGCCAAGCTTTTAGGATCCAACACTGCAACAGGTGTATCTGTCTATAAACCATAAAGTCTATATCTATAAACCATAAAGTCTAAGTCAGAGACAGTTGAACCACTTATTTCTTCACTGTTTTGTAGAGAACCTCTGAATTACCCATTTCTACTCATTGTGTTTTACCCTGTTGAGCCAAACCCAATGAAAAGTATGAAGTTACCCAGAGTTCATCAACAAAGTTCTCCTACTAAGACTTATTTGCTTCTTTCTAGACTTGTTTTCTTAAATGGTTTTGTTTTCCTTTGAGGGTAAACTTCTGATTTTAATTGCTAATTTTGATGTAGTGGTACACTGTGCCTAAGGAAAAGTGTTTTCTGGACGCATTTGTCATTTTCAATAGGATTTCTTGCCTTGTTAGGATACATAAGTTGTAATGAAAGTCATCACTGATGAAAACATCTTGAATTCCTATTCTATGCTGACCTCTGGCAAGGACATGAGGAGATAACTGTGAACACAGCAGACATGGTGCCTGCTCTGATGACACCCACGTACAGATGAAGTTTATTTGCTGTTAGGCACTAACCAGATATCATTTTGAAGAGCACACATGTCAAGGTAGATGGACAAGATGGCCATGCTCTGTTAATTACTAATGAGTGGGCATGGGTATACTTTGTTTTAACTTTTCTCATCTATGAAGTGTAGATGATTCAAAGGGATATTCAGGGTATGAAATGAGATAATACCTATGCAGTGCTTAGATCAGAGTCTAACATAAAAAAAAAGAGCTGATGAATGGCAGCTATTATTAAAATCTTATTAAATCTCTTTAATGTTTATTTAGGAAATCAGGAATACCTTGCAAATGTTTCTTCCTTAAGATTCTGTGAATTTAAGTGTAGCTGGCAATTGAAAGTCCCACAGGGCAGTCCTGGAGCCCTTTCTATTATATGTCCCTCAATCTTTAATACTCATTCTGATTCATCACTTGTACAGCTGTTAACACTTTGTTCAAAAAATATTTTATTTTACATTTTTTCCTAGTTTTTTAGTTCATTAGGGCTACACATAATATTAGGGTTCATTTTGACATAATTATACAAGCATGGAATATAATTTCCTCCAATTCAGTACTCATTACTTCTCCTTTTATCTCCTCCCTCTCTCTGTTCCCTTTCCTCTACTAATCTTTCTTCTATATAGTTTTTGCTTTAATTAATGAATTGTGGATATATATATAAAGTTTGAGAATCACTGTGCTATACTCATGTATGTTAATGGGAAAGTTTTTATGGATTCATATCACAATTGTTTCTTTTTTCTGTCTTCCTTCCTACCCATCAAACCTCTTTTTCAACTCCAGTGATCATTATTTTCATAGGATTCCCCCACACATACTCCTTTTTGTTTTGTCTTTTTGTTTGTTTTCTTTATTTTGAACTAGCTTCCACATATGAAAGAAAACATTCACTCTTGCCTTTCTGGGTCTGGCTTATTTCACTCAACATGATGTTTTCAGTTTTACCCATTTACTAGAAAATGCCATCATTTCGTTCTTTATGGCTGAGAAAACTTCATTATGTATATATACCACATTTTCTTTATTCATTTGTATGTTCCCAAGCACCTTGGCAGATTCTATAGTTTGACTATTGTGGATTGTGTTACTATAAACATTGTGCTGATTTCAAATCTTTCAGAAATACACCAAGGAGTGGGGTAGCTGGGTCATGTGGTGGTTCCATGCCTTTTTTTTTTTTTTTTTTTTTTTTTTAGGAATCTCCATACTGCTTTCCAGAGTGATTGCGCTGATTTTCAGTACCACCAACAAAATAAAAATCAATTCAAGTGAATTAAATATCTAGGAATTAGACCAGAAAATCTGCAACTTCTAGAAGAAAATGTAGGCTCAAGAGTCCAACATATAGGTACAGGCATCAACTTCTTTAACAAGACTCCTAAAGCACAAGAAATAAAATTAAGAATCAATAAGTGGGATGGCTTCAAATTAAAAAGCTGCACAACAGAGGAAATAATTAAGAGCCTGAAGAGAGAGCCCGTACAATGAGAGATCTTTGCCACCTGCTTTTCAGGTAGAGAATTAATATCCAGAGTATATAAAGAACTCAAAAAACTTAACCCCAAAATAAATAAACCAATCAATAAATAAACAAAAGAACCAGAGACACTTCTCAAAGAAGAAATACATATGGCCAATACATTGCTTTAAAATTGTTCAACATCTTTAGCAATCAGGGAAATGCAAGTTAAAACTGCATTAACATTTCATTTCACTACAGTCAGAATGGAAATTATCGAGAATGCAAGTAATAATAAATGTTGCTAAGGATGTGGGAAAAAAGGTACATTCACACATAAATGGTAAGACTGAAAATTTTTTTTCTTAAAAAAATGTACTAATGTATTATTTCTGAAGAATAATATGGAGATTCCTCAGAAAACTATGAATGGAACCATTATATGACCTAGCTATTCCATTTCTTGATATATATCCAAAACATCTAAAATCATCATACTGTAGGGATGCAGCCACATAAATGTTCATAACAGTGTAATTCACATTAGTCAGGCTATGGAACCAAACTAGGTGACCATCAACAAGTAAATGGATAAAGAAAATATGCTATATATGCATAAAGGAGTTTTTCTCAGCCATAAGAAAAAATACAATCAAATACTATTTTAAGATATGTTTTATCACTATTTGATTGCTTGACTATGTCCTCCCACCTTTACATATAGGAGACAATTTCATTTTCTAAAAAGCTTTGTGTGTGACTTGCAGCAGATGCAATAGGTGTTCACCTATGTCCTTTTAGTATATCCATCAGGTTTTCAACTGCCAGCATTTACATCTTGTTGCATGAGATTCTTCTCTGGCTGCCAGAACCCACTATTTCTATGCATGCGCTATACGGGAAGTGCAGTGAAATCAATCCTGCCCTCAAGCAGCCCTCCACCAATGAGTGCTTGAAGTTAGTGGATAAATACCTCACTGCTCTTAATTCATTTGTGGGGTAACTGTGAGGTGCACATTTTGCACATTTTTTAAAGAGTTTCCTGGAAAGATTAGGCTCCAATTACCTATGGAAGAAACTTGATAATTCACCCAATGCCTGACATTTGTGCCTCACTTCTCACTCCCCCATCACAGTTCCTTAGAATCATCCCACCAATAAACTACTTGCTCTGAATTTTTTTTTTTCCTCAGAGTTACCATTTGGAAGAATCCAATCTAAGACCATAATTTGACTCTAAATACTACACACCGTGCTCCATTTTCTTATATAATCAAGAGTTGAAGAGAAGTCTGAGAAAAACTTCGATCATTATTTCATTGGAAATTACCACTTTTCCCTTTATCCTCATAATTCTAAAAATTGTCAAGATTCGTATAGATGGCCAGGTGCAGTGGCACACACCTGTAATCTCAGTGACTCAGGAAGCTGAAGCAGGAGAATCTCAAGTTCAAAGCCAGCCTCAGCAAAAGCGACATATTAAGCACCTCAGTGAGACCCTGGCTCTAAATAAAATACAAAATAGGGTTAGGGAAGTTGCTCAGTGATTGAGTGCCCCTGAGTTCAATCCCCAGTACTCCCCAAAAAGTACCCCCCCAAAAAAGATGCAAATAGATATGGATCTTTTTTTGTTGCTATTTTCTAAAACTTTATAATTTTAAGTTGCATATTCAAATCAGTAATTAATCACTAACAGTTTTTTTCTATTAAGCATTTTACTATTGTTTCTATTCTAGTTGTACTGATCTCATTTCCAGAAATACCATAGTATCGGCATAAATTATCCTATATTTATGTTGCTCTCAATCTAATTATTTATTATATTCAATGATTTTCTCATTGTCTTTCATGTAATTGAATTTAGTTTCCTAATGTCACTTCTATTTTTTTCTCAATTTCCAATGTAGAGTTTTGCTTTTAGTTACCCAGCAATTCTTTCCAGGGCCACTCTTTCCCTGATGCCAAGAGATCTCAATATTTAGCATCTTATTAAGGTAAAGAGCTATCTTCCTAAGTGTACTTTTTTTTTGGGGGGGGGGGTCTTTTCAGTGATTATTCTTCAGAAACTCCCTCAGTCTGTACTCATGTTTTCCAACATCTCATATAGTACTTCCCTGAAAGTACAAGGGAAATTTCTCTTTAGAGAACTGTGGGGAGCCAGTCTGAATGATTTACATTCTCCTTCCCTGAGCCAGAGAGGCTTTGACCTTCACTACATCTCCTAGTGACCTGGACATTGCCCCGTCCTGGAAGTTGGGGGACGTGTCTTCAGACATAGGCCTGTTGCCCCATGGATTGAGTTATGCTCACCTGTTCCTTTGTGATATTACCCCTTTGCCCTGTTTGGGATAGAATGTTCCATTGAAACGCCCTTTGTGTGTCCTCTTCTCTTGCTCTGCCTTTGGGTGTGGCCTTCCTAGATGTCAGTCAACCTGCTGACAGTGGACATCCAGAAGCTAGACTCAGCCCCTGAAACCTGACCCCTTGCCTCATTTGAATAGCTTCTCCTCAACAAAAGGGTTCAGCATGCTCTAGCGCCATGCTCTCTCTCTCTCTGCCGACCCTTAAGGTCAGAGGAGCCATCACAGGAACCCAAAAGAAAAAGGTATCTCTGTCTCTTGTGTGGTTATTTCATGCAGCCCAGTTCACCTGGAGTGACCCTGACTGATTCAGTCTCAAGGAACATGACAGAGAACATCTTGTCACATGCTGATTTGTGCACTGTCCTTTTCCCTCTCTGTCTCCCCAGGTGCTGGTGAGATGTCTTCTCAGTTCTACAGCTGAATGATATTAGTGGGTACAACTCTTACTCTCATTTTTAGAGGTTAACTTTTATCCACAGCTTGCTTACATGGACTGAGATGTAAACCTATCAGAACTCAATTGTTTGGTTTTCTGATATGGAGAATATGTGGAATATCTGAACATAATTCTTTTATGTACACAGATATATGCATGTACCTATTTTCTGTTTTTTGAAAATGATTTAAGGCAATTCAATCCAAGTTTTGCACTCTAGCAGGACTCCTGTGTTCAGCTCTATTTAAATTATATTAATTTGGTATTGTACATTTCAGTGTAAAGTATGCCTCAGGCCTTCTCTTTCTTTCTAAGTAGTTTTTATTTTTTATTTTCTTTCTTTTTTTTCCCCTGAAAGTATGATTTCTGAATCAGTTCAAATACAGGTGAACAAATGGGTTATTTGGTATATTCAAAGGTAGCCACACAGTGAAAAGATTCCTGCTCAATTCTCTGATTAATAGAGACCTCAAATTTCTGAGTCAGAGGTCAAATGAATGACATACTAACTACTTTCACCTGGCATAATAAAATGCTGAGTGGCAAATTATGTTTATCTCATTGTGTCACTCTTAAGAAATTCTATGCACATTTTTTTTCAAATATTGATTGTGAAATTATGATGTTATGCCTCCTTTTGTCTTCCTCCCTGTCCTTAAATTATTTTAATTAGCAGAAGTTTCAGAATATTGCATTAGAGGATGCCAACCACTTTAAATTGGTAGTTGGAACATTCAGCTTTTTAAAGAGAATTTATAATAAGAATAATGATGGCCTGGGGCCAGAAAGAAATGAGTTGAAATTCTGACTCAAACACTTTAAGATCTCTGTGGATGTGAGCAAGTTTCTTAACTTCCCGGGCCTCTGTTTTCTGATGGTAAATAATAATATTCACCACACAAAGTTGTTAAGAGGGTTAGGTGAGACAGTGCTATGTGAAGTGCTTAGCACAGTGTCCAACACAGGAGCACTTGAAAAATCATGCCATGAGTTGGTCTGCCTGCTCTCAAGGTGACCTCTGCATGACACAAGGTGCCTCAAATCTAACCTATATTATTGCAAACCAAAGTCATTGTCAACTCCTCCACTTCTAACCTTATTTCTCTCTCAGATTTCCCTTACATGTCCAGACAAGTAAAAATAGGAAACCAAAGATCTGTCACAGTTTGTCCTATGCTTTCCCAACAATGTTATGGGATACTATTACAGGGATATTAAATTTCTTTTTAATTGCATTATCTTGCTGAAGCTTCATTGCTCTTTGCTAAAGAAGGGCAGGTACCATGATGATCTGCCTCCTTCCCACCTAAGTATTCTGTAGTTTGAAATAAAAATGAGATGTTCTAAAAAACAATTGCTGAATGTATTTGCATGGAGAAGTGAGGTAAGGAAAATAAGTCAGGTCAGTGGCACATTTGGAAACATCCTAGCTAATCATTTTAATATTGTGATATTTTATTGTTACTTGGCCATTTGATACTGGATCATGTGCTGTATAATATTGTTAAGATTTTCATATGTTCAACTTCTTCCTCTTAATTAGATTGTGAGTCCCACAATCTGTAAGACTGTGACTCATGTTTTTGTTTTTTGCCAGGAGTCATATAATCATAGGGGCTTCTTAGTAAATATCTGTAGACTTTTATGCAGGAATATATATGTAGAATGAATAATTCCTGAAGGCAGAGATGCACCTTATATTATTTTATTGTATAAATATTTTTGCAAACATGTTTTTCCTTGTGTCTTACGTCTCTAGATGGGTTAATTATAATTGTCAAAACTTTTTTCAAAATGGTTGTATCCTTTACACTTCCATCAAAATTGTGTAGAAGACCAGTTGCTCCACAACAGTGGGAACTGTCAGCCTGTTAATTTCATGACCCTCTAGTTTGTACATGTGTGGCTTCTTTTCATCTGTTCAAGAATTTTGCCTACTTTTGTGTTGTTCATGCTTTTTAAATGTACAGTAATTATCACTATACATTTATTTTGACATATTGTACTATAATATAGCATATTCTTATATATGTGTATTTGTATATATAATATGTATACATTGATAGATATAGATGTTTGCAATTGAGTTTTAAAACTTTGTCTCAATGTGAAGCTCACTTGTTAACATCTTTTGATGAGCATAGGACTTTTAAATTCATATTAAGTGCAATTCTTGTCTTTTATGTCCCTTACTTTTGTGTCCAATCACCTAGGTAATGAAATTGTATAGAGGTATCTTTTGTATTTGGCATGAAGTATGGGTTAAGGTTTATTTTTCCCCATATATTTTCATTTTTTCCAGTACCTTTTATTGAAGAAGTGACATTCTTTTCCCCATGAATTTATTTGTTGAGAATTAATTGGGCATGTAAATATGGATAAATTGTTCAAGCATTTTCTTTCTTATAAATTATTTTAATAGAATATTGATGGCTGAATCAAATTCACAGTATAGGAGTATATAACATTTAATTTAAAACTATCATTTCTGATTAAAATACTATCTCAATAAAGATGTTTACATGCAAGACCTACTTATATTTGAGTAAGGCCACATGAGAGTCCCTAGGATAGACAAACATAATGGAAATAAATGACAAGAGATGAATGAGCTCTCAGATCCCAGATCCGCATAGTCAGAGAGACAAGGGATAGTAATGGGAAAAGCCATGGAAACTAGACACCCAAACACTGAAGGTAATTTTAAATGTTTAATATCAAGAAAAATAAATTCTAAGTTCTTTGAAATGCATCTATACCAAAGGTGAGGTTTTTACCTTTTTTAAAAATATTTTTTTAGTTGTCAATGGAACTTTGTTTTATTGATTTATCTGTGGTGTTGAGAATCAAACCCAGGGCCCCACGCATACTAGGCAAGTGCTCTACCACTGAGCCACTACCCCAGCCCCTTACCTTGTGGTTTTTTAATTAAACTCAGTTTCACACATGAAAATAAAATGCTAATCATGCTGTGGTTCAGTGGTAGTGCACTTGCCTGGCATGTGTAAGGCACTGGGTTCGATTCCCAGCACCGCATATAAATAAATAAAATAAAGGTACACCAACAAGTAAAAAATAATATTTAAAAAATAAAATAAAATAAAATGCTAATCACAATGAAGGGTCAGGTAAGCCTCAAATTTCTATCACACTTCTCTAGTTTGTTGTTTTAATAATCAAAAATTCAGATATGTTTTTCCCTAGGTGTGAGTAGAAAAAAATCACAATTTTAGACTCAGGGAACAGTTTCACTTATCTGGATATTTTTTATTTGAATGAAAACTGCCTGCTGTGTTGAGTGATAGGAAATATAAGACTGCAATGGCTTTAATTACAATGATTCATGATGGGGTATGGATTAATTATCTCCATAAATGATCTGATTCATTCTCTTTTCGCCTGGAGGGTTCCATCCTCACCTACTAAGGTTCTGCTCAAGGTATACATTGCAGAGAACAGTTCTTTTTTCTTTCTTTTTTTAAAAAATATTTTATTAGTTGTTAATATTTATTTATTTATATGAGGTGCTGAGGATTGAACCCTGTGCCTCACACAAGCCAGACAAGAACTCTACCACTAACCCACAACCCCAGCCCCAGGAGAACAGTTCTTTATAGAGCTTTCTTTTTAATTGGCATGAGGTATGGGTTAAGGTTTATTTTTTTCCCCATATATACATTTGTTTTTTCAGTACCTTTTATTAAAGAAATGGCATTCCTTTCAATGTCCGAATTGCTTATCAATTTAAATCCTCATATCTCTCACAAAGCTAATTAACTTATGTTTCTTTAATTTTCTGTCAAAATTAAAATTTTATTTAAAAATAAAATTCTTAATAACACATGCATAATTGCTACTGAAGCTGTCTTTTCAATTTAAATAGAAAATAAATACTATGAATTGTTCATAGAAAAAAACATGTAGACTCATACCAGAGAGAATTTATCAACTAAAGAAACTTTATTTGATATATATGGTCATCATTAAATATATCATCGTAGAAATGACTTATTTTTTTCCATGGAGTGCTTGATTGTACTATGTTAATCAAGTGGTTTCTTTTGTACAAATAACCATTTGTGTGATGCATTCAATGCTTCATATATAGTAGGATGTCAAAAAAAAAGTAGCAGAAATATTTTTAAAGCTGAATCTCAGAGATTTTTATTTTTTATATTGCTTGAAAATAATGTAAGATTCAGAGATTTTTTCTTTTATAAATATAATTCAGAGTGGTTATGTACTTCATGACACTGATTTTCACCCCACCTCAGGAGAAAGAGCTGACTTTATGATCTATAAAATACAAAACAAGGACCATAGGAATTGTTTGATTTCTTATTATTCACTTTTAATTTAGTTTAATTTATAATTTTTTAAAATGTATTTATGGGATACTATTTTATTAACTGACTGTGGAAAAAAGTAAGAATTCTCAGCTCTGAAAATTACCAGTGTTATGGTGAATTATTAACATCAGAAGTCAAACTAAAAGAACATTGGCTGTATTTTCCAACCATAATGTCAGGTATCTTTTCATTTAAGAATAATTAAAAAAAAAATTCTAAAACCAACACCCATATATCAGGAGGGAGAGTAGTGATCTGTGAGACTTCAGACACAATTTAACAAGGGCCTTCATTTACCACTGGCATTACTGGTGCCCTACCCTGAGAATCTTCACTCTGCTGAAGTTTAAAGCAATGGGAAGTTTTATGATGAATTTTTTTAGCTCTTCTAAATATAAAATTATGTCCTCTGTGAATAGTGATAGTTTGACTTCAATTGTAGCCCTTTAATTTCTTTCTTCTGTCTAATTGCTCTGGGTAGAGTTTCAAGGAATAAAAGTGGTAAAAGAGGGCATCCTTGTCTTGTTCCAGTTCTTAGAGGGAATTCATTCACTTTTTCACCATTTAAAATGATGCTGGCCTTGGGTGTAGCATATACAGCACTTACAGTGTTGAAGGATATTCCTGCAATCCCTAGTTTTTCTACAATGGGGAGACACATAGATGTGAATTAACTTCCTTCCATATTCTTTTCTTCTCAGGAGATATCAATTTATGTGGTAATTGTATAACTAGTAAATTATTATAATCTATCCACTTATCTGAATAGATAACCTTTTGTGAGCTAATTTTGTTCACTTAAGTCTGATTTTGTTCTCTTTCTCTTAAGTCAAATCTTTTTTTCTCTTCTTCAGTAAAGCATTGAAAAGTATTTAGTAAGACTATCATGTGTCCACTACTGAACAAGATACAAAGAAGTATTTTAGAATTTTCTAATTTTGTTTAGAATTAGTCTACAATGTAAAGCATTGAAAGTCATACTATGTGCATTACTTTTTCAAGGATACTAAGACAGTAATACAACCAGGATTAGGAATCAAATTGATTCCTAGTCTACAGCTTTATGCACGGTATTCATTGTTCCTTTGAAATCAATTGATAAAATTTGCTTTGGGGACAGGAAATATATTCAACAAGTAGATACTATAATATGCAGCTTACTCTCAGGAAAAACTAAATAGAACTTCAGTTCTATATAAAAGTCTGCCCAACATCTTAAAACATGGAATAATGACACCACAAAAAGTTATCAGTTTTTACTCTAATCTTGGACATAGATGCCAAATAAATTTGGAAAATCGGGCTTAGACTTAAACTGGGATTTTTTTTTTTTTTTTTTTTTTTTTTTTACAAGAAGACTTTACAAAACTCTCCATCCATCTGCATTCCCACTAGCAAAATAAGGGAGTCCCATTTATTTCATATTCAGGCTAATGCTTCATATTGTCTATTAAAAAATATCCAAATGGTGTGCCTTCAAATTTCCTTAAGATTTTTAATTTGCTTTTCCCGATAACTAATAATATTGAGCATCTTTTCATGTCTTCATTGTTTATAAATTTACCTTCTTTTGTGCGATGTATTTGCTGATATTTTATTAGTGTTTATTTTAAATAAAGTCTTTTATTGGATGTATTTTTTCCATTGTGTGACTTACCTTCTTATTTTTTAACAGTGTCTATAGAAGACCAGAACTTTTGAATTTTGATTTAATTTAGCATTCATTTGTGGTTCCATATGCTTTCCCCAAGATAAGATCACAAAGATTTTCTCTTGTTTACTTCTAGAAATTTTATACTATTACCTTTTTATTTATTTATTTATTTTAGCTATAAGTTTTAGGTTTTGTTAATTGGTTTTATATGATTTAAGGTAAAGGTCTATGCTTATTTTGTTTTTCCTACACGGATGTTTAGTTACTCTAATAACAATTACTGTAAAAACTGTGTAATGACCATTGCATTTCTTTAATCCTATTGTCAAAAGTCCATTCACTATCAGTTTGGTTTTATTGCTGGAGTGTCTCTTCTGCTTTTTGTATATGACCATCTCTACAATAATACATACTGCCTTTAGTGTAGTCATTTTCAAGTATGTAGCCATGAATTTAAGGTTTAAGTTCTCCCCACCAATTCCTACATTGAAACCTAATCCTTGATGTGATGGTCCTAGGTGGTAAAGCCTTTGGCAGGTGATTAGATCATGAGGGATCTTCCCTCATGAATCCGATGAATAACCTTATGTAAGAGACCCCTGAGAGTACCTTGCCATTTTAGCATGTGATAACACAGTGAGAGGATGGATTCCTGTAAAAAAGCAGTCCCTCAAAAGACACTGAATTTGCTGTTATCTTTGTCTTTGTCTTGCCAGCCTCCACTACTGGGAAAAATAAATTTCTGTTATAAGCCATCTGTCTATGGATTTCTTTTACAGCAGCCAGAATGAACTAAGCCATATGTTTTAAAATCAGATAGGCGAACTGTTCTTAACTTTGATTGTCAAAATTATTTTGGATATTTGAGGCCTCTTGATTTCTACATAAGTTTGGAATCACCTTGCCAATTTCTACAAAAGGCTTACTGGATTTTAGTTTTCATGTCTCAGAAACTGTAAATTATTTTGTTGAAAATGATGGCTTTTCAAAAATGAGTGTTTAGAATGAGGAATATGGTACATCTTTCCACTTATTTAAGTATTTTTTAAATATCTCTCACTAATGATTTATTGTTTTAATTGTGGATATTTTAAACATTATATTTAAGACATCCTTATTTCATGTTTCAAGACTTCACAGTAAATAATATTTACTGTTTGTTTCATATTTTTCACTGCCAATAAATGAAAATACATCTGAGGTTGACTTCAAATCACATGACCTTGTTAAACATAATTAGTTCCAATACCTTGTCTTTTCTATAATTTATAGAATTTTCTATATGTAAAATCATGTTATCTAAGAATATTTTTTTCTATTTTTTAATATGTTTGATTGTGTTATTTTCTAAGCCTTACTGCACTGTATAAGACTTTTCATTTAATCTTGAATCTAAGCACTGACAATTATATCCTTGTCTTGTTCCTGATATTAAGGAGAAAATAGTTGGTATTCATAAGCAAATATGTTACTTGTAGGTTTTCATGGATGCTTTTCATGATGTTGAAGTATATACTCTGCCAGAATCATATTATCAGGTCCCTACCTAAATCATTATGTTTATTTACATTATTTAATTGGGGTAACACTGTGTTTGAGGGTGCTAATTTTGTGTGTCACTGGACAATTTCTTAGTAAATATTGTATTGCTAATCCAATAAAACTAACTGAAAAGGCTTTGTTTTGTATACAGGGTTTCCTGCTGAAAACTCTGAGCTGAATGCTGATAAGAGTAGTCAATACTCAATCCTTTCTACACCTGAGTAATTACATTAAGAGAAGCATCAGCAATACTAAATAGTCTTGATTATACTGAAAGGGAGATGAATGATTAACAGCTTGGATGAGGCATTCATTTACTACCAATTTGTCACATGATTCTAACTGACTATTCTATTTGTCTCTCCTATCTTTTGGGTAAAATTTTGTTGAATAAAAAAAAAAAAGAATTACACTGGAACAATTGTCAAGATCATAGATAGAAGTGCTATCACTCAGCAAGGGAACTAGTTGGACCATCTTGTCACAGCAGATTAGGAAATTTCTTGTGGCTGCAGTTAGTGATACAGCATTTTTAAAGACAGTGATCCATTATCACTTCTTTTCTGACACCTGAAAAAAATCTCCCCACAAAATCTGATATCCTCTTGGGATAATGTAATATCACTCAGAAGGCAATGGGAAATTTCTTTTCTAAAATATTAACCATCAGATGAAGAACTCGAACACCAGGTCATGTTACTTTGTTCCTCAAGTCTATTGTGTATTACCAGGGAAACTTAAACAATTTTAATCATCCTACATTTTTATTTAGTTTTGTTTCATTTATAAAGTCATGATTATATAAATTAGCTATGATTATATTTAAATAATGTAATATGTATAGAAATTATACGTATATAGTAGTTATACATATATTTATATATATATATATATGTAGTATATCTATAATAAGTATAAGTATGTATGGTATTTATACATATATGTAACATTTAAATATATATGTGTATATATATATATATATATATATATATATATTTATATAGAAAAGGATACAGTACTTTTTGTTGATATGCTTGAAACCAATGAGCATAAGCCAATTAAAACCTAGGATAATTATGGGGAAGCCATTTTAGAAACAAAATTTGCAAGTTTTTGTTTGGTGATAGCTACCACATATTCAAACCAACAGGACTGTTAGAATTTCATTGAGAAAAAAACACTTTATGGAACTAAATGGAGAATAATATTTGCTTTCCTAGTGTAGAAATCCATTGAAGGATGACTAGATTTCTTATGGTTCTTCTCAAACAGAATTCTTAAAAATTATTTCATATGATACTCAATTCCCAAAGTTATACTTCCTTTACAAGAAAAAGCCTCATAAAAAGTTTTTATTTTAAGGAACACTTTTAAACTATTGGAAGGATTCTAAATTAGTACAATCACTATGGAAATCAGTATATAGAAGTTCCTCAAAAGACTAGGCAAAACCAGCTATACCACTCCTAGGTATTTATCCTGAAGAATTAAAGTTATCTTACTACAATGATACATCCATATCCAAATTATAGAACCAGCCTAAGTGTACATTAACAGATGAATGGATAAAGAAAATGTGGTATATATTCTCAATAAAGTTTTAATCAGCCATAAAGAAAAATTAAATTATTTAATGTGCAGGAAATTGGATGGAACTAGAGACCATTACATTAAGCAAAATAAGTCAAACTCAGAAGGTCCATGGTCATATGTTTTGCCTCAAATGCAGAAGCTAGAGAGAAAAAAGAAAAGAAAGATGGGGGCAGATCTCATGGAAATCAAGGAGAGGTAGTAGAGGAAAGAAACCAAGGAGTAGAAGGTGAAGAGGGAGGGCAAAATTCCTAGAAAGCTATATTGGCCAAATTATATTGATATATTGTGTTCATGTCTGAATAGGAAGCTACAAATCCCATCAATATGTATAACTATAATGCACTGATTTAAAGCATGGAAAAAAAGCCTCTTTATTAAAAGCAACAACAAATAGAGAGCTCTTCATGTTTATTGAATAGATTTAGTAATTATGACACAGACAGTCACTCCTTGCTGGCTGTATGCAAACCCCTGTTTAACACCTGCATCCTTGTAGTTAGGCAGGGTTTGAGAACCTTAATGCTGGTCATGCATAAAAGAACAAGTGCCACTTCAAGTATGAAACAGTGAAGAGCCAGTGTATGACTCCCTGACTTTCTTCTTTATCAGTGAAACCAATGAGGCCATGGCCAAGCCAGAAGATATCAGAATTTCTGACTCTAATCACTGAGCAGTTCACTGAGAGTTTGTGTAAAAGGATTTCTCCCAGTAGGTCACAGTGAAACTTGCTCTTATCTTGTGAACAAGAAAAAAAAAAGAACTACCTGCTATAATATGTCACCGAGATTTCAGGATTATGATGTTATTACAGCATAAGTCAGGCTATCCAAATTAATTCAGTGAATTAAACCAAAGAGAATATGACACACAAATCAAGTTTCCCTATTGGAAAATATGATTTTTAATGGGAAAACAAAACAAACAACCTAAAACATTTTAGTTTTTAGCAAAATGTGATCTCCATGGGAAAAATTGCTGTGAATTGTTGCTCTGTCTCCAAAACCTGAGCTGATACCACTTTTTGAGCTTCACCTATGCATGAAGTTTTCCCATCTGAGGAACCTGGCTGCCCCCAGAGCAAGTGTTACAAGGTAGCCTGTGTGAAGTAGAAAGGAAAATGTCTGTGAGTCCAGGGAAGGGGTTTTCAAACTCAGATGGGTATGAACTATTCTTCAGCTCTTTTCTACTTTTTTTTTTTTCAAACTGAAAGTGTTAATGCTTATCTCATTATTGGCAGTATGTGGTGGTCAGCAGGTGTATGTCAGAAACTATGTGTTTTTCCTCTTTTTATATGCATATTTTATTTATTTATTTTTATCTTTAATATCTTTTTAAAATTTTTTTATTTGTTTTAATTAGTTATGCATGACAGTAGAATGCATTTTTGCACTTTGATATATCATACATAGATGGGATATAATTTCTAATTTTTCTGAGTATATTTAATTATTGTACAAATTTATGGGACACTATATAATAATTTGATACATGTTTGCAGCTTGAAATGATCAAATCAGGGTAACTAACTTTTCTGGGTCTTTAAACATTTAAAAAAATTTTTGATCAACATATATTTATGGAGTACAGTGTAGTATTTCAATACATTATGGGATATGTACTGGTCAAATCAGGGTAATTGGTAAGAATCCGTTTTCATTAGCCATATGAGCACAATTGACATGTAACTTACATACACACAGAGCTCTGTAATGGGAAGGCATATGGTAAATATTTAAGACACTAGTCCTAATACTTAATGGATACTCATGGAAATTAGGTTTGTCCAGCTCTAATGCAATATGTATTGTGTGTTTTCAAAATTAACATTCAAATTCTATGCATAATGGCATCTGGCCCAAATTATCCTTTATTAAATATGCATGTCTGGTCTTAGATCTCTTGATATGAAAACAAGGATTCTTTGTATTAAGAGTAATTGTCCTGGTAATATCAGAAGTAGTTGCATGCTTATTAACAAATACAGTGGCCTGTCTTTGCCAAATACCATGCAAGAGATTATACACACAACCTTGCTTCTTGTCCCCAGCCCTATGTTTTCCCATCTTTCCCAGAAAATAAAAAGAAACCAACAAAAATCTGAGAATGAATTTTAGGTAGAGAGAAATTAATTAATAACCTTCCATTCCTCTAGTTTATCTATTATACTCGAGACCTTTTTGATATCCCATGTATGTATTTGCATTTCAAATATCCTGACAATTCATTAACATGGTTTTGACTGAAATGCCTATCCCTTCTTTTGGGTTTCCTACTCCCTTCAAGTTCTTATCTTTTCTCCATTTGGATTTATGCAATTATAATTAAAAGAACAACAATGTTCTACTTCTGCCTTTGTGTTTAGCTCTGCCCTTACAAGTTAAAAGAGAAATTATATTTCATTTATGTATAATACATCAAAATGCATAAATACATTCTACTTTCATGCATAATTATTTTAAACAAATCTCTAAAAAATTAAAAAAGTAAAAATATGAAAATTTAAAAGTGCTAACAGTTGCTGAAATATCAGGGTAATTTATGGTGGTGTGAACACACACACGCACATACACACACATACACACGCATGTTACTCTGGAACGTATTATTGGAATTGAAAATCTCTGCTGTGTCTTCACCAGCTGAGTGGCACTGGGCAGGAATATCAGTCTCTCAAGAACTTGCCTCATCAGAGCTCCTAGAAATCATGGGGTAGAAATGAACTCCAGGCATCATTCCCATTGTTGTCATAGTGAATTTTCGGCCCCTCTCTTCCTTCTTTGCCCTCCCCCCACTTCACTCCACGGGGATTTCCACATGGACCTTCATTCCAGTATTCTGTGGTTTTGAGCAACTGAGTCTCTTCAAAGGAATTTGAACCCACAGATCTTCATTATTCATGTGGACCTATTTGCCAAACTTCTAATTGCACACATTCCTGTAGCAGCTGTACTTTGAGGAACTTGGACAGCTGTACTTATGAACACTCTATTAGAACTCTTGGAGAATTGCCAGCTATTTTTATTTCCCTGTTCTTATCACTATGTAGTTTTGGATGAATTTTGGATTTTGCAAAGGCTGTGGTGTTCAAAGAATCAGACAGTTCTTATTTGGAACTGTTGGCAGTACTCTCATTCTGCACCTTTCACGACTATCCAATGTTCAGTAACTACTGAATTTCAAAGAGGGCAATACGGTATCAAAAGAACACCTGGTAAGGACGGGATTAGTATTTGGGATTGCAGAGAATGTGGATTTGATTGTACTCCTTTTAAGTACAGTGTTCCAGGACTTCAGCAACTTCAATACTCTGCTCTGTTTCATTTCTCTTTCTTTATATCTGTAGTAGCTAGGACCCCAATTTGATAAGCATATATTATCAGCTTTGTTTTGTACAAATTTTTGTGGCACTTGTATAAACAATGAGTAGTTTTACATATTTCCATCTTAAATGATACTGTGCTATATCTATTATTTTCTCATTTTTCATAACAGTTCTATTGAGATAATACATGCATCATAAAATTAACATTCCTAAATTGTGCAATTAAGTGGTTTCAGTGTATCTACAGAGTTGTATGATCATCACAACTAATTTTAGAACATTTCCATCACTACAAATAGTCATTAATAACCATTCTCCATTTTTCTCTCCCTACTAGTCCCTGAAAACCACTAATTTATTTTTTGTCTTTAATGACTAGTCTGCTCCAGGCATTTCATATAAATGGATTATAGAACATATAGCCTATTGCTTTTAGCTTCTTTTACTTAGCATGATTTTTTGAGGACTATATTTCTCTTTGTTACTGAGTAATATTCCATTGTTTGTGTATAGCACTTGTGCTTATCCATTCATTGCTTAATGGGAATATCAGTTGTTTTCTATTATTGATTATTATAAATAGTGTTTCTTAAAAACTGTAGTTTTATGTGAATATATGCTCTCAGTTCTCCTTTACATACCTAGGAATGGAACTACAGGGCTGTAGGATAACAATAATTTTGAGAAACTGCCAAATTGTTTCCAAAGTGGCTGCACCATTTTACTATCCCATGAGCAATGCAGAAAGGCTCCAATTTCTCCACATCTCCATCAACACTTATTATTGTCTGTTTTAATTTTAGTCATTCTAGATTGTGTATAGTGATATCTTGGGGGTTATTTGCATTTTCCGAATGGCTACTGATTTTTAGCCTTTTTTAAAAGTGTTTTTTTTTTTGCCACTTACCTATCATCTTTGGGGAAATATTTATTTAAATAATTGGCCATTGTTAAATTCAACTGTGTGTCTTTTTTATTGTTGGGTTATGATTTGCAAGTTTTTCTTCCCCTTTTGTAAATTTTTTTCTTGATGTGTCCTTTGGAGAACAAATGTTTTTCATTTTGTTGCAATTCAATTTACTCATTTTTTTTTCTTTTTACACTAGTATGCTTAGTGTTATATATGTAAGAAATTGCCTATCCAAGGTCATGAAGTTTTCTCCAATATTTTCTCCTAGAGTCTTACTGTTTTACCTCTTAAATGTAGGACCAGATCCATTCTGAGTTGAATTTTGTATGTACAGTCTGGCACGGGTGGGTTTTTATTCTTTTGCATGCAGCTATCCTAAAGTCCCAGCATCATTGCTTGAAAACACTATTCTTCCCTCATTAAATGCTCATGGAATTTTTGTTAGAAATTTATAGCCCAGGGAGGTGTGCTGGCACATTCTTATAATCCAAGTGACTCAGCAAACTAAGGCAAATTTAGTGTCAGCCTGTCCAACTTAGTGAGAGCCTGTCTCTACATAAAAAAATGGAAAGGGCTGGGTGTGTAGCTCAATGATAGAGTGCCCCTGCGTTTAATCCCTAGTACCCACCCAAAATAGTGATATCCCACAATAATAGAGTTTATTTCCAAACTCTTGATTCAATTGATAGGTCAATTTTAATGCCCCTAGCACACTGTCTTGGCTATTGTATTTGTAGAAAGTTTTAAAATAAAAAAGTGTGTGTATTCATAATTTGGCCATCTTTTTCCAGACTGTTTTAGCTGTTCGAGTTCTCTGTTATTCCATATTAATTTCAGGATTAAGTTTTCAATTTCTGCCAAAAACAAACTGGGATTTTGATAAGGATTATGTTTAGTCTATACTAATTAATTTACCAGTTAATTGTTTGTGTTGTGTGCTCAACTTTTAAAAATGCATGACTGAGACAACTGTAAATGTATTCTAATATTGACTTTTTGATAGAATCACAAAGTATAAGTCAATATGGCCTATAGTATGTAGAGTTTTAACTTTCTTGCCAAAATATTTTTTCTATAGTCAATATTATCCCCGAACTTTTGAGATGCATAGAAATTTAAATGTCGTCTGCTACAAAATTTTAGTCAAAAATAAGATACTTTCTTCCTGATTTGCTAACAGGGAGCCATTAGTAATGAATAGTTAATGGGTACTCCCCTACAGTCTATGATCTATAGATTTAGTAGCAATTTCTTAAATATCGTGAACTAGGCATTATGCTAACTGTTACATGGTGTAGTAATCAATCTTCACACCAACCTGAGAGAAAGGGAATGAATGTCTGCATCCAATTTGTCAACCATCATGATTAAAAGTCACTGCCATTTCAGAAGCTATTTAAAAAAAATATTCTTCACTTGGGACATCTATTCTTAAATAGTTAATATGGGTTAACTTTAGATTTAGCTTTTAATTTGTCTTATTTGGATTAAAATCTTGAGGTCAAGGACCCTAGCTCAACCATAATTGTATATTATGTAATAGTAAGTACAATATCTTTTATATTAATTGTTTAATTTGATTTCTCTGGAAACTTTCATTATCATCTCCAACAGTGGTCTGGCATTTAATTTTTGTCTTAGAAGTAATTAAAAAAATAAAGTTAAAGAAAGCACTATTTGTTTTACAGAAGATAAATGAATTCAACAAAGAATAAATTCCATCATAAAAATGATTTTCAAAAAATTTTGAACATTAAAGTTTTAAAAATTCAATCAGCTAAAATATTCAACTTGTTTTGGTTTATTTATTGGGTATATTTGTAACCTTTATTGTTGTAAGACAAGAAAGTTGGTTATGGCTTTGGAACTTTAATACACTGGGACAAATGTAAGATTGAGTGCTGATAATAGAAGATATCTTATTATGGCATTAAAGTAATCTAAACTTCAAATGATAGAAAATTGCTCCCTATTTAAGCAATGCCACACTTGAGTAATGGACTTTCGAGGAGAATTAAATCATATTCATAAGATGGATAAATACCCCAGAAAACAAACAGACCTGTCCTAATTAAGGCAAAAGCACCCACCCCTTGATGCCCTGTGTACCTTGGCAACATTTGGGGTACCAATTTGGGGCCCCAAGATGCAAACCACTGCTCTTAACTGTGTTCAATCTCAGGATACACACAAGGCATTACAATGCCTAAAGAACAATATAGTGGGCAGAATAATTCTCCTCCAAAGATGTTTATGTCCTAAATACGGGAACCTGTGAATACATGGCAATCTTACATAGCAAAAGGGACTTAGTAGATGTGATTTGATTAAGGATTTTGTGTTAGATTATCCTGGATCATCCATATAGGCTCAACAAAATCACTAGGACCCTCCTGAGTAAAAGAGGGAGGTAGAGATTTAGAGACAAAGAAGTAAATGTAATGAAGGAAACAGGTTGTAGTAGCACAGTAGTTGACTTTGAAGATGGAAGGGGAGTTTGAGACTATAAACCAAAGAGGGCAGACAGCCCCTAGAAGCTGAAAATGGAAAGGAATCTTTATTCCTAAAACCTCTAAGAGGATCACAGACCTACAGATCTCTTGATTTTTAGCCTTGTAGTTTAGAATCTAGATTTTAGAATTATGACATCCAGAACTGAAAGAGAATACATTTTTGTTGTTTTAATTCACTCAGTTAGTGATGATTTGTTACAGTAGCAGTAGAAAACAAATGCAAGTAATAATTAACCACAAGTGAATGAACATGTCCTGACTTGTGCTTATTTGAATCAATCAGCAAGGTTTCCCATATTAGTAACAAACCAATTATTTATTTTCTTTATAACTAAGAGTAAGTTATAATTTCTTTGGTTGCAACAGAATTTTAAAATATGTATAATTTTGGACAAAATTAACAGAATTTAACAATCTTGTGACCTCAGAGTTTTCAAAGTACTTTTATTTTATTTAAAACACACATATGCTTGCACACAGAGAGGTCTCTGGGACCATTAGCTCATGTTATCAACATCAAAAGTTTACTTCACTTCCCAGGTAGGAGATAATGAATAATTTAACCCAACAAATGTATAATATACCATGTCCTTCTTACATTATTAGCAGACAATAATCAAATCTGAAATAGAAAGTCATCATTGCATACAGCACACAATCTGGCAGCTCAACCCATCTCAATTTTGAAAAGCTCTGGTTTATTCTGAATTTCTCCCTTGCTTAAAGCTTGAACACCTAGACACTAATTTTATCCTTTGAGGCCACATAGCATGTAACTTCTGAGCTAACTAAATAAGACATCTGGAGAATCCAGCCTGTTGTCTCTTCCTCTCAATGCCCTCTTACTTCCAGCTTAAATCCTAGTGACAGCTTCAGTTTTGGGTATTTCTACCCTTTTTCTTCATTCCAAATCATAATCATAGTTGTAATTGAATCTAACTATAATAATAATTGATTTTGCTATTATTTATACCTTGGCATCATTATTATTATGTGGGACTAATTCACCAATTTCAGGAGACAGCCTTAGAAGAATTAGTTGACTTACAAATTTCTTCATCCATCTCAAACTTCATTTTCTGGGTGGTTTTCATTTAAAATATTTTTAACAGAAATGAGAGCAGAAAAAAATGATCTGAGGAATTCTAATCTCTTCTCGTCACACTTTAGTTATATGTTGGGATTACCTAAGGAGTGGTCTTACACCATCTTAATTCTTATTCAGGGCCTGATATAATTTAAACATAAAACAAATAAAATCTGGGCTGACGAAAACTTTAAAATAAGCAAGCAAATGTCTTTCAGGAGCCGCATCACCAAAACATCTTCTGGCATGTTTTTTCTCTAATTCTTTGATCATGAAACAGTTATGAAATTCAGAAAAAGGCTATTGTCATCCCTTGAGACCCTCCCACTGCTTCGTCCTGATGACATGAGGAAGATAGGAGAGGTTTCCTTCACTCTGTGAAGCTACACTTGTGCTCTCAGTAGAGGTGCAAGACATCCTATAAGCCCGAATCTTGTGATTCTTCTTCCACAATGCTTTTCCTGGTGACAATCCAAACTATACTGCCTAAAAATGCAGCATAGGATTTCATAGGAGCCCATTTTGAGTGTAATAATTGTGAATCTCAAATATGTTTCTGATAAGTTTAAAATACTTTGAATCACTACATCATTCAACTATTTGTTTGCCCTTCTGCCTCGTTTGCTTTATACCTAGAGAGGGAAAGGGTGACTGACCAAGTGAATGCTTCAACCTGGCAGGGTTTCCTCAGTAAACTTAAAAATGGTCAGAGATATCCATTGGCTTTCTTGCTGGCTTTAGCACCCCTTTCAGAGAACTTTGCCTGTAATGTTTCCTGCTAATCTCATTCTGTACCAGGCAAGAGCTGTTTTCTTTCTATTTGCCTGTGTTCATTTAATTTATTTTCCTGCCCTGTTCATCTTGGGGTTTCTACATCTTTTCTATGATAAATAAGACCATTAAAAAAGAGGTAGAAATAAAATACAGATTACTTATCTTTGTTCACAGATTATGGCTTTTCTTTTCTTTTCTATTAAGAAAAGGATCCCTCGGTGATTATACGCCTGTTATATTACAACAGAATGTAACAAAGAATGTAAACAGGATGGGAGTTTTCTTTTATAATTTACACTAAGAATCCTTCACTTCTGTATGAGTGAAATGTTTTCTCTCTTTATATTTCAAATTACTTATATGGCAAGTAAACATTTTGGGGTATGCCATTTTTATCTCATCATTATATCTATGTTTGTTATCATTATGTCTTTACTTTATCATCTTTTTTTTTTTTTTTGCATCAGTGGCAGCCTTTAAAGACAAAATAATACTGAGAGACTTATTCCATGGGAAATATTTAGCTATGGGTCTTTTGGTAAATTGCACAAAGCCTCTGGGTTTTTCATTTATATACTAATTCAACAGCGATTTCTTAAATTTCTGTCCCATGTATTGTTCAGAGACTGGGGGATTGAAGGTAAATAATCACAGTGTTTCCTACACTCAAATAAGTGATAGCTTGAGGAAGGAGTGAGAGCTGGTGGTTGAAGCATCTTAAAGAACAGGACATCTGGGCTCAGTTTCAAACGATAAGTAAAAAACGACCAAGTAGAAAGCACAGAGATGGGAGCAGGAGGAAGGAATCCTGAAAGGGGAAATATAGGCACAGAAGACAACTTAGCCAAAAACATGAGTGAAAGGAAGAGTCCTACATGAAGGCAAATATGAGTAGGAAACTATCACCAGGTCAAAAAGTGTGGAGCATGAAACGACGAGACAAGATGAGAGTGATAGGAAGTCAAAGTAATGGAGAGTGTTTATACCATTCATTTGCAGTTTACAGTTCATTTGCTAGAGGAAATGGATGAATTCTGGAGATATTTTAAGAAGAAAAATCATAGTACTATACTTATGTTTAAATATATTACTTTAAGATTTAAGTAGTAAGTTGATTTGAAAAGTCTTAAAACATGAGATAGTCCCAATTTCTAATATACCCCATAGCCCCCTTAAATTTATGTTCATTAGGCAACATATACTATTTTCTTTGGTTTAGTAAACGTGGACATTGTATTACTCTGTAAAACAGGGATATTTGGTATTTAATGAGTTAATCTCTTTGCATGTGCCAGTACCTATAATATACAAATCTAGTGCAGGTCATTAAGTTTCTTACATCCTGAATGAATGAATGAATGAATGGCTTTTCCCTACATCTGTTACATGTTAGACATTGTGTTAGGTCCTCATATTTGGTATTCATTTAATTCCTATAGTAATGCAATATGGAGATGTGGTACAATGTGCTATAATTTTAAGTGCTAACTATATGCTATGTGTGTTATAATATCTTATTTTAGCATCATAACAGCCTTTTAAAGAGTTGTAGTTACCTCCATCATAGAGATTATACAACTATGAGTAAGGAAGATTTATGTCATGTTATGTATGTGGTGGGGACACTGCGAAGTCCAGGACCGTGTGCCTTCAAAGCTCATCCAAGTGATGGATCCAGGGTACAATATGTTGCACTGCATTTCTGGAGGACAATGAGACTTAGTTCCCATAATTTAACCAGGGCTTCATGGCAGGTAGCAGTGAGTATTGTATCCTCTGATTTCACATTCTCGTTTCTTCCGTTATACCAGGCCTGTCTTCTGCTATATTCATGCGGCTGCACTATGGAAACCAATATTCCACATGAACATCTTCAGACTTTGTTGCTCTGATTTGCTCCTGGATTTTCAAACAGAACTTGAACCTGAACTCATAAACACACAAACTCATAAATACATGCACACACACACACACACATACACACACACACTCCATGATCAAAAATTGATTATGCATTCTAGACATTCAAACCTAACTATATATTCTTCTGTCCTTCTCTGTTCTTTCACAAAGGTTATTTACTTATTTTTATGTTTATGAAGCTTATTTACTTCATTTTCTTTTAACAGTGGTTATTAATTTTCCATTGTTGTAATGAATTATCAAAATTTAGTGGCTTAACACATTTTAAAGTTCCTACTTTATAATTCTAGAGGTCAGAATTTAAAAATCAGTCTTAAAAAGTGAAAATCATGTTTTTTAGACCGATTCTTTCTGGGGGAAAATCTATTTTTTAAAAATTTTAATTTTAGTGAAAAATCTATTTCTTGGCTTTTCTAAATTACTGAGGCTGTTTTGTTAAACCTTGGCTAATATCCAAATCATTCCAATACCTGTTTCCATCTTCATTGTGTGTTCTTTTTTTGTCACAAATTTCTTTATAAAAGGATAACTTGAAAGTATATTTAGAGCCTACCTGGTTAATCCAGCATAATCTCCCCATATCATGATATTTAATTTAAACATATTTGCAAAGTCCCTTTTGTCACAGAAAGCAGCACCAGGCAGTTCTGAGGAATAGGATGTGGATACCCAGGTACAGGGTGGAGGGCAATATTATTCTGCCTGATGCAGCAATATATCCATGGTATCACTCTTTTGAAGTAGGCAACTTTCTCACTTTTTATACCTGCATAGTGTTCTATTTTGTGGATAGTTATAGACAATGATGCAATGGATAATCTTATAAATACAACATTTTGGACCTGTTATACACACACACACACACACACACACACACGCACACACACACATACATACATATATATATACATATATATTATCTAAAATATAAATGCATATAATAAACACACAAATATAATCAAAATATGATATGCTAGAGATACTAAATTTAATTTTTATTAAAAACAGAAAGGTTACCAAAAAGTTCCTAAAAACCCTCCCATATTTGTCAAGGTGGAAGGAAGTTGGCGAGCAGAATAGGAGCTAAAGGGATAGAAATGTTTAATTTGACTAGTGCTATTTTAACCCAAAAGTAGTAGCCCTCTAGAAATCCAATGCCTAAATATCAGTACCCTCTCTTGAGAGTTCTAGTATCTCCCACATTCCTCCTTTCCTGTTGGCTTCTTTCTACAAATGCTCTATGCAGCTTACTGCACTTGGGACCATTCCATTCTGGTTTAAGCTTAGCTACACTACTCAGTATCTACATAATCTAAGGGAAATTGATCCTTTTTGACCAGGCACTGGAAATAAAAAACGTCCTTTATGGAACCTTCTATGTTCTTCTTCCCAGGGTACACCAATCAGCCTTTATCTGTTTTTTTTTTTTTTTCCAATGACATTTGGGCATGAATTTCTCTACCTCCAAGATCTTTGGATGATTCCCTTGGCATTAGGCTTGTCTTTGTGCCTTCTCTTCTGTTCCATTGGTCTCCATGTCTGTTTTAGTACCAACACCATGATGTTTTTGTTATTACAGCTCTGTGGTATAATATAAAGCCTGGTATTTCGATGCCTCCTGCTTGCTAAGAATCACTTTGGCTATTCGGGTCTCTTCTTTTTCCAAATGAATTTCACCCTACACAAAACCCCAAGTGAATTATAAACCTAGGTATTAGGCCAGAAACTCTGAACCTAGGAGAAGAAAATGTAGGTCCCACACTCCATTATGTGGGCTTAGGAACAGACTTCCCCAACAAGACTCTTAAGGTGCAAGAAGTAAAATCAAGAGTTCATAAAGAATATGGTATCAAAGTAAAATGCTTCTTCACATTGAAGGAAACAAAAACATGAAGAGAGAGCCTACAGAATGGGAGAAAATCTTTGCCAGTTACACCTCAGATAGAACATTAATCTCCAGGATATATAAAAAACTCAAAAAACTTAACATCAAAAATAAATAAATAACCCAATAATAAATGGGCAAAGGACGTGAACAGAACCTTCACAGAAGAAGATATGTGAATGGTCAACAAATATGTGAAAAAATGTTCAACATCTCTAGCAATTAGAGAAATGCAAATTAAAACTACACTGAGATTTCATCTCACTCCTGTCACAATGGCAACAATCAAGAATACAAGTAATGATAAATGTTGGCAAGAATGTGGGGAAAAAGCTTCACTTATACAATGCTGATATGCAAATTGGTGCAACCACTCTTGAAAGCAATATGGAGATTCCTCAAAAAACTACAAATGGAAAAACCATTTGAATTGATTATCCCACTCCTCAGCATATATCCATGGGAGTTAAAAATCAAAGTACTACAGTGATGCAGCCACATCAATGTTTATAGCAGCTCAGAACATAATAGCAAAGCTATGGAATCAGCATAGGTGCCATTCAACAGATAAGTGGATAAAAAAATGTGAGATATACACACACGCACACACAAATGGAATATTACTCAACCATAAAGGAGAATGATTTTACGAAATTTACCAGTAAGTGAATATATCTGGAGACTATCATGCTAAGTGAAATGTTCTCTGTGATATGTGAATGCTAACATACATCAAGGGGGGAGGAAGAATAGAAGTTCAATCAGAGAAAGAGGAATGAAGAGAAGGGAGGGGATAGGAATAGGAAATACAGTGGAATGAATCTAACATGACTTTCCTATGTACATATATAAAAACATACAGTGAATCTCCACATCATGTATATCCACAAGACTGAGATCCTGATTAGGGTAAGACATACTTCATATGTGTATACATATGTCAAAAATATATTCCACTGTCATGCATAACTAAAAAGAACACTTTTTTTTTTAAAAAAGTAAGAGAAGTGAGGCTTCAGTGTTGGAAACAAGAATGCTACCACGAAGCCCTAACCCCTTGGCATTTTTGAAGAAAATTGACAGGGCCCACATTCGGATTTTATTGGGTGTGTGAACGGAGAGAGAATGAGAGATCTCTTTGTAACCTCCTTGGGAAGTTAAGTGTCACTTCTGTTTGTAGTTTAGAATGAAAACATAGTTACCATTCCTTTGGGACCCGATTGAACCCCTTCATATTCCCATTCTCCCACAACTAGATTCAGATGCTATTTAATCCACTCTTCTGTAGATATTGGGTCCCTCTCTTTTTGTCTTAACTTTCTAAATCTCCAAATTTGTCTTTCTTTCTAGTGTCTAGTGAATTCTTCAGTAGGTAAGTATTCTAAAAAATAATATGTAATATTTTTTCATGTGTTTCCTTTGTGA
Source organism: Marmota monax (assembly GCF_021218885.2). Taxonomy (NCBI): domain Eukaryota; kingdom Metazoa; phylum Chordata; class Mammalia; order Rodentia; family Sciuridae; genus Marmota; species Marmota monax. The sequence continues at coordinate 24,012,847 of NW_026692201.1, forward strand.
AAACATTTTCTAAACAATATATCTATATTACTTGTTTAATTATTTAAAAAAAAACCAATTTTGTACGATAGGTATCATTGCTGTCCTCATTTAAGGACCTTGCATGTGAGGCATGGAAAAGGTGAATAAATTCTATAGTTGGTTGGCTAAAGGCCTGCATTTGAACATGGGCATCTGAATCCTGTCCCTGTACCCCACCCACACCCACAACCTCTTTCCATTTCAATTTACACTCTCATTAAAGAAAACTTGCTTCTCCATTCTGCATGGACAGAAAAATGTTCTAGCATTTCTCTAATTGCTAGAGATGTTGAACATTTTTTTCACATGTGGGAACGCATGTGAAAAGCCTACAATGTACCACTGGTCAAACTTTTTTGGAGTTACTTCCATTAGAACTTTGTAGGTACTGATTTATTTTTAAATAAGCAGCATCTGCAAACCTGAAGAGCAAGTGCTTTTTGACATCAGACAGTTCTATATATCAAATTTCCACATTTAGGAGCCATGAAATTGAAACTATGGGTAGCAAAAAGTAAAGATGAATCAAGACACAGAAAGAAGAGATGAGTATCTTAAACAATTGAATACCTCATATTGCATTTTCCTGAGATTTTGCAAAAGTATCTTTTCTTGCCATGGCACCAACTCTAATCGCCATGACTTTGGAAAAAATAATCTGTCATATTGACCTAAATGTTAACAGAGTATGTAATAATTGCTAAATTCCTCACATTTCTTCATCATAGCAAAAACTTTTGTAAGATTGAGAAACTCAATATCCATTTTTTAAATCTCTCTTTCACATTGTTGATGTTGTCTGTAGTCTCTGAGTTAAGCAAAATGCCAGTTTTTGCCTGACAATTATTCTGAGATGGAGGCATAAGAAGCAATGTATCCTGTGAATCGTCTTTACTGAATTATGTAGTCCCAGAAATGTCTCATACAATGTTTATGAATCAGGCTGCCAGGGAGCCCTTCCAAGCCCTGTCAGGGCATGCTGCCACTTATTCCCACCATGATGAGACAGTGCCTCTCTCCCACTCTGGCTGAGTGGGCTACCCCATTCTGCTAATTGCAAGGCTAATTTTTTTTTTTTTTTTTTTTTTTTGGCACTGGGGATTGAACTCAGGGGCACTTGGCCATTGGGCCACATCTCCCTTATTTTGTATTTTATTTAGAGACAGGGTCTCACAGAGTTTCTTAGTGCCTGGCTTTTGCTGAAATTGGCTTTGAACCTGTGATCCTCCTGCCACAGCCTGTTGCGATTATAGATGGGTGCCACTGCACCTGGCTTGCAAAGCTAATTTTTATTATTAAGTAGAATTTATTTCCAGAAAGGCAGAGTACTACATGAAATTCTATCTTTCTTTGTTTCTCTACAAACTTCAATTTGATGTCTATCAGGTGCCAGAAGTATCCTTGCCTCTCTTAAAGATTATTATTGGGGAAAAAGCCTTTTCCCTTCAAGTTCACACTGCAGCAGCTTTCAGTTGAGATTGTGAAATATGAGCTGTGGAGATGCTGAAGGCAGTGAGGGTTGTTGATCTCACAGTCATCTAAAGGGAAAGATCAGGGTATAAACCTGGCTGACAGGAAACTGTGAGTAGAATGTTCTGGAACCTGGTCAAGGTGGCAATGTCATCTTCCAGTGACCTTTGCCACACCTGTGGGGAAGCCTTTTTGCCAGGTCTTGGAGACAAATCAAATCATGGCCTGGTTCAGACCTTCTCCAGAGCTGGCCTCTCGTCTGCTGTCACAGCATCAAAAAATAAATAAATAAATAAGGGATAAATTCAGAAGCTGTATAAATTTTTTCATTACTTTGTAAAATATTTTTGAAGTAAAAAATGATTAAGGGTTTAAATTCAATCTACAATCATTATACATACATTTTCATATAAACATTTGCCCCCAAGGTTAACAGAAGGATAAGCCCTTGCAGGGGATTCCGTTTTATCCCTAAACAACTATGTGTCAGCCAGGCAGGTGGTGCACACCTGTAATCCCAGTAACTCCAAAGGCAGCAGCAGGAGGATGACAAACTCAAGGCCAGCCTCTGCAACTTAGCAAGACCCTAACTCAAAATGAAAAATAAAGAGGGCTGGGGATATAGCTCACAGCTAAAGTGTCTGTGGTTTCAATTCATAATACCAAGGAGAAAAATGAGAAAAATAGAAGAAAAAAAAGAAAGAAAGAAATCTATCTCTATGTCCTAATTCCCAGGGCCAGTTAGTGAATGGGACTACAGTGAAAATAGGGTCTTTGCAGATGAAATCAATTTAACATGAGGTCATACTAGAATTGGGTAGATCTTAATTCCAGTGACTATCATCCTTACCACATAAGGAATTGGCACAGGAAGATATGCACAGAGGGAAGATGGCCATGTGCAGATGAAGTCACATACCGGAATAATGCAGCTATGAATCAGAGAGTACCAAGGCCTGTCAGCACCACATAGGCAGGAGAGAGGCAGAGAAGACTTTATTGCAGAGACTTCAGTGAAGCATGGCCCCACCAAACCTTGAGTTTGAACTTCTAGCCTCCGTAATTGCAAGAAAATATATTTGCTATTTTAAGCCATTGATTTGTGGTAATTGTTTCAGCAACCCAAGAAATTCATACAGATCTATATAGAAAAAAAATCTTCTATTATTCTCCAGATATTTTTTTTCCTGAAGCAATACAAAAAAGTACCTAAGAACACAAACTCTAAAATCAGACTGCCTGAGTTTATATATCATCTTTGCAAGTTTCTTACTATAATGAAATTGAGCAAGTTATTTAACCAATAATGTTTCCCAATCCCTTTGTCCTTAAATGGGAATAATACTATATACCATATAGGGTTGTTATGAGTATTAAAAGTTAATATTTGTATAAAACTTAGAATAGGACCTGGAACATATCAAGTGCTATACTAATATAGAATTTTTATTAAATTCATAGAGACTTTTTCATTTGGGAAAACATTTGTGATCAATCCTCTATAGCTACTTGCTCAGATTTTCAAAATAGAATCTTATTTTTCTTTGCTTGTTAATCTCACTCTAATTTCTTTTAACATTAAGCACTGTCAAATTTAGAATTAAATAATTTTTAAACAAATTTGCAATGTCATCTTGTGATTTATTAGAAGGAAAAGGATTCAGAAATTCATTTATTTCAAGAGTATTAATTGAGCACCTAGTATATAATCAAGGTAAAGCATATTCAGTCCTTATAATAGTTTATGCTATATTGGCAATGCAGTGTTAAAATAATTCATTATTTGTGTACATTACACTTTAATATGAATATTTAAAGGCACTTGAATTTCTAGAATCATAAACACTATTAAAATTTTCAAAATCCAACACCATTGAAACTTCTATTGTATTTGTTTACAAAAATGTCTTCTATCTTTTCAGATAACTTTTTTTGTGGCTCTTACAGAACATGCTTATTTGCTATTCTCTTGTTTACAGGACAGAAAGTGGATTCTTGGCTCAGATTAAATACACTATCATATTTTATCAGTTTGATTTATTTCCTTGAAGTCCTAAAATATTCAATGAATCTTTCCATGTTGGTTAAATCTAGTTGTGCAGATCAGAGAAGAGACCAGAAATGGAACACATGGAAATAGAGAATACCTGCACAGCCCCTCTCTCTGACACAAGCCTATTTGGGGGGATATTGAAATATATTTTTTTAACTTACAACTATAGATTAATAATGACAAGGGAAAATTAGATACTTAAGTGATCATAAAGCTATTTCAGAGTACTTTAAGGATTTGAAATGCGTGAATTTGAGGAGAGATGGATGCCTCATTGTTCAGTTCTCTGAAAAGTTCTATCAGATGTTGGCCATTTCTAAACCAAGGTTGGGGGCACTCTTTGCAGCATTCTTTCCCTTGTTGCTGTTTCCAACATCAAAGGTATAGATGGAAATATTTTTATTCACCCAGCCCCTGCTGCCCAGGAAACACTTTCTTAGGCTTTAAATTAAATTTCAGAGCTGAATTAAAAAATAAATAAAGAAAGAAAGAACATAGAACACAGTATAAAATGGTATACTTTGTAGTTCCACCACATCTCTGCAAATCTTAACATTTAACGAGAAAGAAAGAAAAAAAAAAAACCTTAACCAAAATACATAAAGTACAAATTTTCAAGAATTTACACAAGAAAAGGTAGATCTGAAATTGCATGGAAATGGAAGGAGACCCTCAGGGTTATACAAAATTACATACAAGAGGAAGTGAGGGGAAAGGGAAAAAAAATACAAGGGGGAGAAATGAATTACAGTAGAGGGGGTAGAGAGAGAAGAGGGGAGGGGAGGGGAGGGGGGGATAGTAGAGGATAGGAAAGGCAGCAGAATACAACAGACACTAGTACGGCAATATGTAAATCAATGGATGTGTAACTGATGTGATTCTGCAATCTGTATACCGGGTAAAAATGGGAGTTCATAACCCACTTGAATCAAAGTGTGAAATATGATATATCAAGAACTATGTAATGTTTTGAACAACCAACAACAAAATTTTAAAAAAAAAGATTAATAGGGAAATACTTCAAGTAATTTTATTAATTTTAATCTGAAATCATCTATGATATCATTTACCATGGGACATTGTTTTTCAAATTTTTAGTAATTTTGGATATATAACCTTCATACACACTTTAAAATCCTCCAGGTTTTAAGCCGTAGTTATTAAAGGAATTTGGCAATCATATAAATTAAAATAAACATATTTTTCTGAAAGAGAAAAAAAAAATTGCTTTTAATTTAAAAAGTAATTTGTCCCCCAAAGTTTGTACAAAATTAGGGAATATTTTGTATATAAATCTTTCCAAACAACTTTCATTTATCCCAAAAATTCTTTAAGCATGGTTCTAATTAAATGCCACTTTTTTTTTCTTACAATGAATATCTTCGAGTATCTTTTTCGGTATGCTTTTGTAATATTAAGTATGTAATACTTTTGTTTAATAATATTAAAGTATCACCAAAACATAAAAAGTATGTTGAAATTAGTATTCCCTGTTTTTAGCTCCTAAAATGCAACAATTTGCTTTCTACTTTTCTTTTTCTGTGGACTTTCAGGACTACTTTAGCAGAATGGAATGTCCTCACATTTCTGGAGAACCAACAATTCACTTAACACTTGTCCCTAGGATCATAGTCCCAGTCACTGTGGTATTTATTTGTTCCACTCTCTCTGCAAATCTGGCTAATTATTTCACACAAGTTTGCTGCCAATCTTTCCCACCGTGACATTTATAGTAAATGGCAATAGCTAAAGATACAAAATGGACTTGCCGCATGAGAAGAGCAAATACTTTCTTCTAGTGAAGTCCTCTGAATTATTAGTGGAGAAAGTTTCTTCTATTGGATACTACAGGATTTTTGTTTTGTTTAAGTTTTAAAGGAACAATAAGATAATGGTGATTTTTAAGAATATTTTCCAGGTTCAGATTTCTGTAATAAAAATGACAAGATGGAAGTGGATGATTCAACAGAAGGTACTAGGAGACTCAAAACAGGAAGAAAATATAGAGAGCAATTTAGACAGGGTGAGTGACAAATATGCATAAGAAAGTTACTTCTCAGCTCCTCCTGTGAGCAGGGAAGACATAATTAAATGGCCTAGGCCTACTTTTCATTTGATACTGGATGAGTTTTGATACTGGATGAGTTTCTACCTTCTTCTTCTTACAAAATGAGATCTTTTCAGATCAATAATAGTAAACATACCTACTTTGCAGTAGGTGCTCTACTAAGATTTTTTTATATGCATTATTTCACTGCATATTCACTAAAAGATGTGTTTTTCCATTTTTCTAGATAAGTATCAGGAAAGTAAAAAACTTGAACAAACAGAAAGGTACAGACTTAGAATCAAATTCAGATGCCAGACTTTTAGAAGCATGCACTTAACCTCTGTACTGGATCTTCCTGTCTTTGGAGTTTAACCACATGGGGCATGCAGATTCTATGTATCTACATAAATTCTACTGTCATTATCCTAGTCGACATCACTCCTTAACCATATATTCATAGACACAGAGGAGAAACAGATGGTAAAATGGTTCTTACTTCTTTTAACTAATCTTCACCTTAGTGTGGAGCATCTCATCCTCTAGGTTGCCTAGTTTTAAAATTCAGACAGCTAAGTTAATTCAAGTAACTAAAGTGTCAAATGAGAGAAAAATATTGTAAGAATGGTTGCTTAGCATTGTTATGGCAAGATTGCAATAAATCACCTAGTTGATCTCGAAGCAGAAGATGGAACCATCTTTATTTACCACTGGGGGTCCAGATTCACCAGCTGGCAGACCAAGGGGCAGGCTGCAAGTCTACACGCTTCAACCCCTCTCCAGGAGTTTGACTTTTATATTGTAAGTAAAACATGTTAGTACATTAATCATAAGTGGCTGTTGCTATGATTCAAGATCATAAACAAACACCATGAGATCTAAAATAATAAGCAGAAGAGGAAGTGGGTCAAAATGACCCTAGTTGAATACAAGTTAAAGAATGGTTACTAATGTCTAGACAATCACTCTTTGACAGGTACATTGTCCAAGAAAAAAGGAACCAAAAAGAGAGCAATTTTACATTGTATAAGAAGAACAGAAATATTTGCGTTCCTAAGCAGGGTGTGCTAAGCAAGGTCAGGATGGCAGAGGCAGAGTTTTCTCGTGGAAGAAGCATTTCTTACCTGACATGGAGTCTCGGGTAAAAGGGAGTCTGTTGGGTCATTGTCCATATAGCCTGGCCTATAACAGAATGAAAAGACTCCTTACAAAAGCAGAAGAATTCATTCATTTATTCTTGTCTATTCCTAAACATTTTCTAGGAAATAAAGTAGTTGAAATATTCAAGAGAAAATAATATCAGCTCGAACGTAAAGGAGAGATACAAAACTACTCTCTTTAAAATTTATAATATCAATTTATTTTACATAGTTTGTAAAACTAATCCCTTTAAAATATTGTTGGTTTTAAAGACAACACAGAGAGAGTGTTGTAAAATTGTCAATGGAGAGGAGGCGAGCCCTGCTTGCCATATAGGTAGTAACCAATCAGAGTTTAGGTTTCCCTCCTCAGCATGTAGTCTTCTGGATCCACCCCAAGGAAGCCATGAGGCTTTCATATTTGCAATATAAAGCCAAGTATAGGATTTAAAAGCAGTGTTGTTGAAGTTGTTTTTCTCCTTTTTCAATTTCTTTTTTTGAGATTGTGTTGTTACACATTTATATTTCAAACTTGCATATTGCCAAATTTATATTTGTATAACATGTTTTTAGCCATCTTTTACTTCTATGTTCACAGAGTTTGTTTACTTTGATCTAAGACATTTTAATTGGAACTATATATCTATTAAAAACTATGAAATCTCTAAAGGATCATGTGAGCACTGACAAGGAAAAATATCTATCTTACTATCTCATTCTTTTCTACTTATCTCTGGTGCTTCCTTTAGAAATGTATAGGAAATAAAACTATTCATATGGTACACACTTTATTTAAAAGTTTTATTTTGCTTGGTCATATATACAATGAAGTGATTAATTTTTGTTGCAGTCTGACTTTTACTTTGGAGCCTTGATTTCTTGCAGTTGAGGTTGATAGAAATCAATCTTGTGTTTTATAACCAAACCTTTTCCCAAGTATTTTCACATTAGAAAACTCCTCATTCAAATATCAGTAACTGGACTCTAACAATTTATAGACCATCTGATATCCAAAAGGTTATCAGGGGGAAGCAACCAAATGTGTACTATACTGGGGATTGGGGCCAGAGCACAGCTATGAGGACTAGGAATTTTTTTTTTTTTTTTCAGTGCTAGACACTGCACCCAGAGCCTTGAGCATGATGAACAAGCAAGCCTCTCCTACTGACCTACACTCTTGGCCTTAGAACTAGGATTTCTGAAATCTTTTTACCATAAGCACCAGGAAAAATTTTGTGGGAAAAATATTGATATAGTATATTCTATAGTTGGAGGAGAAAGTGTTTGCCAACATGAACTACCTTCTAGTTTAATGGTGTTATAACAAGATTCTGCTTGCATGATTGTCTGCTTAACAATATGATAGACTATCAATAAAATTAAAAAATATATTTATTCTCCTAATAAGTGGTTTCAATTCATATTATTTTCCTAATAATCTTGATAGATTATTAGGATATTAACACAGAGTATTAAGAAAATTTAAAGCATTAAATACTCATTTGTCACCAACAAACATTACAAGTGTGTGTGCCACTACATGTATCACATACAAATATGGTTAATCACATATGTGTGGGTGAACATATGCATTAAAAGTGCCTTCATCATCTGTTCCTGGCCTCCTGCCATAAGGAACAATCTGTACTGTCAAAGAAATTGAAATTATGAATCTTTCAAGTTAGTTGCTTTCATTTTCCCAGATGCTTCACAACTACCTAAATATATTAAAGGATAAATGAAAAAAGTTCATTAGAGATCAAGAATTATTAATTTTAGTAGAATCAGCTCTAACATGACACGAGTCAAATTCATTCAAATAATTTGAATTATTTATTATTATGTTTTGATGATGTATGTGGTGAGGAGGGTTGTTTCATATTTTCCCTTATGGCATGAATATCTGCAGTAAGCCCACAGTGAATTCAGATGAAGCAAGAAAGACTAATATTTCTCTTCATGATCTCTTAGGCCAGAAGACGTAAAATACAAATTATTAAATGTGCAAACATCCATTAACAAATTAAATAACTACCTTTGGAAAATGTTCTGTTTCAAGACAGTTTTGTAATATATGTCTCATATGTTGAGAGCATTCTCTTACTGAAATATGCATCCAGTAGTTGACTAGCCGGAATACATACTGTCAACCCCTAGCATCTGCAGATTCGGCATCTGCTGATTCAACCCACTGTGGATCCATTAAAACAACAAAACAAAACAAAAACAAAAACAAACAAACAAAAAACTCCATCTGTATAAACATGTATTTTCCTTATAATTATTCCCTAAACAATATAATAACTATTTACATAGCATTTACATTGTTTTAAGTATTATACATAATCTAGAGGTGATTTAAAGTATAGAGGAAGATAGGTATAGATTATAGGTAAATACTATGCCACTCTATATAAGGAACTTGAGCAATCACAGATTTGGATATTTGCAGGAGTTGGTCTTGAAACCAATCCTCCAGCAAAATCTGAAGGACAAATAGAACCACTCTTTTGAGATAAACAATCTTCCTTCCTTCCTTCCTCTAACCCTTCCTCTCCTACTTTCTCTATTCCTCCTTCCATGTTTCTATTTAAATAAAAAGTTTTCATAAACGTGTGTGTGTGTATGTTGTTTTGTCTCCTCTTTTGAATATATTCTGGAACTTTACAAGGAAAATACATTTCTTTTGTGTAAGAAGAATTGTCTCAGTTTTGAATATAATTGAAAAGAGTAAACAAAGACTGTTTTTGTAAGTTTTTGTCTGCGCAAGATAATGATCCATATTTCAAACTGAAGGTTGTTCCAAAATACAGTTTAAGAAATGGTTATCACTGATATTATCTGGATAATGCTTGGCAGTGTAAAAAATCTTAACATATATATCAGCTAAGGTAATTTTCTCATTCTGGAAGGCAATAATGAAATTCCATGTGGAAACGATCTATCTATCTATCTATATCTATATCTATCTATATCTATCTATATCTATCTATCTATCTATCTATATATATATATATATATATATATATATATATAGAGAGAGAGAGAGAGAGCACTGTTCAAAATTGAAGTGGGACTACAGAAGGCAAATAAAATAAGCAGGGATTTTATGGTATATAAGCTAAGGAACAGCTAATAAAATTATGTCTCCCTGACACTGCAAAAGAGGAGGGTCAAGGAGGTAAATGTTAAATTACCACAGGAAATGGTTCAAAGAAAATTGCTGCCCTAAATGCAGTCAGCCCTTGTTGTAATTCAGACCTAGAACTTTACTGTGTTAAAGTCAGAACTGGTGACTTTGCTCATGAAAGTCAGTTTTGAGACAGGATAAGGCAGCTGAGCTTGAATTAAATGGCTTTTCGGGAACAATTCAAAGGCCAGCATTTGAAAAAGAGGAGATTAGACTCAACTCTGCTGTTACCTCCCAGTTATAGTAACAACTAATTGCGATTTTAGACCATTTTCAGACTGGTCCTTAGAATAATGTTGTAGTCTCCATCCCCTGTGCCCAGGACAGAAACTGTCTTTCTCTCTGTAGTGAATAGAGTCACGACCTCATTTTTCCCTCCTGATATTTGTTGTCTTTTCAGCTAAAATGAATATCAATAGTCAAATAATAAAATAACCCCCTAAATAAATAAACCTGGTCACCTTTATATTAACCAACTATATACAAACTTTTTCATACTGCACCTAAAACCTCTTATTACTCTCTGCTTCATGATCCTCAAAAAAAAAAAAAAATTGGGGGGGGGGCGTCTATACAGTAAAAGTATTCATATTAAGTAAGTGTTCAGTTCTTATTATTTTTGCATATAAATAAAAGCCAGTGGGAGAGTCTGCTAATCATAAATATAGTCAAGAACAAATCAACTGAATAAGTGTTAAAAAATGGCATTCACACATAATGTCTCTAGGGGAATGAAAAGTTTTCATGGATGTAAAACACTCAGAATGGTTCCTCTCACCTAATATCAATACAAAAATGCTTGTTTTTCTTGATATTTTAACTTGTCTGTAAAACTAAATAATGGGCAAATATATAATTTTTATAGTTTTTCTATCTTTAATCATTAGCTCCATTAAAAATTAAAAAGACTTCCTGAGTGTAAGGGATCTTGGATGACAAGTCACTATAGTGGTATGTATTCCCAGGAGAAGGAGGGGTTCATACTGACACTGACTCCATATCCCTATTCTATGTAACATGGATTTCTATACATAGATACTCAATATATATGTTGATAATGTTTATATTATCATGGTTGAGGCCACTATTATATACCTGCATCTATTTTAAAAGGTCTATGATAAAATATGGTTATAAAGTTTTATAATAATCACAAAGTAAATTATATAACATTTATAATTTGAACTAGACACACTGTAGTAAGTTATGTCACTTATAGTTAACATGGTGAGCCACATTTCTTAACAGTGATAGCATGAATAATTGCCCCAAACTAGAACTTGAACAAAGCTTTTCTTCAGCTAAACAATAAAATAGAGTTAAGGGCAGAAACTGGGAAAACATTAGGGAAGATAAAGGGCACAACTTAAGGTAAACTTAGACTGGAATCATATACAATTAAGCTTTCACTTTGGAGTTATATTGTGTATCTGTAAAACCCTCTGTAACTCTAAGATGAATACAAGGTATTTTTACTTTGATTAAACCAGTAACATTTTCCCGATCGCTGTCCCCAGCCAGGCTATATCTGTAGAAAGGAATCATTGTGACAGATTTCCAGATATTAACTGCATTGGCTATATATTTTCTTTTCCAGGGCTGAAGACAGCAGTGCTACAAAGCTGAAATCCAACAGCATTCAGTGCACTGGGCCTATTCTTGGTCAAAATTGAGCATTCAGAGTTGTGACAAAGGTTGGTGGAGACCAATCAGCTGGAATGAACAGTGCTGTGTGCAGCCGGCTCATTGCATGGCATCTCACAGCACATCAACCAGAACTAATTGCATCCAAACAGAACTCCAAAAGTCAAAGCCTTGTAGTCAGCACTTCCTAAAGGATAAACAGCTCAGAATTGGCCTGGGTAGGAGCACTGAGGTTATTGGTGAATGTGAAGAGATGGTTCTGAAATGTTCAGTGGCTGAGTGAAAATGCCTGTTGAACATGCAGAAGCCTCCACCTGCTTTCTCAGTTTGAAATATATTTGTCTTAATCTTTTATTTTTTAACAGCTAATTTCTTTGGAGATATTATAACAATTTTTTCACAAGTCTGTGACCTGTTGTCCCTAAACCACTGATGAATTACATGAGGCCAGTTATTATCCTTACATAAATTTTTAGGAATGCAGACTATGTTAGCTCCTTGTCACTGTGACCAAAACACCTGACAGGCACAACTTAGAAGAGGAGGCATGTGTTTTGACTCACAGTTTCAGATGTTCTGGTCCATGGTTGACCAGCTCTATTGCTTTGGATTTGAAATGTGGTAGAACATCAAATCAGAAGAACATGGCAGAGTAAAGATGTTCTGCATTTGGTGGCTGGCAAGCAAAAAAAGAAAGGGAGAGCGAGAAACAGAGAGGGAGAGAAAGATCACAAGAAGTCCGGGGACAAAATATAATCCATAAGGTCACACACTCCCAGAGACCTACTTCCTCCAACTTTGCTCCACCTGCCTACAATTTCTTGTATTTCCCAGTGGTTTATTCAGCTGTTGATGGAGGTCAGAGCCCTCATGATCCAATCACTGCCCCAAATTTCCACCTCTGAATATTGCTGCATTCGGGACCAAGCCTTCAACACATGAACTTTTGGGGAATATTCCAGATTCAAATCATAACACTTAAGGAAATGTGGATTGGATGGGGAAGGGGACTCATTAAAATGGAGGAAGAATTCTTATTTATCTCTAATCTCTTTATCTTCTATAATAATTACATGCTCTTCACCAGCATCTCAGTCTATCATTGTACACACATAAATCTTATGCCATGCTGTTTGTTTACATCGTTTTCTAATTAATTCAAAACACTATTCAACTTCAGCCTTATTTTAGGTGAGAGACAATAAAATTTCAGCAAAATTTTTCATCAAGAAACACTTTAATATCTCATCAAAAAAGGCATTTGGGGGCTGGGGTTGTGGCTCAGTGGCAGAACACTTGCCTCACACGTGTGAGGCACTGGGTTCAATCCTCAGCACCACATAAAAATAAACAAAATAAAGATATTGTGTCCATGTATAACTAAAAAAATATTTTTTTAAAAAAGGCATTTTTTGTTCCATAATTCCTTCTTATGTCAGTATACTTTAAAATTTGTGGAAGGAGATTTACTGGTTTCAGTGAAACTATGGAGTATTAGGTAATATGTAGGAAATGAACACTATTTTTACTTTGTATATGTGCTAAAATAGCAAAGACTACATAATTACATACTTTAAATAAAAACTCATTCATTATCATATTAAAATAGTTCATTCTCAAGGATATCTAGTAAATGAGTGAAAAAGAGATTTTTCCTGTAGGACATTTCTAAGTGGTATTTCCACATTCTATGAAAAAAAGTACTTACATTTTGGACCTGAAAAGCCCTTTGGTAGGACTACCAAAAGAAGAAGTAAAAGAGGAATCTAAAAATGAGCTAAGTCAAACATCTTTAAGGTTTTAGTGACTTAACAGCTCTTTTTTCCTAAATTTATGTGATAATTTTATCATGTAATGGTTTAACACTTCATTCAAATGAAAACTGGAGTTTACATTATATTAAGTGAAGTAAGTTAAACTCAGAAGTCAAGGGATGTGTTTTCTCTCATATGTGGAAGCTAGAGAGGAAAAAATAAAAGAGCTGTCTAAGGTGATTTTATGAAAATCAAAGGAGATCAGTAGAGGAAGGGGACTAAGGGGTAGGAGAGAGGGTAAGAGATTAAGTACTGGGAAGTGATATTGGCCAAATTATATTGCAATATTTATTCTGTGCATATACGTGTATGCAACAACAAATCCCAGCATTATGTACAACTACAATGCACAAAGAAAATTGTAGGGAAAAACTGAGGTTTATTCAATAATAGTTAAAACACCATATAAATGGCAAAAATATATTTCATGCTGCTAACAGTGTTAACAAAAACTAAAGTGAAATAATTTGACTTAACTATCATTTAGTATTTTGGAAGATTTTAAAAATATTTGTTTCTTCCCTTTTCAAAGACATAAAACTACACATTTATAACATTGGAATACAGCCTAATATGCAGTCCAAGCAATGATGGTATTTTGCCACGGGGAAGATTCCAGAGGGAGGGAGAGGAGAAACAGGAAGATGGAAGCATTTGGAGGTCTCTTTCTGATGTTTCTGACTTTGAAGAGGGAGGAAAGAGTCCAGGGACCAAAATAGGTCGGTGGCCACCAGAAAAGGAAGGGAGATGGAGTCTCCTCTAAAGCTTCCAGAAAGGAACACAACCCTGTGGGCATCTTGATTTTTAGCACAATAAACATATTTTGGACTTCTGATTTCCAGAACTATAAGATAATAAATTGATGTTTTTTAAGTCACTTAATGTGTGACAATCTGTTGCAGAGCAATAACAATATAATGTATCTTCTATGGAATTCACTTTGTTGATTACATATAGCACATCCACCTCTAGTTATTTGTTACTTCTTTAATTATATATATAAACTAGTGGGCATAGTGAGCTAATATACAATATTGCTTGTCAGTATGCTGATAAACACCACATTGCCTTGGAAATGGCAGATTCTTGGCCATCTACTGATAATTTGAGTAAGATGGACTATTTTTGTAATACTTCTGGTAAATAAGCATTACAGATGTCAATACTCAGAAAAGATATAGTTATGGTTCCACTATATAAACAGATATTGTGATAGTTCCACTATATATCGATTTACCTGATCCAGGAAATATGCCATCTTAATTAGTTAATATGAACAGCACCTCTGAAGGGTTACTACATCAATTTACTAAATTAAGAAAAATCCTTGTGAAGCAAAAGTATTTGTGTATGATTAAATAGTTATTAAGAGGAAGGCTTGCAACTTGTAGACATCCTGTTGGCTCGATTCCAAATTGTGACCTGTTGTCATTTTCAAAGTGCTTGCCTCTAACTAGATGCAGTGAGTACTGGGCTCAGCTATATGAATCTTTATGTCACATTTCACTTATTGTGACTCTTAATGTGCTCTTGGAAAGAGAATATATCACATTCAGTGATGCTTCCTAGAGAATATCTAAACAGTGTGGGCATTTCTAAATAAACATTCCAGGAAAGAAAAGGAAGGAATAAAAACAAAAGGAAAGAAACTGTTTATTTACAATAAAGAGTTATCTTGCAAACAAATTATAAGATATGTGTTAAGCACTAAAATTTAATTCGTTTTAATGAATCTGAAATTATTTACTCTTTAGTTACAATAAAATGCTTTTCAAGAACATAGCTAATTCAGTTCAAATTTATTAATAGCAGGCACATTTATACCTACTAAAATCCTAATCTTTAATATATCTCCATTTTATCAAGACAATTACAGATGTGATAATACCTATAACATTCAAGGGATTGTGTGATACTCTTAGAATCAGGTGAAAAGCTATGATAACACCCATGCCCAGTCTTCATTGTCACAGCAGAATCTCTGGAAGCACAGCCATGCATGAGTGTTTCCTAATTGTTCTCAATTGATTTTATGTGAAAAGTGAGACTCGCTGGTCTAAGAGAAAGAATATACATGCTTTTTATACAACTAATCAGATCCCTTTTCCTCAGATGGAGTGAAAAAAAAAAAAAAAACTTGGCTTAAAGAACAAGGGATGGAACAACCAAACCACTCTTTGTTCCAGCTATCCCACTCCTCGGTATACAGTAGAATGGTTAGTAGTTGGCAGGAGTTTTAAATAAACAATAAGAACCACATTAATAATAACCCCATTTTAACATTCAAACTTATTAACCTAAGAAGCATCCAACAAAAGGAGTAATTAGCATAGTCAAGTTCTATAAATCTATAGTTGACCACATATTGATAAAAGGATCTAAAATAAATATTCTGGTGTCACCTAAAAGGAAAGCCGTGGGCATTGCAAAAATGTGTGCCAAAAGCTACTTAATATTGAATAACCAAAAGGCATGAATGTAACCCTTCAAGTTAATTATAACCAACAGCCCCAATTTGACCATTTAAAGCCAGTGAAAATCTGAAATAAGTGAGAAGATTGAGGCTCAAAATGATCCCATTTTCTCTGAATACATATGTCACCTTGTCCACTGAGAATATTGCATGTAGATTATGAACTGCTCCATACAAAAACGAGCTGACAAGTTGTGTCTTAAATCAAATGTTCCCACCCAGATGGAATAGAGTAATCCCCTAAGCACACATTCTTATAGCTGAAAGTCCTTAGAAATAACACAAAAACAAGCATAGCAAGATACTGAAAACCAAAGAGGCTATGACCTTGAGAATTGAAGATTGACAAAGAAATAAGTTCTCTGGGTTTCCTTTTGTTTCTCAAATATCCTGAACAGGACACTGAAGAACTCCCAGCCTGGAACTGCCAAAAACAAAGACAGACAAAGTTCCAAGAAAAGTCTGTCCTCAATAGCAAAAGACTGGGAAAACAGTGACCTCTGGCAACACACGTGCTACTCTAGCTAAAAACTAACCTGAAAGTGTTCATGTGTGCATACATGCCCATGCACACTCCCTCCATGGTTGCAGTGAGCTAACCTTCCACTTCCCTTATTTCATGAAAACAGGTAGTGTCACTCTAATCCTCCCCCCAGTGGTTTTATTGGAACACAGATGGCAACAGGTCTTTCATTCCCCATCCAGCAGGAGTAGACAGTGTTCCAGTTTTCCCCAGAGTAGTTTAGTGGGGTCCAGCAGAAATCTGAGCATCCACAGCCACCCAGCAGCAATGAAACTCATTAACAAGCTAAAGGTAAAGTTACTCACCACTCAGCTTTATGCATCCCCCTGTATGATGTGAGACCCAGTGGGATCAGCCTCCACCCTGTCATCACTGAGACTTGAGGAGGTATACAAGTTGGGGCTAGTAAGCACTCCATTGTTCCCTTCCCACAGTGACAGGGACAACTACTGGGGAGCTGCACTCCCACAGCAATGTGGCTGTAACAAAACACAACAAAGTGACCTGAATAATGCTTATGGACACTCTTTTTTCTAATCCAAACTGGTGTGACTATGGCCAATAGAGAGTTGAACATCATCCCCTATTGGGCATCATTAAGTCAGAAAGAGAGTGTGTGAGATTATAAAGTGTTCAACACTTTTCTTCCTGCTCTTCATCTTAATGGACCCCTGAGGGAAGTTAGCCTTAACCCCCACCCAACATCAAGAGATCAAATAAGGTGATGGGAGGCAGAACTAATTGTCAAACCATCCATTTTCTCTGGTGTCAAAATCATGAGAGTTGAGTTTCCATCATAAACCTTTAATAGCAGAGGTACAAATAAGGTCCTTACAGCTATCATATCAGAGTATGTGGAAGTATGTGTAAGTGTGCTGAGAGGGAAATTCATAGTGCTAAATGCTTATGTCAGAAAATAAAAAGATATCATCTAAATTCCTCTTCAAGCAATTGGAAAATTAGGAATGGAATATATTTATACCCAAGTTCATGATGGATACTGGTTTCTACTTTTCCTTTTTAATAGGTGTTTCACAAATTGTCATATCAGTATAACAGTATCCCCTTAAAATGGATAGAGAAGTGTTTTCTCCTCTTCAAATTTGTGGAAGAGATTGCGCAAAAAGGGGATTAATCTTTAAATATATATTTGGTAGAATTTTCCATTGTCCAGGAGATTTCTTTTCTTGGGAAATTTTTAGTAATAGAGTCAATTTCTTCTTCTTCTTCTTCTTCTTCTTCTTCTTCTTATTATTATTATTATTATTATTATTATTATTATTAGTTCTTTTAGAATCCATTTTGATATAATGATACAAGCATGGAATGAATATATCTTATTCTAAGGATCCCAGTCTTGAGGATATATATAATGGTGAGATTCATGTATGTACATAGGAAAATTATGTCAGATTCATTCCACTGTCATTCCTTTTCCTGTCCTCCTCCTTTCCCTTCATTTTCCTTTTCCTAATCCACTAAACATCTATTCTCTTCCACCACCATTGTGGGTTGGCTTTCACATATCAGAACAAACATTTCACCTTCAGTGTTTTGGGATTGGCTTATTTAACTTAGCACGATAGTCTCCAGATCCATCCAATTTTTTTTTTTTTGCAACTGTCCATTTCTTTAATGATTATTGAACTATTCATGTTGCCTATTTCATCTTCATTAAGTTTTAGTACTCTGTGGGGTTTATTTGATAATCAGAACATTTCTTGTAAGTTGTCAAACTTGTGAACATAAAATTGCTTCTTATATTCACTTCTCATATTCACTGATATGATTTCTCTGCACTAATTCTTACAGCTTCACAGAAGTCCATGCCCACCTCAAAATAAAACTAAGTATGTGAAAAGTTAACAAGATGTTCCTCTCTCAGAAGGGTAATAGTGTTATTTATTAATTCATTGGTTATAAATTCATTAACCATTATGAAGAAATTTACTTAAAAATTTAGTGAGTGTGGGGCCCGTTGTCATATGCCCTGTTTAATTCATCATGCTAATAATTTGTGTCTTGTCTCTGTTAGCATTTTTTTCAGACTTGCCAGAAGTCTTAATTTAATGAATTTATGAATTTAATTGTTTTTTTTGTTAAGAAACATTTCCTTGTTTTATTTATTTTCTCTAATTTTTCCTGCTTTCAATTTCATATAATAATTATTTCAAAATAAAATATAGGCTTACTCTAAAATATAAAACTATAAAACATTTTTTTTAAATTTGAGAAAATATTTGGATCTATAGTTAAGCAGAATTCATAGACCTGGCACCAAAAGTGCTCCAATTAATGATAAATTGTACTTTTCCAAAATTATAAAATTCATAAATTATGAAGTAAAAAAGTCCATGTAAAGACAATGAAAAGATAAGATATAGACAGGTAGAAAATATTTGAAAACCATAAATCTAACAAAGAGTAATATATATATAATGTATGAAGAATTCTTTAAAAAAATCAATAAAAAATACAATTCATAAATAGGCAAAAGACATGAATTTTACTAAAAAGATATACAGATGCCAAGTAAGTACAGGAAAAGATATTCAAAATCATTAGCCATTAGGGAAACACAAGGTAAAACCCCAACTAGGTATAACGTCTGAGCTATCACAATGACTAAAATTTAAAAAAAAAATAGTGATGATGGCAAATGCTGGCAAGGATGCAGGGAAACTAGATCACTCATACATTACTGGTGAGAATATAAATGGTACAGTGACTCTGGAAAACAGTTTGACCATTTTATTGTTCTTGTTAACTGAAGATACAACTGTCATATGGTCCAGCCATTGCATTCTCAGGACACAATTCCATGTAAATGAAAATTTTGTTCACATAATATTCTTACAATACCTTTATTGGTAAAGTAAATAAGGTACCAATAAAGGTATTGATAAGGACCCCAAACTGGAAACCACCTAGATATATGTCAATATATGAATCAACAATATCCATACCAAGGATTCTTATCCTGTAGTGAAGTAGCAAGCTTTTGGTACCTACAACAATGGGGATAAATCTCCAAAGAGTCAGGCTAGGGTAAACACCAATCTCAAGATTCCATTTAATAACTTTCTTCAAATGACAAATTACAGAAATTTAAAACAGAAGTTAGGAAAGGCAGGGATTGGTGTTGTGGGTAAGGAACCCTTCTGTTTCTTGCATATATCAATTCAAAAATATTCATATTGAACTATAGTTTTGAAAGCTTTGCCCTTTGGGAGAAAGTGGGTAAAGAGTACATGGGATTTCTCTGCATTATTTCTTACAGCTTCACAGAAATCCATGTCTATCTCAAAATAAAAACTTAGTTTATGAAAAGTTAACAAGATGCCCCTCTCTCAGAAGGACAACAGTTTTAGTTATTAATTAATTAGCTATAAATTCATTAACATTCATGAAGAAATTTACCTAAAAATGAAAGTCAGATGTACATAATTTATTTGCTTGCAAAGGAACTTCACAAATGTTGCTACATTCAATTCTTCCAATAACACTGTGGGTTTTTAACCCCATTTAATAGATGATGAATCTGAAAGTGAGAACATGTGGCTTGCCCATGTTACCCACCTGGGAAGCATCGATAAGCACTAAATCTCTACCATGCGTGTGTCCGTGCTTCTCTCATTATCACTTTCTTTGGTTTTCTTACTCCTTAGGATACCCGATTTCTATCGTAAGTGTTAGCCTCTGTGGCTACATTTTTGCTCAAGATTTTACCCTTTATGTGGCCAAATGCTTCTTAGAAATGTACTTAATGCCTACATTTACCATTTATCATCTGGAATTGATCATCTTCAGCCCTCCAGCAACTTTTCCTGCAAGTGTCCCTTATTCCTCCATGGGCCTAAGCCTTAGTCCTAAATCCTTACTAGTACCTACTTGATTTGTTGACAGAAGATCTCTCCTGGGGCAACAAACCTCTCGCACCCAAGTCTTGCTCCACTTTTTGCATCTGGCTGTGACAAAAATTAAGTCTACATTTCTTCATATGTGTGTTTGCTTTAGGATGCAGGATATAAATAAGTGATCCCAGGTATAAAAGTGATTATAGGCAGTGATGATTCAACTTATGTAGTCATACCCACACATGGAAGCTGAATCTCTGTTTGGTGTACAATCTTTATGAAGAATGTGAAAAGTATCTAAACATTTGTGAATAGCAGTAGGAAGAAATACAACTGCCCTAAAGAGAGAATTCTTTATTAGTTTTTAAAATCTCTACATTCAATATTGTAAAGAATATGTTTATTATACTTCTGAGGTTTCTGAATCCTAAAAATGATGTTTGATGAATTTTATTGCATTAGAATAAAGCATAAACTTTCATATATAAAAATACATATATTGTCTATTGATTTTAAATAATTAAATACATATATTGTCTATTGATTTTAAATAATTACACACTATAATATTGATTACATATAATTAGTAAGTGACATAGAATGAAATGAGATTTGGGCCATTATTTATTGATCATAAATTATTCAGAGAATTACATAGGAATACTTGGCTTAATATCCATTGTTTAGATTGGTATTAAAATTGAAACCCAGGTGAACACAATCACTCTGAATTTTCCATTTCATTCATTTGTTAATTTGTTAAACTTCTTTTTTATGTTCATGTATAACAATACCTATAGTAAGGGATAAGGGTTCCTTTTGAATTTAAAACAAAAATCTTCTTTGATCTTTTTGCATCTAATACAAACTATAGAAACATATTAATTAGTGTTTGAAATTTGGACCAAGAACTTGTAAAGATATACCTTGTCTTGGTGCTTTGCCATTCTTGTTATCAATATTTCTTTATAATGAACAATCTAATGATCTCATGTGCAGCTTGTCTCTCCTTCCATCCTCCTTCCTTTCCTCCTAAGCCTTACTCACCTCACTACTTTTCTTCACTCTCTAGAACCTCCCATCCCTCAAGTCTCACCTCGGCTTCTCCTCCCATCTCTTCCCTCCCCACTCCCCACCCTTATACTCACCTTATCTCCCTCCCTTCTCTCCTTATTTATCCCAACTCTTCCTAACCTGCTTACCCCTCCCACATTCAGCTCTCCCATAGATTTCTGTGCCTGCCCTCCATCACTATCCCTACCGCCTAAAGTATGGCTTTCAAAGCACATTTGCCTTTTTTTAAAGGAAGTTAGTCAATAAATTTAATATGTTTCTTTTAAGAAGAAAACTTCTAAGTAATAATAACATAAGGGCTGAAGGGTGTTTTCCATCTTTTTTTAAAATTTATATATGACAGCGGAATACATTACAATTCTTATTACACATATAGAGAATAATTTTTCATATCTCTGGTTGTATACACAGTATATTCACACCAATTCGTGTCTTCATACCTGTACTTTGGATAATAATGATCACCACATTCCACCATCATTAATAACCCCATGTCCCCTCCCTTCCCTTCCAACATCTCTGCCCTATCTAGAGTTTATCTATTCCTCCCAAGCTCCCCCTCCCTATCCCACTATGAATCAGCCTCTTTATATCAAGGAAGACATTTGGCATTTGTTTTCTTGGGATTGGCTAATTTCACTTAATTATCTTCTCTAACTCCATCTATTTACCTGCAAATGCCATGATTTTATTCTCTTTTATTGCTGAGTAATATTCCATTGTATATACATGCCATATTTTTTTTTTAGCCATTCATCTATTGAAGGGCATCTAGGTTGGTTCCACAGTTTATAAATGCATTTTTATTCAACAAATCAATATCACCAGTTTGTCTAAGGGACTTCCAGAACTAATCACACTAGTATAGAATAAAAACCACTCTCATCCTACCATAGGAAATGAAACTTTCTTAAGGTGTGAGAATGGGCTTTGAGAATCAGAGCTCTCTGTGAGATCCAAGCCATTGAACTTCTCTTAATCTTCACATTTTCAACATGACAGTGTGTGATTCATCATTGTAGAAATGTGTCTCGTTTGGCTTTGAGTTTTAAAGCTCAACTATAGGAATTCCACTAATACTAACCAAAATAGGTTCTTTATAATTATATTATCCTATTTACTGCTTAATAACAAGTATGAGGATATGAGAAAAGAGCTATTAATTTCTCCATTACTAGGATAAAATTTATTGGACAGAATACAAAATTTTTTTTTGCAACATAATGTCCTCTTTCTGGTTAAGAAAATATGCAATTTTTCATTGTTTTATAAGTTTTCAATTGTAAGTTTTTGAGTGTGAGATTTGTAGTTTTGTGAAATTTGCTAGAAGTATAGCTAGGTTATTAGCACTTTCTTACCCAGCAAGTGAGAAAATATGTAAAAATAAAACCAACCCACTATATTTAAAGATGCCTCTCTTCTTTCATTTCAAATACATTTTCTAGTATTGTACAAAACACAGATACAATTTAACTGAAGAAGGCTGAATAAAATCTTTTCACCAAAGAGAAAGAAGCATGGAAAACTTCTTTACCCATACTGTTTGAGAATTAATTCTCAAACAGTATGGGTAAAGCCACACTGTATGATTTTAAAAAGTATTACTATAGATACATCAGAAAATTAGTCATAGAGAATATGCGTCTTCTAAGAGGAAAGTTTATGAAGAAGGAATTATAATAAGTGAAGGAAAGCTCATTGATATGGAGAAGAATCAAATAAATGAATTAACTTACTCTTTTACTGAATTCATAAGAACTATATGTTAGCTCTTGACCAGTTTGAAGTGTCAGCTTAATTAGCTCATATATCATTTTTCTGAATTTTGTTGGAATGATTCCTGAGTGTTATGGTTGCTGTTTTTCCTTATCAGTGGTCTCACTTAGACTGTGAGAGGTGACTTTAAAGTATCTAACTCATCAACATAAATGGGAAACTGAATTAGAATAAAGAAATGTCAGACTTATTAATGCTAAAAAGACAGAAATATATTTCAAATAAAAATAATTTTAGTAGGCAATTATTTAAGTTTGGAGAGTTTGTATATATTAATAACATATAAACTAACACAATGAGCATAATAAGAAATTAAAGACAACACTGAATTTCCTTACGTGCACATTTTTTACTGTGGTTCATGGCAACGTAAGTTCCTTAGTCACCATTTGATTCCCTCTTTCATTAAATAGTATGATTTACAATTTGTTTAATCTGGAAATTTATGATTCTTCTCACTGAAATACCAAAAGGTGTGTTAATACATGAAACGCAACTCAAAATTCCTAACTTTCCTCTTATTAATTCCACTGTTGCCTGTTTTCTTTGGACTATCTCTCATTGGGATTGTGGAAATGACCTTCTAATTGGGCCTTGTCTTCATCCACTATAACCTAGTCCTCCATAATCCAACACCAGGTCCTGAAAGGCAGGATACTATATCACTACCCTGCTTAAAACCTTTCCATCATTTTCTGCTGCACATAGAATATTTAAACATATCTCGTGGCCTCTAAGGTTCTAAATGTCTTGACCCTCTTATATTCCCCAAACTAATTTAGACCAACAATCTGCACTTCTCAATATGCTCAAAGCTTCCTTGAAATTTGACCATACCATACATTTCAAGCGTCAGGACCCTTACACATACTGCTTCCTGCCTCTGCCAGCAGTGGTCTTCAGAAGTGAGGCCTACTGGGAAAGGCTTCTTACTCCCTAAGTTGGATATTACCCTTTATTCTGTTTTATAATAACAGATGTTCTGTACAGCTCCAATCTCAGTTTCAATAATCTATTTCTTTGCTTTCTTGTGTATTGTCTGGCTCTTCCACCAAACTATAAGATCCTTGGGCTCAGGGAACACGCCTGTTTTTGTGCACCCAGAACCTAAGGGTGTATGTGTACGTGTATGTGTCAGGAAACATCGTGGAGTGACTCCTGTCCCCATGAGGCAGCCAGGAGCAGTAACCTCTTCCCAGCATGGGTGACCTGGTCAAGAGCATGTGCCCCTCGGATGTTTCAGCTTATGCTTACATTTGTCCCTTCACCCATGAGGACAATCCCAGGTATTTGCAGGGCCCAGTACAAAATAAAATAAGGGTATCTCAGTCAAAAACAAACAAACAAAAAAAAAAACGGGGTGTGGAGGAAATGCAGTTAAAAACACTGAAATCTGAAGCTTTTTCCTTTTTATCTTGTCTAAATAAAATACATCTTACATCTGACAAAATATGACAGGGGTAATAGTGATATGTGAACAGAAACATGAAGTAAAAAATACTATTCTGTGTATCAACATGTTATATAATATAATAATAATTAATGATTAATCTTAAAATTGTTCTGGTTTCCTTTACTGCAAATTTATTTGTTGGTCATCACAGTTTTTATCGTTAGCAACAATATTTGGTGTCAATATAATTTAAATTAATACCCGTCTCTCTTGGCAAATGCAAGATCACAAATAATTTTGCAGTTTTAATTCCGGAAGGATTCCTATGCTGGAATTTTTACTAGAACTGTCAACTGAAATTTATAGGTTTAAAATCTTTTAGTGTATCTAGAGCTAATTAGTCTCAAGAACATTCATTTTCTAAAAAGATTACCTCTTCATACACACATGTTGCATGTAAGTCTAAATTAATATTTTGGATATAAATTAATATAATGATATTATAATGTTTCCTCTGACATCTGTGACTTGTGAAGGTTGTTGAAGAAACTCAATGTCTTCACTGTTTCTGTAAAATTCAAAATGCCTGGTAATACATTCCATAAGTGTATGTTCAATTATTAAAAAAATTAATCTTTTGAAAGTCTTTTGAAGCTTTATATGTATTTAGTATTTTTTTCTATTAAATGTGACAACTTTTAAATTAAGTTTTTATTTCTAAGTCTATGCTGTTTGCTTTGCAATATTGTGGCAAATTTCAAAACCAGAGACTCTAAACTCCAAAGAATTCCAGTTACTAAAATCCCTATTTTTATTTTTTACAGTGCCCATATGTATACTTTTATTGTAGTAATTTACTCACAAAATTTAATTTACTCCCAAGAGCTAGTAGTTCTTGTCCTAAAGCCTAGGCCAGAAAGTTTCATTTGCACAGATGCCACAGACAGACTTTGGGAATTGGTTGGGCAAGTGCCTTTTTACTAAGGGGCCTAGTGCTACCCATACACAGATCCTTCAATTGCCTAGGGCTGTGACCCCTATAGATGGCTGAACTGCTGTCAAACTTCCCTTAGAATCCCAGTCTCCTCCACAGGCCAGTCTCATGCACAGGTGGGTACAATGAGAGAGTACCCTACTGATTCATTCTTCCTTTTCCACAGCCCTCCATTTTAATAAAATGTCCCCCATCCTTATTGTCATTTTCTGTATGTCTAAAGACATCTTAATCCCAGAATAAAAGATAAACCAAGAAGCCAAGTATTTTGTGTAGCAAAGATGACCAGAGAACTGAAAAAGTGGAGAGGTCATGGTTTTCATAGGGAATCTGTTCCTGAGTTGGTTTACAACATGAGAAAAATAGGGTATGTTATACACACCAACCAGGGAGAGAAGTTACTGTGCTTATAAAAGCAATGGTTGGAAATAATTATGGCAATAAAAATAAAAATAGTTTTTTTTTTTTTTTTACTTTATATAAATCACATACCCTATACTTCAGAATGTCTAGCTGACATAGGGCTTAGTATGTTTGTTGAGTGAATCAATATATTTGTAGGACCCAAGATAACTTGATTTAACCTCACTATGAAATTGCATTTAAAACATATATTTGCATTTGAAACAAAATGATTCAAAGAATCCATGATTCACTAGTATTATTTTTATGTGTGAACATGTGTTCTTTAATTTCACACAAAAAATCCTGTCTCTCAATTCTTTATTTTAACTTTACACACAAATTCATTCATAAGCATGCCCATATACATCTATATCTATGTATATAATGTATTGATATATATATATATATATATATATATATATAAATTTTCCTATTTCCCTTTTCTTTTACTTCAGTTAAAATTAATTTACAAATAATTTTAAATTATTGGAAGTTCTCTTTTGCATTATTTTTATAATTGTTCATTTAATCCTTTATAAAGAGATCAACTGAGATCACAGACAAAATTATACAACTTTTATTTTTAAGTGTAGCATTATGCTGATGAGGCTTAGTAAATCTATTTCTAGCCTAAGAAAACACAATTTTTTCATGAACATTTGGCATAAAGTTACTCCGTTTTATGTCAAATACTTAACATGTTTTTAAATAATGCATTATAATAGCAGTATCATAGCTCTGGAAATGAGCTAAAAACATTGGGTGCCCAATGAGTCTTCTTCTGAGATAAAACTTCTCCCAAAAAATAGCAGTTGTTTAATTTCAAAAGATAAAACATTGATATGTATTTACTGAAAAACAAAGTATCTCTCCATAAATTATCAAAACTGCTATATAAAACATGTATCAATTTTACATATATTTATAAAACAAAGAGATAAATAAAGTGAATATAATCTAAAATGAGCAGGTATTCTTTTCAGTACTAGATAAGTTGAAATTTTAAAATATTTAATAATAATGTTGTTTGTATCTCTTATCTTTTCTCAATCAGTTATAGTAATTTAATTTTAATTGGAGCTTTCTTTCTGATCTAAATCTAGCCAGGAAGATTATAGAATTTCAGACACTTTAATCTATTTTTTGTCAACAATAAACCAAAAGCTTTGTTGTTCAAATAAGGCAGTTTTCCCCATTTACATTTCATTTCCTAGTTTTATTAGCTCCCCAAAAGAGTGTTTTCACTGCAGAGAGACATCTATAGCTAATCCAAGAGCTCTTGGATTGGCAGTTGTCTAGGGAAATGTCTATTTTCTGTTTTGTTTTGTTTTATTTTCTCCTAATAGCTCAGAATATGCTATCTGTTTCAAGTTTTCATGCGAAATGGGCTGAACTTGACAAAATAATCTGGTGAGAAAAGTCATTATTATTTTTTAAATGACTTTCAGAGAGGAGATTGCATAATGCAGAAATTAGGCAAATTATTTTTGATCTTCTCAAGACTGTGCCTCTTACTCAGCTTACAGAAGTGATAATATTTTAGAAAGGTTTTGCCCTTGATAAATTTACTTAGTTTAGTTTGAAAGCAAAGAACCCAAAAGAGCTCTCTACAAAGTGTTAGCTCTTTCCCAGGCTAACTGACAATCACTGTTTTTGGAACCATCATGCTTGCTTGCCCCATTCCTATTGTAACAAGGAAAGCATTCTCTATGACTTCCTTACTAGGGTGTATTGTGAAATTTCTCTCTTGCAGCGTGAATTGCCTCATCTAAAATACATCAGAATTTCTCATTTATTTTCTCATTTAATAGAATTCATTCAGGTCTTCAGAGATCTGGCCGACACTTGATGCCCATGTAAACTTCACCACTTATTTTACTCAAGTTTGCTAACATTATCTAGATTAAGCAAAAATGTCCCATAATACCCAGCTTCATAAAACACAGTGTTTAAAGTTTATGCTAAACAAAATTTTTTATCTTCAGTTATAATCTCCTTGAAGTCAAGTGTGCTATTTCAGTCATCTTTGTATAATTTTTACTTTTGAGAAGTTTAAGAACCTCAATAAACATTTGTTGAAAGAACGAATCAATGCTTCCTAAGTTTTATCTTGGAGATGGTTGGGGGGAAATGTGATTATATTTTTTCCCTGAGGGAGGATGTGGAGTATGAGTTTATATCCAATAGATTTATATAGACTTGATATTAATACCCCAAAATAATAATTAAAAAAAGATTTTAGATTCTGGGTAACTAATTGGATGAGCTGGCAAGCAGAAACTTATAAGTGGATAAAGCATCCAGGCTCAGTCTGAATAGCCAAGAGATATTTGAATGATACTAAACCATTGCCAATAGAAAGTTAATACATGTTGGGAGAGATGATTAAAGAAAGGAACAGCAAAATAAAGCTGGCCAAATTATGCTATGCACATATATGAATATACCACAGTGAATTCCACATTTATGTTTACCTCTACAGCACCAACTTAAAAAAAATAAATAGAAGAAAGACCAGTAGAGGAGAGGAAGGGGAACAGGAGGAGGGAGAGAAGAAGGATAGAGAAAGTATGGGGACTGAAATGGAGCAAATTATGTTCCATGCTTGTATGATTATGTCAAAATGTATCCCGATTTTTTTCAAAAGGAACTATGAAAGATTATCTAATGAAGAAAGAAACACAATAAAACATTTGAAGATATGAAGCATTAAATGAGTCAACAGCAAAATGATCAATACTGATTAAAGGAAATAAAAATATATATTCAGCCTTTATTTTTAATCCTTGAGCTATTTATATAATCTTAGTTTTTTAAATAGAATTTAAGTAATTTTGAGTGTTCTTCTTTTTAAAACAAGAAATGTCAGTCTCTAATTTTACAAATTAATATTTGAGTGTCATAGACCTAGACTTTTCTGTAATCTATACTTGAAATAAGTTTGCTGTTTTTAGAAGGAATTATGCCTTGTTAAAGCACACAGAATGTTCTGTGTAAGATATAAATGTTCCCAGTGTTATCTATCTCAGCATAAAAATCTTGACTACAGTGGACTAATGGGAACACCCAGTTTAGTTATATATGACATGGCATGAATTTTCCTTTCTTTCTTTATTTCTTTTTTTTTTTTTTTGAATTTGAGATTTTATTAGAAGAAGTAAGGAATTAATTTGGCATGACTCACCCTTACAGTGAGGAGATCGTACCACATTGTACCACATTTTGATATTCAACTATCATAGACAGATCTTCCCAGAATGACCATGACACAGATATTCTGATGTCAATTGCAAGGTCTTTTAGAGGAGCCATGATGTGGCCAAGGTTCCTTTTCTTCATTTTTACCTGGATTCCTATTCTCTGACTATCATGTGTTCTATGTATTACTGTTATTTGGGGTATCTTTGGCCACCAAAAATCAATGTGGAACAGTGCATAGCTATACGTTAGAATTCTTATTCCCTTGCTTTATTTATGCGCTTTATTCAAAGTTTTTCTTAGTTATTTACTCAAAATCTGCATATCTGTTTTATTTTCATTTAAAAAAATATTATCTATATAAAATTCAATCCATTCTCTTCTCCTTTATCTCTATCATTCAAGTTTGAGTATTTATTTTACTTGTATAGAAGAAGAATCACATATCTAACATGGAAACTAAATATTTCACATTGTTAAATTAATAGGGCTTAATTGACTTGGATTTGCTCTTTACTAACATCTTTTGTGTACGTTTTTTTTTTTTTTTCCAGTGCTGGGAATTGAACCCAAGGCCTTATGCATGCTAGACAAGTACCTGGGAAAGATGACGTACTTACAAGCTACACCTCTAATTCCTTTTCCTATCTTTTTATTTATTTGAGTTACTATGAGTATCTCTTATCCCAAATTCAGCTATGTGAGTGTGCCTAAGTGTAACTTATAGCATTAGAACTAAATTCATTTTCTAATATTTAACTCAAATTCCTCTATGATATGGGATTTCCATGACATCTTTAGATATTCTACTCACAAATATACTTTCCAGTATTGGTTGTAAAACTTGAGATATTAAAGATGGGATGAAAGCAACACTGTGTTCACTTACACTCATGCTGTACTGAGAGCTCCTTGGACAACTACTGCTTCAATTTCAACACGGCCTCTTTTGGGTAAAGCAAGCAACCTACTAAGCAGACCTAGCAGGAAAATTACTCTTGAAATACTGCTTGCAGTTTTCATTGATGGTATTAAAGTCATTCATTTATGTGAGCCAGCAAAACAACTGACCACATTGGTGAAGTCAGAGCCTTTGTAGCTTACAGAATTTCACTTATGCTTGTAAGATCTTGTTTAGCTTCTGTTGCCACTCCTCCTGGGACACCCTGTCCACTAGAAGTGTCCAGGCCTTTCTGTCCTGAGATGTAAATGGTCCTGCTGACTAACACTGCTTGACTGTTGGAACCAATGAACCCTGGGGCTTTCATGGTGCTGATCACCTTTTTGATCAGTGACAACATGAGTAATTCTTTCTCACGCCCCTCTAGAAGAAGAAACCCCTACACCATCACTGCCCACTTCCTATCCAATGATTCTTAAAGTTTAACTATATAGTCTTTATCAATTCTATTGCCAATTAGAGTTGATTCTTCCAGTGTATTCTGCAGGGTATCTATTGTTATTTCTGAAATAATTTCTGTGTGTGTATATAACCTGATTGTCTTATCTTCAACTGGTATGCCATGATGTTGAAGGTGGAAGAAGGGGAAGTCATTTTTATCTAAGGCAATAATCACAATAAATTCCTGAGTATATCCTTAATAAAATTACAGAATTGCTATTGAAAAGGACATACTCGTCTTGATATTCTCTGTCTTAAACCTTTAAATTCTATTTCACAGAAACCTTTCTATGGCTGAAAATATACTTGCCCAATAACATTACCAGGTGTCACTGACCACTTGAATAATAGGGTCTCAAGTTATAGGCATGGCAATTTTTAAATACTGATTCCCTCTATAATTCTATTCACTTTTTTTGTACTGAGATATTGAACCCAAGATGTACACTTTATCAAAGAGTTACCTAGTTCTTTTTATTTTTATTTTAAGACAAAAACTCACTAAGTTGCTGAGGCTAGCCTTGAATTTGCAACCCTCCTGCCTCACCCTCACAAGGCAGTGGGATTACAGATATGCAATATTGCATCTGGCTTCTATGTGCCTTTGACTGATGAAAGGGCTACAATATAATATAAAATTTTAGCAGATCTTAAAAAAAAGATATATATATATATATATATATATATATATATATATATATATATGAAAGAATAGTGAAAAGAAAAATGGGTAAATTCAGTGAAAACTGTTTTAATTATCTACAGAATGAAATAGATTTTAACTCTGGGAAAGATGAAGTACTTATGACAGGGAGACTTTCTTAGTGAATGCTGAGAACTTCTCAGTGAATGCTGAAAACGTGGATGTTTAGGAAGAAGAATCTTTTTTTTATATCCTTGATTTTCTCTAAGTGAACCAATAGTGGATATGGTTTAAGGGAATAAATTAAATTATTAGGGTATGTTGTTACATTTTCAATTATCTTAGAAGTAAGCAGCAATCCATGAAGAGTGCATTTTTACCACCTGCAGTTAATGTAATGAGATTCAATATATTTCCACTTTGTAAATCACTGTTAGAGTAATTCAACCTTACCTGGACTGACTGTGAGGAAAACATGCATGTATGTATTATGAATGCATATATTCTCCACAAGGGCTTCTTAGATAGTCCAGAGTTTTTCACTATTTTTATTTTTATTTATTTATTTATTTATTTTGTGGTGGTGCTGAGGATTGAACCCAGGGCCTTGTGCATATGAGGCAAGCACTCTACCAAGTGAGTGATATAACCCAGCTCCAAGTTTTTCACTATTTTTAATTGCTTTTTTATAGCATTATAACTATAATAACACACCTTATCCTCTGAAAAGTAATAACTCCATCACCACCCCTATTTAAAACACGGTGTTTGGTTGGGAAGAACAAGCCTGTAAGTAATCAGTTTAAAATGTTTCAGATTTCTTCTGTTAAACACTTGTTTCTTATGGCTCCATCTGAATGCAAGCATAGGCAGGGATAGCATTCTCAAAATTATTGAAATATCTTGGGATAATATAAAAATCAGGACTGAGAGGCTGAGCAGGATGGGCATTTTCGCTTGTCTGGCCCTGTGCTCAGTATGGGGTCTCCCTGCTTTCCTCTGAGCTGATTCGTTCTGACCTGGTCCATCAGCAGGGCTCCTGGTCACTTAGACTTGGTGGAGATCTTGTGGCTCAGGGCTAAGGGTACTCAGAACTGTTTTTCTGGAGTTTTCTATCCTCCCTATGCAAAATGAAGCTAGTAAACTAGGGATGATTCAGATGAGTAACACTTGACCCTAGTAACAACCTCTACACTTCCTGGCATTTCAGTTTCTCTGTACTCTCATCAAAACAACACCGAGCTCCTTGCCCATGGCAGCTGCCCTTCTGGAATGCCCCAGTTCTATTTGCCTGTCATCACCCTTCTCTTTGGAAACCTTGTAACTATCTTGGCACCTCCTCCTCTCTCACCTTGAAAGTCAGTCTGTTGACAACTTCCATCCTGTCTCTTTTCTACTCTGTAAGCCTCCCATGCTGCTGTCCCCAAAGAGAACTTTATGCTCTCCCTAGCTTACTGTGCTCCGTTTAAACTATACTCCTGACAGTAGCCAAAATAAATTGTATAAAATTTAACAGATGTTTTATTAGTTCCCAATTAAAAAAAACAAAGGTGTCCCTTCTTTATCTCTACCCTATGACCTCAGCCTTGCTTTCTACTTGGTCTTCACTGCAGCATTACTGGCTTCCTACCCTTCAATGCATGATTATCATAATACAGTCAAAATACATTTTTTTTTACTTTTTTCTTCCTTTCCACCAAAGCCATTTCTTCCTGTGAGTAGCTCTCCTTCCCATGATAACCTTATGTGCAAAAAAAATTACTCAACCTATTGAGTATAATCTGAAATGCCCTATCTCTATTATGCCCTTTCAGATAATATTCACACTTAGGCTAAAACC
Source organism: Marmota monax (assembly GCF_021218885.2). Lineage (NCBI taxonomy): Eukaryota > Metazoa > Chordata > Mammalia > Rodentia > Sciuridae > Marmota > Marmota monax. Next base: position 24,045,803 of record NW_026692201.1, read on the forward strand.
CCAGTCTGTGGGCTTCTTAATTTCCAGTGTGTGTATTGGTATTTCTCTTTGGTATTTCCCTCATTATTTGCTTACTTTTTTTTTTCTTATTCCAGGATCTCTGTCTCTCTACTGAAAAGGAAGAAAATTTCTCCCAGGAATCTTTTGATATCATACAGTCAGTTAAAATGTAGTAGGATTTTAAGTAAATCTTTTCTCTATTCAGTAATTGGTGTTTCTACCAATTTATCTATTTCCTTGAGAAGAATGGTAGCAAGTGTATGTTCCATGATTTTTCTTGCCATGAATTAAGAATCAATTTCTTGTCATTCTTATTCGGAGGAAAAGACAAATCACTTACATTCAGAAACTATTATTTCCCATTGAGTTAATTTGGCCTAAATAGAAATTCTATCAGAGTTACAAAATGGCAAACTCTCATATCTGTACTTTGAAAATTACTTGAAAATAACTTTAAATGAAAAATCAATGAAAATAATATGGTGTTTCCACAAAAGAAATGATGGTAATCGCTCATGATTTACTAAGGGAAAAACAACATTTAGAAATCTCATTTTCTTGTGATATTTATGGCAGAAATGAGCTTAATGCAAGTTGTGAAATTCTGATCACGAACTGCTTCTTTTGAAATACTGACAGTGCTCACTCTCTCTTTATCTCTCTATGTACATATATATGTATTTGTAAAGTTCATCTGTTATTTTAGTGTTTATTCTTTAATATGATATTGCAACATCTTGAGATTCAAGTTTTAAAAATTAAGAAAAAGGGACTCAGATATCAGGCAAACATCCATGATTACAAATATAAGAAATAGAAGTACAACTTAATTCCTTATCTACTTTAAAAATGGTTGCTTATTCCAAGTCACTCTGAGGTTCCCATGCAAACCAAATTAATTAGTAATGAAGCAATAGAAATTACTGATATAAAGCCTATCAATTTTCTACTGGAAACTGTTTTGTTTCAGATAAAGTTTGTCAAATATCTTGTTTCCAATAATATGAGATTTCATTTATCTGTATGCTACATTTTCACATTTGTTAATTTTTTTTAAACAAATGTTTGTTCATCATTTGTTCTACACCATGAGCAGTGTTGGGAGATAGAAATACAGATGAAAGGGAGACTTTCCCATGAGGGATTATAAGTGTATCAAGAAAGGCAGATAATATTTAGACCTGTTCCTGGTAGTGTGGTTAGTCTGCCCACTGAAAAGACTTTTAATGCTGGATATTTTTTAACATTCCAAATTTTGAATTTAATGGAGATGACCATAAATTAAATACTTAGAGACCCAAATCAGAGTGAAAGTGGAAACTGAAAAAGCCACAGTTCTCTTGATTTGGCTCGTCATACATGGATGCTTCTGCTGGACCTTGCTGACTTTGGGATTAATGTTCTTGAACTCAATGGGTAAGCAGACTTGAGAAAGGCAATACAGCGAGCCCAGAGAAGACAGGGGTAAAGCTGTATCTCTAAAAGTCAACACCCTCAGAATAAGTGTAAATTAGAAATTGGACAAACACTCACAAGGGGACATTTTTTAAAAACATGTCTGTCTCTAATTGGGTAGAGAGAAAGCCAAACTCTCTTCTTACATTTAAAATCAAAAGTCATTCTTCCCATGCAATTGTAGTACAAAAATCTCATTACCAGTGTCACACAGTCTGGGAAAACTAACAGCATCCTTTTCCTCTGCTTTCTCACCACAGTAAACACAGGAGGACTTGTATCCTCAAAAGGTGTGGGGATGCCTCTCTACCAGCAAGCAAGTAAATGATTCTGCAGTAGTGGACACAAGCTGGGTGGCCTGTAATTTAATTTAGTTCTGACACTGTTGACCAGATCTCAGAAGCTCAGAGCTCCATCCCATAAGACTGTCACTGCCGACCAAGTCACAAGTCATAGCTTCTAGGACATCTGACCAATCAGCCACAAACTGGGATTCCCCCAACTGTCTCCTCAGGTTTAATAAATTTGCTGTAATAGCTAATGAAACTTGAAAAAACACTATAGTAACTTTTGCCTGTTGTTACAAAGGATATTTGAAAATGTGCATATAAATAAGCAGAAAGATGAAGAGATGTGTGAGATGGGGTCTGGAAGGATCTTGTGTGTTGAAACTTCTGTCCCTAGAGAGTTAGGGTGCTTAGCCCCACAACATGGGATGAGTTCTTGCTCTTTCCTTGTAAGCCTCCATATTTATCTGCCCATAAAACCCTGTCCTTTTTGATTTTTATGAAAAAGTCATTGCATAAGTATGATTGTTAGTAGACTGGGTGGGGAAATACATCAAGGTCTGTCTATTTAGATTCTTCTGCATTCCTTCTTCACCCATATGGGGAGGAGACCTCTGGAAATTCGAACTATGAACATACTGTAGAACAAGGCTATACCAGAGATTTTCTTTGTGGCCACTCCAAGGCAGAATGACTGTCGCCTGTCTGGAGGAGAGAGTTATGAGCAAGGAACCATGGGCAAAACTCCAAAGTTGCGTATCATAATATTACACACAAGAACAGAAATATACAAATTAGAATAGATAATATTTCATAGCTATTGGGCAAAACAGAGCTAACAAGAGGCACCAACATCAACATGATGAAATGGAAGTCTTATCAAATGGAGGTAGCATTGAAAAGTGTATAGTCACTTTAAACAACATAAAGTCAGTAGTTGTTAAAATGGAAGACACCTATATTCTATGACACATAGATTCTGTGTCCAGGAATAAGCTCTTGGAAAGAACATTATTACATGTGAACAAAGAGGCTTATGCCAAGATACTTATTTATTGCAGTACTACTTACACTAGAAGAAAAATAGAAATAATCTATTCAGTAAAGGAATAAAGATTGGCTTAAGCACATATGGGAATAATACAAAACAACAGAAGTAAGAAAATAAGAGAGATTTATAAACAGGGATATATTTCAAAAAATATGATATAAGAGGGAAAGGCATGTAGGAAAAGAACAAAAGTACATATTTTATGCAAGTGAATATATAGATTATGGGTGTATATACATGAAGTTAAAAAATACACACTGGTACTCAATACAGGACAAATTCAGGACTGAGGAAGAGGTAGAGGAAAGGAATAGAAAGTCAGGCTTAAGAGATGCCTATAAGACAGTTCTCTATAAATAAAAAAAAATGTGATGCAAAGATGATAAGTTATTACAATTTGAACATTTCTCAAATATTTAATATATTTTATTATTAAGTGTGGAATTTGAGAAGAAAACCTGTACCTGGAACTAATCATATTGACTGATTGAGGGGGAAATAATATGATTATTCCAATCAATGCAATAGAAACATTGGATAAAATTTGATCTCCACTTGTAATTATAAACATCTAAGAAAATTAGATACAGGTGGAGGTTTTTTACTGTATTAAGGAGATCTACTAAAATGCTACATAAATTTCTATTTCATCATAAAATCCAGAAGCAATCTCTAAAGTAAGCAATATAAAAAGGTGCCTGCTATCATCCCATGTATTCAAAATTGTATTACAGGTCCTTGTTAGCACAAAGATTAAAAAGTCATAAGAAATGAAAGAAAAAAATAAAATTTTCATTATTTACAAATAATCATTTTAACATAGTGACAATTATTAAAAACAAAAAGTCTAGTCAGATACTTGGTTATATGAACAGAAAATTTTCAACCGTATTTCTCTAGAGAAGCATCACATTACCCTAAACTGCAACAAAGAGCAATTCTACTTTTAAAATGACAATTATTTTATAATTCCTAGAAATATACTAAACAAAATGTGCTCAAGAAATAAGATCACATAAAATAGATCTGAAAGGTGCAAATGACCTAAACTAATAGAAAGCCATTATATGATATTGTACAAAATACATCTATGAGAAAGTTATTAATTCTCTAAAAGAAAAATTCCTAACAGAGTTCATTATGGAAATTAATCTGAAAGCCATATGAAATAACATAAAATATTCAAACTTGGAAGATAATTTTGAAGAAGAGTTGGTGTATAAAAGAGAAGTTTGAAGAAAAAGTTAAGATAAATCCTACAGGCATATAAGTTTGTATCATATATTACTTGGCACAGTGGAATGTTAACCTAGGCATAGAGAGTAACCGAGTGAAATAAAAAGAAACTCCTGAAAACATATGAACATTTGCACAGGAAACTTGGCAAAGGCTAACGACAACACTATGTAAAGAAGGAAAGGATGAATAATTCAATAAATGTAATTATTTAAATGGACCCATTATTGATAGTGAAAATTTGTTATCTCATAAAATATGCACAAATATTTCCAAATTGAGTCAACACCTAAATGTGAAAAGTACTAATAAGAAAATACATATTATTACTTCACATTACTGAGAATATATATATATATATATATATATATATATATATATATATATATATATATATATATTTTTTTTTTTTTTTTTTTTTTTGGTGGAGATACTGGTGATTGAACCCTGAGCCTCATGCCAGCTAGGCAGGTGGTCTACCACTGAGCTACATTCCCAGCCCTACAAAAATATTTTTAATACGAAACAAAATTAGAATCTACAAAGGAAAAAATCTATAAATTTGTTACATCAAAATTGTAATTTCTCTATGACAAACAAAAGTACGTTTAAAGATCAGTCACATACAGGGAGAAATTATCACACCTCCAATCACAAATATTTGGTTAGTAAAAACATTAAATTGATAATAAAAAGAGTAGCTCTATAGAAAACGAGTGAAGCACATAAACAGGCAAGTCTCAAAGAAGAAAATTGAATGTGCATAGCATATTAAATATGATCAATTTCATGGGTAATAAGTTAATATAAGTCAGTCCCATTAGGACATATAAGTTGAGATCCATAAATATGCATAAATATGAAGTCCAGCAATTGAAACGCAGCAAAAACATGGTTTAATACTTTCATATGCTGCTTATTGGCATTTTGATTCCTAGAATCTTTTTGAAGAACAATAGTCGAAAATGCAAGAGGCCTACAGAGCAGAAACTGCTTTCTTGTTTTCTCTAGAAAAATTCTGATATATGTGCCCATGGACACACATTAAAAAATGTTCAAAGAGTCTTATTTTAGAATTGCATGTAATAACAAATAGTAGAAAATGCCCTTGAAATAGACATTATTACTATACATATATATGTGACTGCATGACCAATATGATTCTGCAACATGTACACTTAGAAAAATGAGAAAATATATCCCATCGTATCTATGTATGATATATCAAAGTGTATAAATGCATTCTGTATAAATGCATTCTACTGTTATTTGTAACTAATTAAAACAAATTAAAAAATGTATAAACAAACTGTGGTACGTTCATACAATGAATTCCTATAGAACAGTGTTAATGAAGCAAACCGATGTGTGTTAACATGAATAAATCTCGCTAAAATTATATTGACTAAAAATTTAAAAAAGCAAGTTCCTAATGACAAACTGTAAACATTATGTAAATCCTCTGTATTACCTTTCATTACACTTTCCCTTGCAGGAAAAGTAACAGTCTTAATGTAACAATATCTGGATAGTAGTTAATCTTTGTGAAAGGATGGGGAGAAAAGAATGGGGCAAGGAAAAGATATTTCTGCTGTATCCTGCCTTCATAACAAAATGATTGAAGGAAATGCAGTGAACTTTTAATTTTTTTTTAATCATGAGTCTTGGGTATAATATTTTATTTACTTTTCTATTTAATTTATATTCTAAAAGTTCATAGAAAAAATAAGAAATAATAATTTCAATAATTTCTGATGCTAACTAAAGTAAAAGGGAAGGCAGAGTAGAGGAAAACAAGCAATAGTGAGCCTGAAATAATCCACAAGGTCAAGAACGGAATCCCAGCGGAAGCCCCGAGCTGGAGGATGGATGGATTCAGCCGCGTGAAGGAGTCTGCAGGGAGCCAGACAGCAGAGTGGGTTCAGACAGAGGAAACATCAGAAGTAGAGAGCCTCATGTAAGAGAAGTCAAGAGGAGTTCAATTAAATAAAAGTCAAATACAGTTAGAGCAGTTCTTTTCAAACTTGGTTGACCATTAGAATTGCCTGGGAAGCTTTAAAAACCCTACTGGGCTTTCTTAAACCTCAAAGAAAGTAGCTAAACTTTTACCAAGGACCTATATAAAACGCAGATTCTGATTCAACAATATTGAAAATATCACTCATAATCCTGCATAGTAACAACAGCTAATGATAAAGTGTGATTAAAGAAGTTCTGTTTTCAAAAGCAACAAATATATCACAATGCCTAGAAGTAAATCTAACAATGTATGTCAAAGAGTTTTAGATATGAAATTATATAAGATGTCTGAGAGGTCCAAAAACGATCATTGTAAACAGAGAGCTAGTCTGTAAACCTGAACAATAAAAAAATGTAAAATCATAAAAGTGTCAATTACCTAAAAGTCATATTCCCCACATGATATTGGGATTGGGCCCCAGATTCTGCATATCTAACAAGATTTCAGGCTGTGCCAATGCTGTTGGTCTTCTCTGCAAGGATAGAGTGTAGGGATTAACGTGCTATTAGATGGAAGGAGGGGAAGTATTCAGCTGGAAGATGGAAAATTGGCAAGGATGAAGTCTTCCAGGAATCCATGAAGTTGGTCTGGACTTGATATTACAGACAACAAAAGAATCGTGAAGCCATTCAAACCAAAGAGTACAGGAGTAAATTTTTGTTTAAGAAGCAGCACTAGGCTACACAGTTTGAGGGAATGGATTAGGAAGGACCAGAAAGGAAGATGGAAGTAACTGAAGAGGCACCCATCAAAATTCATGTCAGAGATCATGGCGAGGCCTAAAGAGTGGCCAGATGTTTCAGCACCAGCACACTCCTGCATTCCCTTTCATCACCATCTCCCTTGAACAAGATTCTGCAATAAAATTCATAATTTTTATCAGGGAAAACACAGTTTTTCAGAACACATGTGTCATGGCAGCTGGCTTCTTCCTCTAGTGAGAAAGAAGTCAGGAGTGCCTGTCCTGCTCCACCCCAGCAGGTTTACATAAGTTGGCAGCATTGTGTTGGTTTCAGCAATAATCCTAGACTTTGTAATTTAGTTACTTTTTAGTTCTTTCCTCATATCCCTTCCTTGTCCACTGAGCTCAGAATGTGCCTTCTTCCTGTCTCCCAATCATATGAAAATCATTTTAGTCTCAGTAAACCTTTCAGTATTTTCTTCAGTTTTTAACATTATGTATTTTGGGGGATAGCTTTGAATGGACTGAAATTAATATTTGTTCTTTCTTTATTTGACTGCATTGCTTTTTAACATATTTATTATCAGTCTCTACCATTGTAGTATGTGTCATGATAGCATGAACTTTGTAATATATTTAACCACTGAATTCTTGTATTTACCACATTGCCTGGCTTAGACTACATACTCAATGAATTTTAAAATGAGTAAGTAAATTTATAACAGTTCTATTATTATGAACAGTGTGACTTTAGTCAAATTACTTAACATTCCTGAGGCCCAGTTTCCAAGTCCATCAAATAGTGATAATAGCATTACCTTCTTGATAATGTTCTAAAAATAATATTTCAACTTATGCAATTTTTATTTCAGGTAGCATATAATAAGTGCTCCAAAAATAGGACTATTTTATTAGTAATTGCAGGCAAAGACAGTATCCCATTTCCCAAACACTTTGTCATTGCAGTTTGAAAGTGTAGGATGGATGCAAGTTAAGAAATATTCTGACATGAAGGTTATTGATTATATATTTTAAGTGGCTATAATAACTTTTGCAATTTTAAAGAATGGACAATCTGATCATTTTCAGATATGTCCCTGTGAGCTATTTTATGTCATTTTGTTACTTTAAATGTAAAGGCATTGAGATTAAATAATAAGCTTTTTGCTTACCTTATTGGCATTTCTTAGATATTCAGAACCTAAATTGTATCTTCTCTTTGAAAAGAATGAAGAGAATTACTCTTCTTTCAGGGTAAGCTAACAAAGCTTTAATGGAAACTCTCATAGATTAGACCCATTTTTTACTCAATTGTTAGTTTATATTATTCTTAGTCCAGTGAATTAATTTTTTCCTTTAGTTATTTCATTATTCAAAATTTTTCTAAAGAGCATGTATTAGTCATATTTCACTTTTATGTAGAATGATTCCAATAAAAGGGGAGTGGGAAAGCAGCTTGCAAATCTTTATCTTATTTATATTTAACCACAAATTATCATTTTTCTGTTATTGTAGGGATGTAATTATACATTTCATTTCTTAATGGCAGAACTTAATTGATGGAAGATAGGAGCTAATTGGAATGTAAAGGTGATGAATGGTTGTGTTAATGAGGTGAATGTCAGGCCACAAACAGTATCTTCTTAGTCATTACTATCTTTCCTGAAGATTATCCAATTTGGCATGTTATATTCTCTCATTAAAGGAACATTGCAATTGGAGTCAAGAGACTATTTATTCTTCTGTCAGCTTGTCGTGAGACTTCATCTGCCTACATACAAATATTCTCAGGTTCAATGTCCTAACCTTTAACAAGAAAATAAGCACTTATTAGGGTGTCCTGAAAACTAAATACCTTTAAAGAATAGGAGGTTCTTATGCATATGGTGAAATGCAAAGGCCAAGTACCCAAAGCAAAAAGAACTGGTAGAATTCCAATGGGTCATGCTGTAAATGTCCTTAGCCCCTTACATGGTAAAGAAAAAAAATATTAGTTAACACTATGCATAGAAGATATGGAATCATCTAAGAGAGTACCTAGACTCCTGGGAGATGGTAGATTGTCAGTGAAATATCAAAGTTGATATATCTTGTGTTCAATAATTTCAGTCTCCTGAGATATCTTGCTCATCTGCAGGAGTATTTAAGAAATGGAGAAAGAAGTTCTAGTTACTAGCTTTCTAACTATCTACAAGCTCCTGTTTTCTATTCATAAAATGTAGTTCTTTTTACACAGCAGAGGTTCAATATCTGTTCAGTGAAAGAACATACAAATTCACCTGAATCAATCAGTGCTTGGATTCTTTCCGGACAGTGAGCAATGAAGGTCTCTCAGTTCTAGGTAATGAGCATAAGAGAAACCTCACAGATTGTCACTAATTGCCAATGACAATATTCTCCTGTTTTTTGTAATTATGCATGGAAACAATATATTTTGTTTATTTATTTATTGTTTTGTACAAAAACATTGCATATATAATTATGTTTAGAACACAGTGCTTGATAACAATAAATGACTACCTTACTGGTTTATGTATTTACTATACTTTTTAATCATTACTTTAGAGTGTACACTTATTTATATAAAAATGGTTACTATGAACTGTATGCCACATGTCATGAACTGTAGCCTCCTGTATCTCCTGTTTACTGTTTCTTGATTGCATGGAGAGGCCATATGGAGCCACTGAGCTAGACCCTCCAGTTTTGAATAAGTGCACTCTTGGAAGTTTGCACAATGATGAATTTCACCAATGATGCATTTCTCAGAATGTGTCCTGGTGTTAAGCCACATGTGACTGTCCACCAAAATATCAATAGTAAAACCAAAGTGGTTGTCAAAGTGATGTATGGACACTAGCAGTACAAAATCACCTAAAAACTTATTAGAAATACCCATTCTTTGGCTAGGTGCACTAGTCAGAGACAGTGGCAGGGGGGCCCAACAATCTGTCTTAACCAGGTGATCTGCTGCAGGCTGAAATTTATTTTTTTTAATTTTAATTTGTTATATATGACAACAGAATGCGTTACAACTCATATTATACATATAGAGCATAATTTTTCATATCTCTGGTTGTACACAAAGTAGAGTCACATCTTTCGTGTTTTCATACATATACTTACGGTAATGATGACCATTGCATTTCACTGTCTTTCCTACCCCTATGCCTCCTCCCATTTCCTCCCTCCCCTTTTCCCCTTTGCCCTATCTAGAGTTCATGGTGCTGAGGACTAAACCCAGTGCCTCAGATGTGCAAGGCAAGCTCTCTGTCACTGAGCCACAATCCCAACCCCTGTTCTTTTTTCTTTCTTGTCTTTCTCTCTTTTTCTCTCCTTCCAACTTTTTCAAAATCTCTCCATCTTAAACTTTGATGGTAGAAGAGATTTGCAAATCTGTCCAAAGTTGATAGGAAAATTAAGCTGTTCTAGGCAGGATAAAAATTATTAAAGATCAACAAAGGAATGGATCTGAATGTAAGAACAAGATTTGTTGAACTACTGTGGCTAATGTAACATTTCTTGGGTGTATAGAAACAATAGGCCATAAGACCTACAGACAATATACAACAGAACTCAGATTCTGCAGGAGAATCAGCAGACTGGAAATGAGTTAAAATACCTTTTACAATGCAAATCATACAGCCCTTCCCTTCTCAGCTTGTTCTGGAAGTACTTCCTTATTCAGATTCCTCAACTAACTCCTGTGGTTTGTTGAGTTATTAAAAGGCCTGTCCTGGCCTAATCTGAGATCCTCCCTTATTTTGTACACTTTGCTTGTAAGGAAGTATTGCTCAAGCTTCAGTGCACACACACTCATTCTGCAAATGTCAGTTTACTTCAAAAAGTAAACTACCAATCCTTCCATTGCTCCAATGCCATCTTATTAATTTCTCTGTATTTTATATAATCTATATATGTCTACAACATAATTATCTAACTGAAATGATCTAATTATGTGACTTGTGCTTTTCTGAGTTGTCTTGTAATGTACATGCAGGCAAGAATCATGTCTGTCATGTTTATTCCCAAACCCTCAATACTTGTCACAACTCTGCTAACATGGAAAGTTGTCAGTATATGTTTAAAGAAGAATGGAAGGTAGGAAGGGAAGGAATTCTTTGTATATCCCATACAAAAGAATTAAGCTATATATTTGCATTTGAATATATATATATATATATATATATATATATATATATATATATATATATATATTTAAAATAGGTAACTTTTCAAATGCAAATATATGTTAAGTTATATATTTGCATTTGAAAATTACCTTATTATAACTAGATATTTACATAAAAGTGTTTGTGAAACATTAATCATTTTATACAGTAAAAGACTTTCAAGTAAAATTAAGTGATTCCAAGAAGAGATGACAGAGCTCCATCCCCAGCCCTTTCCTTCCTTCCTCCTTTCCTTCCTCCTTCCTTCCTTCCTTCCTTCCTTCTTCCCTCCCTTCCTTCCTTTCTTTTGAGACAGATTTTCACTTAGTTGCTTAGGACCTCACTAAATGGTTGAGGCTGGCTTCGAACTTGTGATCCTCTATTTCAGCTTTCTGAGATGCTGGGATTATAGGTGTGAGCCAACACACCCAGCTTACATATTGCATTTTGCTTTTGAAAATCATTCTTCCAAACATTTCAAACATGAATTGTGATATTCATGTATATAGGCTAAACAGAAATGTTGTATACTTCCTGTAATGTTTGAGAAAAAAAAATGTGAGTAGCTATTTACAGATGTTTAACAGGCAGTTCCCAATCTAATGTTATTAGACATTCCTTCTCTACTTTGATACATTTAATATTAACTAATACTTAAATTATCATTAATAATAATCTTGAGATTTAGTCCCTAAGACCTTACACATAAAAATTTCATAATGTCTGATAAAGCTTAAGGTATGAAAAACATTTCTAGAAAACTGATACTCTTGATTAGATAGCTGTAATAATTATTTCATTATGTCTCTAGACTAGCACATTAGCAAAGATGACTAGAGGCACATAAAATAATGTCTTCACTGTTATCCAGAAGCAATTGTAGGGATGGGAATAAGGAAAAGGCCTTAAGCTCTGTCAAGAGAAATTGACTCATATGCCAAGGCCACCTTCTATGGCTATGAGACTTTGGGTAATGGAGCTCATTTCTATGTTACTTCTCTCAACAATAAAATAAAACAAAATGATGGAGGAAGGTAAACACCCTAAGTCCCTTGCAGTTCTAAACCTGCTGGCATATATTTTTTCTGTTTGAAGTTTACGAGAGTGACATTTTGATTTTGAAAGACACTGTGAAGCATCAAAATTCCCTCTGTAGAGTTTTATCATTTTCTGCCACAGATGATTAGGTTAAAGTATAAGCGTGTGATTTATGGATTTGATGCTTTTATATTAATTGCAAATGGAATATTCATATTTTTATAGTTCTTATTTTACTAATTGCCTATATATGCTGCATTTAATTATATTTACTGAAATAATCAAATTTTTTATGTTTTCACTTAAATTACATTTATTCAAGTATTACTATGAAAAAAGTATTTATTTTTTATTAGCTTGCCTTTCTGGGGTTATTTCGATTGTTTAAATTTCATTGTCATTATTCTTTACATATTTATAAAGTATTAATGGCTGCATTTAGTTTAATTAAAATTCATTATATACTTCAGACTTTTAAAAATTACAAATTTAAAGCAGTATCTAAATCTCTTTTGTGTAATTCACCATAATATTTTCCTACTTATCGCCTTACCTTCTTCATTTGTCTCTAAGTCAATCAATAATGTAATCTTACCTTGGTAAATTTTAATAAAACAACTAAAATGTGTAAATGAGGTGATGCATGCCTGTAATCCCAGCAACCTGAAAGGCTCAGACAAGCAGATCACAAGTGTGAGACCAGCTTTACCAACTTAGCAAGGTCCTAAGCAACTTAGTGAGAACATGTCTCAAAATAAAAAGAATCGAGGGTGAAGCTCAGTGTCAAAGTGCCCTTGACTAGGTTCAATCTCCAGTAACAGAAAAGCAAAATAAAATAACAAGATTTGACTTTAATTTTTATCTTATCTTAAATTTTTTTTTCCCTCAAAAACCAACAAGAGCAGGCCTACTTCCAAAGCAATAATGGATTGGATACAAATCCTAAGGAGCTAATGAAATTTTTCTTTTTACTTTCATGAATATAAAAATCATTCAAATTGATTTATAAGAATGCCTTCGATATTTTCTATTTTATTGGAGTACAAGTTTTCAAAATAATTTCTAATTATCTTCTGTATTTCTGCAGTGTCTGTTGTGATATTTCCTTTTTCATCACGTATGTTAGTGATTTGAGTTTTCTCCTTCTCTTCATTAGCATGGCTAAGGGTCTGTCAATTTTATTTATTTTTTTAAAGAACCAACTTTTTGTACTGTCAATTTTTTCAATTTTTTCTTTTGTTTCAATTTCATTGATTCCAGCACTGATTTTAATAATTTCCATCTTCTGCTGCTTTTGGTGTTGATTTGTTATTCTTTTTCTAGGGCTTTGAGATGTAATGTTAAGTCATTTATTTGTTGACTTTTTTTTCTTTTAAGGAATGAACTCCATGCAATGAACTATCCTCTTAGAACTGCTTTCATAATGTCCCAGAGATTTCAATATGTTGTATCTGTGTTCTCATTCACCTCTAAAATTTTTTAATCTCCTCCTTGATGTCTTCTGCAACCCATTGTTCATTCAATAGCATATTATTTAGTCTTTTTTATCAATGATTTCCAATTTCATTCATTATGATCTGATAGAATGCAGATCATATAAAAAAGTAGAGATACTTTTCTGATAAAAAAATATCTCTACTTTTTTTTATATTTTCTAAGAGTTGCTTTGTGGCATAGTATACTGTCTATTTTAGAGAAGAATCTATGTACTGCTGAGAAGAAAGTATATTCTTTCATTGAAGGATGAAATATTCTATATTATATGTCAGTTAAGTCTAAGTTATTGATTGTATTATTGAGTTCTATAGTTTGTTCAGTTTTTGTTTGGAAGATCTATCTAGTGATGAAAGAGGTGTGTTAAAGTCATCCAAAATTATTGTGTTATGGCCTATTTAATTCTTGGACTTGAGAAGAGTTTGTATGATGAATATAGATGGTCCATTGTTTGGGGCATATATAACTGATAAGTCTTGTTGGTGTATGATTCCCTTGAGCAATATGTAGTGTTCTTCTTTATCGTTTTTGATTGACTTTAGTTTGAAGTCTACTTTATTTGATATGAGGATGGAAACCCCTGCTTGCTTCTACAGTCCATGTGAGTGGTATGATTTTTCCCAACCATTCACCTTCAGTCTGTGAATGTCTTTTTCTATGAGATAAGTCTCTTGGAGGCAGCATATTGTTGGGTCTTTTTTAAATCAAATCTGGTAGTAGTCTATGTCTGTTGTTTGGTGAGTTTAGGCCATTAATATTCAGGGTTATTATTGAGACATGATTTATATTCCCAGTCATTTTTGTTTAATTTTGGTATTTAACATGACTTGGTTTCTCCCCTGATTAGATTTTTCTTCAGGGTAATCCCTTCCTCTGCTAATTTTCATCATTGCTTTTCATTTTCTCTTCTTGGAATATTTTGCTGAGGATATTCTGTAGTGCAGGCTTTCTAGTTGTAAATTCTTTTAACTTTTATCATGGAAAGTTTTTATTTCATCATCAAATCTAAAGCTTAGTTTTGCTGGATATAAGATTCTTGGTTGGCATCCATTTTCTATCAGAGCTTGGTATAAGTTGTTCCACGATTTCCTGGCTTTGAGGGTCTGGGATGAAAAATCTGCTCATACACGAATTGATCTTCCCCTATATGTGATCTGGTCCCTCTCTCTTGCAGCTTCTAAGATTCTATCCTTATTCTGTATGCTAGGCATTTTTATTATAATGTGCCTTGGTGTAGATCTGTTGTAATTTTATACATTTGGTGTCCTGTAAGCCTCTTGTATTTGGTTTTCCACTTTGTTCTTCATGTTTGAGAAATTTTCTGATATTATCTCATTGAAGAGTTTATGCATTCCTTTGATTTGAAACTCTGTGCCTTCCTCTATCCCAATAACTCTTAGATTTGTCTTTTGATGCTGTCCCATAATTCTTGGATGTTCTGTTCATGTTTCTTACTATCTTCACTGTGTGATCAACTTTATTTTCCAGATTGTAAACTTTGTCTTCATTATCTGATGTTCTTTTTTCCAAGTGATCTAGTCTGTTGGTTATGCTTTCTATTGAGCTTTTTATTTGATTTACTTTATCCTTCCTTTCAAGGATTTCTGTTTGGTTTTTTTCTTCAGAGTCTCTACCTCTCTCTTGAAGTAATATTTTGCTATCTGTATTTGCTCTCTTATCTCATTGTTGGAGTGATCAACTTTTCCCAGGGTTTGCTCATTTAGGTCATTCTTTAATTCACAGATCATTTTAATTGTGAACCTTCTGAACTCCTTCTCTGACATTTTATTAACTTTGCTGTCCATGGGTTCTGTTATTATAGTGTCCTTGTTTGTTTGGGGCACTTTCCTCCCTTGTTTTTTTCATGTTGTCTAAGTGTCTTTCTTTCTTGCAGTGTGGATCTTAACGATTACAGTTTCTTCCCTATATTCTTGTAGTAACTGTGCAGATTGTTTGTACCTCACCTTGATGTTGGGTTTCTAGACCCTGCTAGCGTCCCTTGATGTATGCTACTGCATCCTGGATCTGGGTCCTGCACAAGTTGGTTTGGGTGGATCTGGGCCATTGGGCTTGACCTCCCTCTGTAGTCTACTGCTTGGAAGGGACAGTCTGGTGCCAGAGGCTAGGCTCTGGTGGGTGTCTGCCCCACCTGGGCAGGGGTGGACTGGGTCTACTGTGAGCCTGGGTCTGGCACAGGCCAGTGTGGGTAGGTCTTGGCAATTTATAAGAATAAATTAGCCTTTATCTTTGGAGTTGAGCAAACATAAACGTTAAGATATTGGTTTTCTGATATTGTTGTTGCTGTTTACAATTTCATTCATTTTCTTTTGTACATTTGTATTGTGTTATTTTAAAATTATTTAGTAATAATCTATCACAAAATTATATTTGCATATTGATACCCTACCTTGTTCTTAAGAGGATTTGAGACGGCAGCCACAGTGTTTAATTCCCTTTTCCTTGGTGGTGAAAGTCCATAGCATTAGGACTAGATTCTATATCAGATATGGAACATCATTTGCTCATCATAAACAATTTATTACACACATATTACGTGCCACACACTAAGATTGATTTCAGTATCATTTTGATTAAAAGGGATATAATTTTGCTATGGCTTGAATGTCTCCCAAAATTCATATTCACAACTATCACTAAATTAATAATGTGGTAGTATTAAATAGTAGGGCCTTTTTGAGGTGAATGAATTATGAGAATGGATGAATTATGGACCTTTATGAAAGAGGCTTCCCATATCATCTAGCCCATTTGTCCTTCCATCTGTTTTGCACATGAGGACACAGCATTGGTTCCTCTGGGGAACACAGCATGCACAGCACCATCTTGGAGGCAGAGAACAACTCTTGCAAGACAGAAACTGCCCACACCTTGGTCTGCGGCTTGCCAATATCCAGAACTGAGAAAATAAATGTGTGCTCTTTAAAAATTGCCAAGTCTCAAGTATTTTGTTAGGAAATAAAAAATAGACTAAAATAAACTTCATCTTAAATGAGGCAACAGGAGTCACAGGTAAGTAGAAATAGTGAAATAAAATGAATTATGATAATACAGTAGTATGATAATATAGTACTTCTCTAGCACTCAGTGGGTGGTCCAGGGATACTTTCTACGAAGGCAACGTCTAAGTTGAGTGAAGAAGGAGCATAGTCATTACCCAATTAATTTTATGGTGATATTGTTGAAAACAAACAGAACAAGAAATAGGGCATATTGGGAAGACATTTTTAGTATATCATCAAAGTTTGGATTATTAGGAAGATAGTGATGGGAAAGGAGACTGGATAGTAGTACAGAGTTCTTAGAAGTAGACCATGTAAGGAGTTTTGACTCAATAATGGATAATGCAGATGGGGATGGTAATAGGGAAGGTAAGGAGATGCTCAGGAGGTGGGGGTAAGCTTTATGAACGCCCTGTGGTCTATTCTAAGAATGCCTTAGTTTCAGGACATTGACTTATTTTGGACAATTTAGTAACATAAAATCAGTCAAGCCTATTCTTTGACTAAATGATGGAAATGGCCAGTTAGAGTAGCAGTTAGGTATGTGCCATCAAGTGAATGGAATGATTCCACCATCATAAATACCCACAGAGTGCCTACATAGAGCACCAAATAACTAATCATTTTTACAAATGGATACTTAAAAATAAATTATGAATTTATTCTACTTTTACTTTTCTGGCTCTAATTTATTGTAGCCAAATAGCTTTAGTTTCTTTAGTTGATGAAAAGCAATTTTCCCCTAGCGGCATTTAAAATATAAATACATAAAAGCTATAAAATCAGAACATGACCATTTTGTAACCTCTAATAAATAACTTGAATCATTAACTACCAATTCATGAAAACATTGATAGTAAAGTGAATTGGGTCTTTAGAATGGAACAACTGGCTAGTTGTCAACAGAGACCTTCTGTTTTTTGTTTTTTTTGTTTTTTTTTTTTTTTTGTATTGGTGATTGAATCCAGGGGTACTTAAACATCCCCAGCCCTTTTTATGTTTTATTTTGAGGCAGGGTCTCCCTGAGTTGCTTAGGGCTTTGATAATTTACTGAGCTGACTTTGAACTTGTGATTCTCCTGCATCAGGCTCCCAAGTCTCTGTGATTACAGGTGTGCATCACTGCTCCTGGCTACTCTCTGATTTTAGCATCTCTAAAAATGGATCCAAGAAATAGGCAGAGACTTCTCTCCCTACCTGCCACATGGTAAGCAGGATGACCACCTTGAAAAAAAATGGGCAACCAGATACTATTATCCTAAACTGATATGATAAAAAGAGGAGTGATGTTCTCTTCTAAAGGTTTATGAATTGCCTCTCAAGTTTCTGGAGCTAATTCCCAATCACTGGAAATAAGGAGAAGAGAAAAACACATTAACACCATGAGGAAGTAACCAGATTAATCCAAATTCAGGATAAGTCTTCAGGTTACTAATTGGACTTCTGTGGTACACCGAAGGCATGGTAGACAGAAGAAAACAAAGCTGTGCCAGGGACAATAAAGTAAATAAACCTGTATAAAATAAAATGTATGGACCATGCTTAGAACATTGTTTAAATAAAAATACCAAAAAAAAGACATGTAAATATTACAACATACTAAACAAATGCAATTAATTATGAAACGGACATTCAAATGATCACAGATACTCTGTGTTAATTTATAGATGTGATAATAATGGTTATATAAGAAAATATCTATGTTTTAAAGATATCCATCAGCAATACACAGGTCATACATTGTCTAGGATGACTGACCTTTACTATTCTTCAACCAAGAAAGGGGAAACAAGCTAACAACAAGTAGCACAGATAAGGCAGATACAATAAATTTTGATAAGATCAATTGGTATATGAAGATTCCATACTATTCTTATTATATTTGTGTATATTTTCAAATGTCCATAATATTTGTTAACACTATTGCACTTATTCAGATAAGTGAATATGGCTTGGATACGAGTATTGGTTACAGAAAGGGGAAAGACCTAGAAAATGTTTAAAAGGTACAGCCAACAGTAATTGTAAAGGAATAAAAAATTGAGACTGAAGAAGCTAAAACTAAGAACTGAGTATTTTGGATCATAAATGTGGATAAATATAAATAAATTTATTGTTGACAATGTCATATAAAAAAAAAAGCATCTTGGACATCAGTGCATATTGATTTAGCCTCTGGTCCCTGGTGCCTATGGCCAGGGAGATTGAGCAAGCTCTCACCTTCTACCCGGCTGCAGGCCTGCCCTAGCTTCCATTCTCATTCACCCATCAGCAGTTCTCAGATCTATCTCTTAAGTCAAAGCCACCTTCCTGAATTCCAGGCTATGGTCTGAGTGCATCAACTACATCATTCATGGAAACCTCAAACTCCACCCATCAGAAACCCTCATACCATTTTCTCCACTTTGCACCCTGACCCCTAGTCTGCCACATCTCCTTCTCCCGTATTCCTTATTAATGGCTTAAATCATCTACCCAGTTATTCATCATACAAACACAAGTTGATTTTGCCTATCTCTTCCCCCTTCTCCCATATCAGTTACAATGTCCTGTGTTTCCCAAACTTATCCAACAGTGTCGTCTCCTTTTTCTCCTGCTGCTCTCCTCCAGTTGAGTTCTTCATGCTGGATGGGAAAGGAGTTTTAAGTCTTATTTGCTTCTGTCTTTATTTCTCCATATAACTAACACATTTCTCTTTCTAAAACTTACCACACAAAGTTAATTAAATGATCAGAGTCCAGCCTACTTTTCCACCCTTGACCCACAGCACACCTACCTCTGTGGAATGGATTCCATTTACATGACCCACACAGTCACCCTACAAGATAGTGGTATGGTTTTGATTTTTCCCCAACCTTTTCTTAAGCCCTCCTTTCATTCTCGTTCATTTGTAGTAATTTTAATCATCCTCTGAGCCCTTCATGAGTCTCCACTGATACCACCCTGCAATCCCAGCCTAAGGCCAGTACATAGCACTCCCCTGTACTCATGCAGAGATTTCTAAATGCTACTGTATTTCACTGCAGTTAGCTGAATGCATGTCTCTTTCCCCTTCTACACTGTGGACAAATTGAGGGTGAAGAGCATGCCTTGCCTATTTTTATTGCCTCATCACTCAATGTCAGGCGTATTAAATATTTAATGGTGATTGCTTAAAATAGGTCATAATCTACATTTTATTTTGAATGTGATTGGAAACATAAGGACAAAATGTGGATAAAACTTCCTCCCTTTATTATTTTTAATTAAATTCATATATGTGGTAGTCATTAAGGACAGACTTGTCTCCAGTGGGTGCACTGAAGAGTCTTGTCTTTTATTAATTTTAAACTAATGAAAGAGATGCTCTGTCCACTGGTTTTCTACTCATGGGATTTTTGCATTCCATACTTCTACCACAAATGACAGGAGGGAGAGTTTGCATGTACAAAGTGCCTTCTTTCTGTTGGGTAACTTAATGGGCCATTAGCAAAAGTACTTGTGTCAGGGCAGGTGGTGTGAACGAAACTCCTTGTAAATTCTGCTCCTTAGTGACCATTTATTGATCACACTTTTAGGAATGGGAGCAATAATGTTCAACTCCACAAAATAAAATGATACTGATGTTTTACCCTTAGCATTTCAGAGTAAACCACAATTGTTCTCAGAATCTAGCTCACTTGACTGTTTTATGGGATAGCATTGTTGTCATATTTCATAGGACTTACTTTCTGTTCATGCATAACTAAGTTGTCTAGACTTAGGTTCTTCCTTCCAGGTTTTTCTCTTACTTCAGAATAGAAAAACTGGAAAGGTAGCATGATCCTGCATGCCATGGTGAACTTCAGCCCTAGGTCAGATCTGAACTGCATGCAGAGAACTTTGCTTAGCTGAGAAGTACTCTGTCCCACATCCTCTCACTCACAGATCTCGACTGACATTAACTAGCAGGGGTTGAGATATACAGAAGGAAGATACTGATTATCTATCTTTGATCTTTATTATAGTAATGATTGAAGGATGAAGAAAGCAATGTACTACTCAGAGTATGTGGACCTCCCTGGGAGAACTTTCTTGTGTACAGTTGAAATGTGTGTTACTTGTATCACACTGTAAGTTCTACTCTTTAACTTAGGTTGTCTCTTTCTTTATTTTTTCTTTTCTTTAACAGTGCTGGAGATAAAACCCAGTATGCCATGCACCCTAGGCAAGTGTTCTACCATGGAGTCACTCCCTCAACCCCTGTTACTTCTTCTTTCACTCTCATGCCTTGATCCAAAGCATACAATGAAGTGGAAAATGTGTTATTATTTTAGACTACCCAAGACAGTTATTTAAAACTATAGAGGCACCCTAAAATATGAATCATTGTACACATAATAACAATTAACAATTAAACTTATCAAAGGTAGTTGTTCCGCTTCACCAGCAGCTCCTTACTATTCATTGCTAAATTTGCTGCCTATAAAGAAATCAAAACAAACAAACCAAAAACCTTGTGCACTATCTTTACCCTTTCATTAAACAATGCCCCCCCCTTTTTTTTCTGGTACTGGGAACTGAACCCAGGACTTTGCACATGCTAGACAAGCATTCTACCACTGACCTACATCCCAAGCTCCCTCCCTCATTTCTACTTTGATTCTGAGAAGAGTACAGTCAAGTTACTTGCATTAATTATTCAATTTATTCGAAGAAAAAAAACTTTTCTTTATCCAACTTATAGAAAACTGCCTTCATAAGCAGTCACTAGATAGGAATATAAAGTAATAAAGATAGTCTGAGGAAGTACTTTTAAATGTCAAAATGGGGATTATATTTCCTTGAAGTTTCTAGAAGAAGCTTAATGGGTTACAAGTGCAAAATTTAAACATCATTTCTTTACAACAGCCAGAAGAGTATGCAGAAAAATTAAAATAGTTGATTTGATAGGCAAGAAATTTTTGGATGATTTATTTAATCTTTAAAAAACAATACCTCTGGCCCAGTGTGATGATGCATGCCTGTAATCCCATCCAAACAACTTGGGAGGTGGAGGAAGGAGGTAAGTTTGAGGTCAGCCTCAGCAATTTAATCACAGCCTGACTCAAAATAAAAGTTCAGGAAGGGCTGGGGATGTACCTCAGTGGCAAAGTACCCCTGAGTTCAATCTTTAGTACTTAAAGAGAAAGGAATGAAGGAAAAAAGGAAGGAGAGATAAAGAGAGTCTTGGTGCTCAACTGTAGTCCATCTACTTAGGAGGCTGAGTTGAGCCAAAGAGTTTGAGGCTAACAGAGAGATACTGCTTCACAAAACACACATGAACCCCCTCAAAAAAAAAGAGTAAAATAAAACAATACCTCCACAATAAACATTTACAAGAAAAATTACCTAGTGTAATCCTACACTTACAAAACTTGAAAATTTGGGTGCTGTCAAAGAAAAATGAAGCTGTAATCACTTTCCTTGGCATTTGTGATATCCTCATGAATCAGAAAAGTTGACCCATAAACATGCACGTAATTGCACTTTTTTAATGAAGTGGTAATCTGAGGAATTTACCCTCTTACACTAATCAGACAATCCAGAGCAATCCAGATGTATTGATGAGGTAAACTTAGAAAATCTAGTAAGGATATCTTGGGGCCAAGTGACATACTTGTGGTTTTTCTCCTAAGAGTATACTGAAGAACAGAAAATGTGCTGAAGAAGATTTAGCACTGATACCCCACACCAAGGTCTTTTGCTCTAAGCTTAATGTTCAAAGAATGGTTCAAAAAGCCTTTGTTAACTTGTGACTTTGGTCTCTGAAGGCCCTTCTTTTCTTTCTTTTTTTTTATTTTTTATTGCAGTCTTGGGTTTATTTCCACACATTATCTATAGCTATTTACTTTGGCATCTTGTAAACAAATCCCCACATAGTTACTCTTTTATTCTATTCATGTATGCTTTAATACTGAGGTTTTTCAGGATGTTGTCAACCTCCTATAGAAGATTCTGTCAGAGTAGCAAAACCTTCGGAGGAATAATTACTTTCTCTCACAATCACTCTTAGTTGTAACATTAGATATTCTTTAGAAGCTGCCAGGCTCTCTTTTTTAGAATCTAAAGATCTTATATTTTTAAAGTTAAATATAAAACCCTGCAAACATTGTTGCTATCAATGTTCTTTCCCCATTAAAAATGATTTAGTGGGAGCTGTTTTTCAATTACGAACAAAATATTTTACATATGTATTTCACTGCATGTAATATATGACTGCTTTGCAGTTAATTATATAAGTTTTATTTATTTCAGTAAAACCTACAACTCATAGAAAGCTTTAGTATACATTTGTAATTGAACAGAAAAAGCTACCAAAATTATTTTATGTGTTTTCAGTGCTTTCTTTTGTTAGTAATTATCAAAACGGTGGCTAAAATAGTAACCCCCGCAACTGAATATGACAAAATGGATTTATTATCAAAATAACAAACATATAAAGACTCATTATCAAAATAACATACATATAAAGATTCATGAAGTTAAACACTAGTATACAAATATGTTTAAAAATAGGAAAGGAGTAGCATATGTGAAATTCTGTCATCAATTGTGTTGGGAATAAGGCCAAATCTTGTCTTCGTGCATGAACAGTCCATATTCAGAAATGTGGGGAGTGTTTCTTGGAATTCTTGGCCATAATTTATCCCACTACCTATAAGCAGCACTGTTTATAAAAGCAGTCTTGTGGATGGACTGTTCCTTACATTTCAGAGAAATAAACATTGGTGTAATTTTAAAATTACAGCTGTAGAAATTCACAGGCGGATATTGTAAACAGAAGTTTGCATCACTCGTACTGGTCATAAAGAGTCATAATACCATCAGCTTCCCTAAATGGTAAGAAATTTTGATGGAATGTGGGGGGAAAAAAAGAAACATAAAGATTCAAAAATATTTAATTTTTTTTTCAAGGAAGCTGTTACTTTCCCACCATTGTAATTAAACTTTTATTTTGAGACATTAGATATTTTTAATTTATCTGTATGGAAATGTAGTAATTGAACAAATTTTAGAAGTTGTAGAATCTATTTTGCTATTAATAAAATAATAATAGTAACCGCTATTATTTATTGAGTGCTTATTATGTAGAAGGCAATATTCCAAGAAGTTTACTTATATTATTTTGTTAAATATTGGCCAAAGCCACAGCCTAGATATCTTGTAATTAGAAGACATTTCCATAAAATATGAAGGAATTTGGGTGGACACTATTTTCCTGTAACTATTGTCAATGTGAATTAAGGCAAGTCTAAATACCATGAGTAAAAATTAATTAAGTAATAAGAAAAATGTGTACCATAAAATAAAATTCAATTAATGCAAAAGTTATGAAATGATGTCTCCACACTTTGACCATTTGTATTTTAGGAATAAATATACCTTATTAGTTTCTTGATCATTTCAGGTATCCTGTTCATAAGTAATTCGTGACTATTTCTTTTACAAACATACAAAATGAAGAATGTAAAACACTTAAAATAGTAGAACGCTATATACACTATTTTGTGAGGATTGTTCCAGTGTTTCAAATCATTCATTTTAGTGACTTATAATATTTCATTGTGCAATTGTAACATAATTTATCCAACCAACATCTTGTCATCACACAGTTATTTGGTTTTAGTCTTTTGATATCATAAACTACTCTTCCATGGATCTTGTGTAAATGTTTGCACATATATTTTAGAAGCAGAATTACAAATTTAAGATGTATGTGTAGTTTTAGTATTCATAGTTTTTGACAAATTTTCCTCCTGAGAAATAACAACAATATGCTCACAATAAATGTGTAAATGTTCCTTTTGTCAATCAGAAACCCACAAGGTGTTATCACACTGTTTGATCTTTTCCAAACTAACAGGTGAAAAAATAGTCTCTCATATCTATACTTTGCATTTATTTCATCTTGAATGTCATTGAACACCTTAAGTCCCAAAGAATATGCTTGTTATTTATGATATCTCTGATAATATGCTTGATATGCTTAGAAGTATTGTTTTTACCAACTAATCTGTCTTTTATATCTAATTTATTACATGCAGAAAATTTTAAACTTTGTATAGTTGAAGTCCTCAAGCACATTTTCTTGTGGGAAATATGAGTATTGCTCTATAGTTGTACTAACTTTTTCCAGTAAGTTTCTGTCATGTAGTTTAAATAATTTGATTTCTGTACTAGCAAGTATTCTCTGTCTAGGGCATGAATATTTAGAAAAAATAAAGGTTTTGCAAAATAATATAGTAATAAGTGAACCCAAATATTCTGATCCCACATGTACTATAATAACCACTATCTTACTCTCCTATACATCCTAGTCAATTAAAAACTTAACAAATATCATTTTAACATGTACTTTATTATCACACAGCAATTTTATGATGTATTAATCAGTAGATGAACAGAATTTAAACAATACCATGAAAGCTTACCTTGGGAAAGACAGAAAGAAACCTACAAATACAAATGAATAATTAAAATATACTTTTTAGGATTTGAGGTAGAATATGCAATCCTAATTTAGTCATTTCCCAAATAAAATAGAAAGATGAAAAATAATGTAGTTTTATATTGGGGGATTAAAATCTCATACATATAACCATGTATGATATTTTTGTTCACTCTTTCATTGATTTAGATTTGCATTATTCCCCAATTAAGGTTGCAGTCACATTTATTATATATTTTAATTATCAAAGTCCAAGCAGCAGGTAAGAAAATTACCTCCTCCCAAAACAACCTTTATTGCTTTTAGGTAAAAGCTTATTTCCAAATCTCCCTTCAAAATATCCTTCCTTCTTTTTTATGTCTTATGCCATTTGTGAACCCAGTTGAAGCACACAATGTTGAGTTCCTTCATAATTAAATACATTTTTCATACATTCTCAGCTTGATGTCTCTTAGTTTCACACTTATGTGACAGCAATGTTTCCCTTTTAGCTGTTCATATCTGGCCTTAAAACTCAACTTCCCAGTTTCAGTTTTTTTTTTCTTTTTGCAAAAATAAGAACTCTAACAAAATGATCTCCAAGATTCTTTCAGCTCTAACGTTCTATAATGCTGTAATGCACCCATCAGGAACCTAGAACCTAGATCGGTTTGAGAAAGTAATAGATTTTAACATAAAGGTCATGTTGCATTTTTACCAAAAAACAGGTTTTCAAATTTCTCTGAACCATAGAGGTTGATTATTACTGTTAGTATGAATATAATTGTAGCTTTGAAAAATCCTTATTCATGCCACAGGAAACAGAGCCACTTGACTATAACCCATATATAATAACTGCAAAATGCACTGTCTCTTAAAAAGTACACAGGTAATTTCTTACCATCTCTGCCTACATCTTTTGCCCTAGGCTATTCATTTTTACACTTACCTTTTTTATTTCTGATTTATAACTCTCATTTCTTTTCTCCCAACTTACTAAAAGTCATGTCTAATTTATCATCTAGAATTCAAACTTCTAAAAAATTGTAAGTATTACCTATTGAAATTTAAATAATCTTTTCTGCAAATATAACCATGATTTTTTCATTTTAAAATGTACAATTTGTACCCAATTACATTACATACTGATTTTACTTCCCTATGACTTATTAAATAAATTTGATCTCACAATATTGTTCCTGAGTTGATATTTTTTACAAAGAAGAAGTATTGAATGCAAATATATGAAAATTAAGGATTAAGTTACACAGCATTCTATCTCCTTAGATTCCTGAGTGTCTTGTGTACATAATAATAAATAAAAGAATTATTGATTTAAAAAGCAATTTGACTCAATTATGCATTGCAAGAAATGATTAAGAAGAAAAAATAATATTTTTTCCTGGTACTTGAGTTAATCCACGTGAATATTGGGAATTTACCTCATATTGAGTGATATAAACCTCTTCAATCACAAAATACATGAAAAGTACAAAAGGTTTCTTAATTTTGAGCATAATTAAACTCATGTTAAGATTAAATATTTCCTATAATAGTATACAAAATACAAAGTATCCAAAATATATAGTGTCACTAAGCTAATTTTTTTTTTAAATCTCTTCATCAAATTTACACATCTGCTTTTCCTTTACATTCCTTCCCTGATTTCAAGGGGAAAGAGAGTGCTGAATTAATATAATTCACTTCTGTTCTTGGCTCAGTATCATCTTTGGTCTAATAAAAGCAGCTCTCTTTATCCAACTATTTTCCAATCCTATACTCCCATTATTCTCCTCTATGCCATCCACAGGCAGATTCTTAATATGCTTATGCATGCATTTTCCTGTGTGTCTGCTTGTGATCATTTGTATGGAAATATCTTAAATTTGCATAAGTAACACTGTGCTAAATTGCTTATTCTATTCTTGATTTCTTCACTCACTGCTGTTCATAAGATCTCTCCATGTGGCTGCATGTGTGCTTCATCATTTGCTTTTCCAACATACACCTACACTCTGCTTAGCTATATACCTTCATGCACACACACATACATAAGCTATAAGAAATATTCTTATTCTTGGTTGTCTATAGACCTGTTTGAGAAATTCTCAGGGACACATAAAACATTGAAATGAATATTTACAAATAAAGATAAAAATTTTTTTAAATAAAGTTTATCTCAGCAAAGAACAACCCAACATTCTAGAATTCATGTTTAAAACAACATAAAACACTAGCAGCATAATAATTCCATTTGTTTGTTATGAGAAGAAGAAAATGTATTATGGTTTTTATTTGTGTCAGAACCCACATAAAGAATTCCCAAGTCATTTGCAATAAATATTCAGGAATAAATTTTAAGAAAAATCTTGCAAGACCAATATGTGCCAACCTATAAAAATTTACTGAAGGACATAAAAGATGACTGGAATAAATTGAGAGTCATAACATGGTTCTGGATGATAAGAGTCAATGTTTTGATGATATCAATTGCCACCAAATTCTTCTTTATCTATGGAGAAACAAATACAAAATATCAAAAAGTATTTTATGGATGGAATTTGCAAAATTAATATGAAGTTCACCTTGAAGGGAAAATAACTAAGACAAGTCAAGAACTCATGAAAAAAATAACAAAATGAGAGATAATCTATGCTCTCAGAAATAAAATACAACATCTCCATATTTCAAAAAGCTCAAAGAAAGGGTTTCAAATTATTTTACCATAACAAATGATAAACATTTTAGGAGATGGATGTATTTAACATTATCTAAACATTATACAATACACATATGTACAAGCAACACATGAGAAAACATTAATATGTTTAATTGTTATGTTTTTATGATTCAGAATAAAAATTAAGAATACATTTTCAATTCTAAAAATAAAATATAAAATAAGACAACTGCAGTATAATATAAATAGAGTATAAACATAATATAAAATAAAATATAAATATAATGTAATATAAATGTAACAGAGTAATCAATATGAAAACATATTGGTGAGCAAATACACAAAAAAGTGTATGTACTTAAAGTGAAATTTTAGAAACACACACACACAAATCTATACACTCATATATGGTAATATATAGATTTGGGAATTCAGTATGATATATTTAGATGTAGATGGTAATTCAAATAACAAAGCAAGAAGAAATCTAGGAAGACAACATGCATTTAGAAGAAAAATCCCTAATATTTTATTTGCTTTTCAGCTATCATTATATGCAAATATATTTCAAGTAGATTTTAGATACATATTTAAAGCATTAATTTAATATAAGAGCTTACAGATTTAGATAATTTTGGATGTTAAAAGTTTTACTGATTAAAATAAAGAATCCAGAGCCAAAATAGGCAAAAGTGTTCACTATCATTAATGATTCTGGAGATGCAAATTAAAACTACAGAGACAATGCCTCATACCTGATCAGGAAAAAAAAAAAAGATAACAATTAACAAAGATGTGGAGAAAAGGAAACTCTTGCACAATGTTGACAGGAGTGTAAATTAGTAAGACCATAATGGAAACAGTATAGAGGTTCCTCAGAAAAATAAAAATAGAGCTCTTATATGATCCTGCAATCCCACTACAGAGCATACATCTAAAGGAAATAAAATTCCTATGCCAAATAGACATCAATTCTCCCATATTTATTGTAGCATTCTTCACAATAACCAAGATATGGAATTAACATAACTGTCCATTCATAGATGAATGAATAAAGAAAATGTACATAGACAAGGGAATACTTTTCAATAGTAAGATTGAAATCCTGTCACTTGTGAAAACATGGATGAACATGGAGGAAATTATGTTAAGTAAAATAAGTCAAGTACAGAAAAAAATACCATATGATCTCACTCATATATGGAATTTTTAAAAGTTAATTGGATAGAAGTAAGAGTAGAGTGATAGTTATCAGGGACTGGAGACATATAAATGGAAACATACAAAATTTTAGTTAAATTGTATAAATCATTTCAAAATATCTGTTGTATAACACAAAAATAATATTGTATTTTTTTTTCTTGAAAATAACAGTACATTTTACATGTTGTCATCACAGAGAATTACAAGTACGGTAATACATATGTTAAATAGATAGTCATTCCACAATGTATACACAAACTTCAAAACATGTCATATATAATATGACAATACATATACATATATATATATGTGTGTGTGTGTGTGTGTATACAAAACAGTTGGAAATAGATGTCTACAAATAAACATTAGATGTTTATTAGGGGAAAAGTGACATATATAAAAGAGAAAGAAAAAACAGGAATAAATTTCACAGGTAAAACAAGAACTAGTTATCTATTGTAAATAAATAATCCATCATAGATCTCATAAATCAATAATAAAAAAAACTCCAAATTTGAACAAATAAATAAATGAATAGGTAATTTCTGGAAGAATGATTTGAAAATTACAAAATATATATAAATACACATGTACACTTAATGGTAGACAAGTAAGTATAAATGTCATTGTTGACCTTCAGATTTTCCATAAAAAAATTAGAAGTTAATAAAATGTATAGTTGCTAAGATGTGGGAAAATGAGAATCTATAGCAAATGGAATGCAAATTATCTTTATGAAATATATCATTGCCATCCCTTCTGACTATAGAAATTACATTTAGAGGTAGATATAATCACAAATCTGTACATGCATACACAGGCATATGGGTGTTCTTATGCATACACAGGCACATGGGTGTTCTTTACGACAAGATTTGTATCAGTAGGAGGAAGTAGAAATAATCTATATTGCCACCACTAACTGATAAAGAATTCTATGGAATGGACTACTATAAAGTTTCTCTTCCTTAAATAAAATAGTATTACTTGTGTAGTGTTACAAGACATTCAAATGTCACAACATTTTGAAGAGTATAACAAAGCTAACTTCATATGTACAATAAGATTCCATTCCATTTATGCAAAATGGACACAGCATGAACAAACCAGTGTGTGCACGTGACTTGGACATATAGAGGCTATCTCTAGAAGTAAACATACACTGTAAGATAATAGTTATCTAAGTGGGCAGAGCAAGGTGAGAGTAGTGGTGATGCGATGGAGAGGAAGAACATTTGCTTTCTATTCCATATGTCCTTTTGAACTTTTTAAAAACTTCAAACATTACATTTAATTATTAAAAGACAGGTTTAAAAAGTGTTAGTTAAATGAAGTAACTGTTTACTATTATTGGCATTCAAATCATCTTTAGTGGAGGACTAAGCAAAGTTCTGGATATTGCATGAAATAGATAAGATCCCTTTGTTACAAAAGCTAGGGTTTATTTTTGATTTGCTGGTGTCAGATATGAGGTTCAGATCTCAACTGGGCATTGCAGTTATTTGTTTAACCTGAATGTTCTGAACATAGAAAAAGCTGCCTGGTTGTTTCTCAGAGGAATAAAATAAGATCAGTGGCACTCCCTCTTCATCAGCCTTAAAGCACATAGCCACAGGAAGGACACCCCAGGGCAGCCAGAGGTCTGGAAGCTTTTGTGTGCAGCTGCAGGAACTCATGCCCATGACTTCATTGTGTTTGGTCTGAAAGAGCAGAAAGAGTCATCAAATTGCCTGAATGGAGGGAACATTTTTATTGAACCATCTACTGGGCTAAATTAATTGAGCAATGGAACATGACAGTTCAATAGGTGAGATTATCAAAAGAAAACTGCCCCCCTAGGGCAGGAGCCCCAGATGGGTGCCTGAGCTTTCCTGAGAAAAGTGATTGCTTCATGATAAAAATATAATTGCCCCCTATTGTTACATTGCCCTTTAATGAATTCCATCTTGCACCTAAATATGACAAATAGGAAGGGATGGTGCACAAGAGGGTTGCCAGTTACATCTGATGCTAAACCATATGAGGCTACAAGGCTTTGAAGAGAAGCTGCCCTTTATCTTGTTAAAGAATTCTTTCTTGGTTACTTCAGTAGGGCTTTGATTAACACAAAACTTGAAGGTTGTTGTACTTTATTTAAAAAGACCCAAATGAATTACTTTGATCTCAGTAAAACAGTAAGCCTAAAAGCTGCTTTTGTGAGAACATCATAAATAAATGGAAGGAGCTTTGCAATTTATTTGTTTCTTTATTAATTGACCAAAAATTTTAATTTATATTCAAGGACCAGGTACAGTGATAGGAGCTAATATTGAAGTGAATCATATATTTTATTTGGTGCACAAAATGCTTTAGTTTTTTAATATTTAAATAGCTTAACTATCTAATTAGCTAGGGTGCTTCCAGCTAGGAAAAAAAAAATGAAAGCTGACCTCAAACTGGCTTAAACAACAATGGCATTTATTGGTTCAAATGTCTGAAAGTCCAGAGGTAGGGCAAGCTTTAAGGTTGATTTAATCTAATGTTTCCAGGGCTATTTCATTGTAATTATCTAAACCAACATTGCCCAGTGGAACTTTCTGCAATAATAGGAATGTTCTTTATCAGCACTGTTCAACAGCAGCTGCTAGCCACTTGTGGCTATTGAGCACGAGAAAAGTGCTGCTATCATTTAGGAACAAGATTTTTTATTTTACTTAAATTTAAGTTAGTAAAATTTAAATGTAAATAACCACATAGGACTAGTGGCTTTGGACTAGCCCTGAAAACTCTATATTACATTATGCTGCATACTCATGAGAGCATCACCCACAGGTTCATAAAGTATTGGCTACAGCCAATCAGACATGAAATCACTCAGATCAAATTATGGTTGAATTACAAGGGTTCAGCCAGAAGAACAAAATATCCTCTTTTCACATTACATTGACTGAAACTAGATCACAAGCCCATTCTTGAACCAATCACTCACAGAACGACAATATAACCAGTAGGCTTCTTGGGCCCTTTCCTATACCAAGATGTGAAATGGCTTCCACTGGGACTTGTAGGCTGGTGAGGATGGATGACAGATAATGGTATTTGTACAGGAGGAGTAAAAGGGAGCTGAATGCTTGAGGGATATCTAACCTCCTTGCTTAAACTGAAATTTGTACTAACTGGTCACAATGAGACAGTGTCTGCATTTGGGTTTCTGCCATTGTCTCATGC
This sequence comes from Marmota monax, assembly GCF_021218885.2. Lineage (NCBI taxonomy): Eukaryota > Metazoa > Chordata > Mammalia > Rodentia > Sciuridae > Marmota > Marmota monax. The sequence continues at coordinate 24,077,775 of NW_026692201.1, forward strand.
GTAACATGCTTATTCTACCCCACTCTGCCAAAAGTTGTTTGGAAAAGATTTTTTCTTAATTACATACTGCTTGATAGATTTGCTAGAAATTATAGTTATCTGCTCTTTTATCTTTCTATGGAATAATTGTATTTTCCTGATAGTTAAAAATAAAACGAAAATATCTGGGAACCAATTCACTAAAGCCTCCACATTCTCATCAAGCCCCTACTGCTCTGCTTTGAGGTAGCCATACTTTGCTTCCTGCAGTTGTCCCATGCTCTGCATGCAACAGCTTTTTACCCTTCTCCAGATCATAAATCAGGCTTTTTTTATTTTTTATTTTAGGAAGCCTCCCATGACCCACCACATCTCCTGCTAGATGTCCTGTTTTGTGTTTCTCTAGCATCTTATTCTTTATCTTACTTCTTTCCAGACTCTTGTTTTCTTTATTTACTTATCTTTATCTTCTACTGAACTGAAAGATCTTCAAGGGCAAGGAAGAAATTCTGTTAATTGGAATATTCCTGAATATTCTTGGAAAGGGGTGATTAATCAAATGTCACAGATATGTAACCAGCAATCAATAGTTATTTTGAATTTGTGAAATACATGCTGAATGGATGAATTGGTTAATAAATGAACAGGGTAAGCAGCTGACAACAACATGACATCATTTGTATGTATTCATCTTTATAATCCTAAAAATCCCTATATATGCACATATATGCACATATAAAAAGCTTCAACTAGCTATATTTTAATAGTAAACAATTTGGAAATTATTATTTTTCTAAATTAGAGATCAATTTTCAACTCAGTTGCTGGAATGTGGTCCACCAACATTGACAAGACTCTCTTGATTTAGAACTTTGTGGAACTTTAACCTTTGGGAATCTAAAGAATTTCATTTTTAGCATCATATTTGGAAAGAAATACTTCTACCATATTGCATAAATGAAATTTATGCAATGAAATTTTTGCAACATGGTAGAAGTATTTCTTTCCAAATAGCTCAGATCATGTGAAATGCTGGAAATTCTCTGAAAAGTGGAAAAGCCATTGAAGCAGACCCCAAGTGACTAGATGTGAAAGCTATAGATAGGAAGCCTTATTCTGCTTTCATTCAATACAGTGTGCCTTCTCCTCATCAGTATTTGCTTTATACTGACTGAAAAATCCCAGTTTAGTCTTTTTCTCCTTTTCCCTCCCTCTCTTTTTTTCTCCCCCATTAATTAAAAGCTTTAAGCAGTTAAAACAATACAAAAAAGTCTCCCCTTATTATTGTCAATCATAATGCAGATATTCTAGACCATATGCAGGCCCGCATTTCCAGAAAAAATAAAACCACAATTCTTAAAAAGCCATTCCTCTGGGTAGAGAAAAATTCATTTCTTAAATGCAGAACTAAAACAGGTATTGTTCACCACCTTATGAATATATAACTGCATTTTTTGATTATTTTAGTTCTTTTTTCTCATAAAAATGTGTTTGGGGGCACATTGAGAACAATAGCTGAGAACCTAGGAAATAACCAAGAAAGCATATATTTATCTAACAGCTAGGGTAACAAATTTAATCTTACCTCTATGGAAGGTCATGGAGGGGCAACACTTGGAGCATCAATTATTGATTAATGGAATACATGCAAACATGCCCTGATGCTGAATATGCATGTCCAAATTATATATATATATATACAGCACACATACACATAAATATATATACATACACACATATATATGTATATACATATACATATATACAGCACAGGGGAAAAGATAAGCACTTGGATGAAGACATGCCAGAGGCCACTGAGCAGAGACACATTAAGCAGAGTGAACACAGGAGGTGAGCAGTCTGGGCTGCACAGGGAGAAAGTAGTAAGAAAGTCAAGGATAATCAGGGCAACTGAAGGAGGGATAAAGATTTCATGCCACACAGGAAAAAACAAAATAAAAGTACAGTTATAGAGATAGGGAGTTTAATTTTCTACATGATCTATTTTCCCACACCTCTGAGTCCTCCAGGTAGAGGTGCTCAGTAGACCAGAGAAATACAGATTCAGAGCTGAAGAAGAAAGTTAGAGCCAGAGATACAGAAACTGGAATGAGAGCTATAAAGATGAAGGCTTAGTCTCAGAGGAGTGGATGACATTTTCTAGAGAGATGGCATAAAATGAGAAGGGGAGACCTAGAGTGCAAACCAAATTGATGGAGTACGTCCAACCACCCAACCACCTAACTGATGAACAAACAGAGTCTTAGGAGTCTCTGGGAGGACAACTGGAACCAGGACACTTCCATTGTTTACCAAAACTAATTGTGGAGAGAAATCTGCAAGGCTAGATGTTATCAAGAAAATGTAATTAAATAGAAAAAAGGACCCTGAATATATATGAAGGAAGGCCTGCCTTGACTTTGGTGATATTTTTCTGTTCAGGTGGTTAAGATCAAAGCCAGAATATAGTGGGTCAGACTGTTGATCACTGATCTGAGAAGACTGGAAGCATAGATACAGACCAAAGATCAGGGTGGGTGGATAGAATCACAGAAATTCCCTACACATTATTAAGACTAAAGGAGAGATATCTAATAATAAATACCAAATGCCAAACTTTTAGCCAAAAATCACTTTCACAACTATTATAATTGTTCTAATTTTATGAGTTGTGTCTGCCTTTTCTTTAGATTATCCATCAGATAAATGGAAATAAAAACATCATGTATTTCTAAGTAAGCTGCTCTTTAATATTTCAGCATTATGCTCTCTGAATATGCACCAGGCCTGACAACATTTAATTGAGTTTGAGACAGTGGTAATAGGCAGTAGCTATAACCAATACTTACCCATGATCATTGTCATCATCATTACCATCATAACATCAAATACACAGGGTTTTATTCTTCAGAGATTACTTTTCCTCCACTAGCTGTCTACACCATTTTATTACCAAGGGTACATAAAAAATTGTGTTTGTGGACTATCTAGAATTGCCTCCAAACTCCCTTGTGAATCAGTTATATTTCCCCTGGAAACTAAAATTAACACTGAAATGTAAAAGAAATGGTTCATATATAAGATCAAAGCTTTGCATTAAGTCGTTGTATTCTGGATATATTTATCACCTTTTAAGTACATTTTTTTTTCCTCTGGAACTTACATCTTTTAAATACTCTTGAATATGAATTCAACTTGGGTTCTGTGGTGCTATGGTTTGGATAATTGCTTCCCGAAAAGATCCACAGGTTGCCAGCCTGTGTCTGTTATGGTTTAGATTTAGTGTCCCCCAAAAGCTCACATGTGAGACAATACAAGAAGATTTGGAGGAGAAATGGTTGGGCCCTACCCTTAACATAATCAGTGAATTAATCCCTGGTGAGGTTGACTAAGTGGTGACTGGAGGCAGGTGGAGTGTGGCTGGAGAAAGTAGTTCATTGGGGGAGGGGCTATGGGGTATATATATTTTATCTGGAGAGTGGAATCAATCTCTCTCTCTCTCTCTCTCTCTCTCTCTCTCTCTCTCTCTCCCTCCCTCCCCCCCTCCCTCCCTCCCTCCCTCCCTCCCTCTCCCCCTCCCCCTCCCCCTCCCCCTCTCTCTCTCTCCTTTCTGATCACCATCTGAGCTGCTTTCCTCTGACACACTCTTCTGCCATGATGTCCTGCCTCAACCCCCCCGGGAAATGGAGACTGCTTTCTATGGATGGAGACCTCTGAAACTGTGAGCCCGCAAGAAAACTTTTCCTCCTCTACAGTTGTTCTGGTTGGGTCTTTTAGTCACAGCAGTGAAAAGGCTGACTAAAACAGTGGCACTATTGGGAGGTCATGAAATATAAAAGTGTTGGGACCAAGTGGAAGGAAGTTAGGTTACTCGGGTTATGCTCTGGAAGAGGATTTGGGGATTATTTCTCTTCCTCTCTGCCATGAGTTGAGGAACTTCCTTCTCCATGCGTTTCCTACCATGATGTTCTGCTGGGATTAAACTTCTGATTCCATGAGCCAAAACACACCTTGCTTCTGTATAAGTTTTTTTATCTTAGGTATTTTGTCAACTTAGTCAGAAAGTTGACTAAGACACAGGCTATCTATGTGCTTATGAATGTGGAGAACTGGTCATATTCAAAGTGTTGGCCTGGTTTAGCCTATTTCTTCAACAAGTTTGCAATGTGAGTCTGCATGGGCCTGATATAAGGAGAAATCTTAATTTTTTTCAAGGTAAAGACTTTGTATAGCCTGTACTGATAGTTTAATTATGGCTCTGAGAACTGAAGTGGATCTTACTTATCATCTAACCAAAACTTCTGGGAAATAATTCATTTTTACTTTCTGTTATTTTAGATACTGGGTACTGCTAAGTTACATATTCAGGATTATATTTTAACTAAGCAATGGAGATGGATGTTAAGAATAACTTTGTGGGCTAGGGTTATAGCTCAGTGGTAGAGTGCTTGCCTAGCATGTGTGAGGGAGGCACTGGGTTTGATTCTCAGCACTGAATATAAATAACTAAAGGTCCATCAACAATTAAAAAAACACAATGTTTTTTTTTTTTTTTTAAAAAAAAGAACTTTGCTACCTGTTAATCTGTAGTACATCCCACCACGACCTACCATCTCACTGTTCTCTTTTCAAAATTTCTTCTATTCAAATTCCATCAGCAGTTCAGTTCCCAGGAAAAGCCTACTTGAATCCTTGGTCTTGTAGAAGATGTAATCTTCAACATTTGGAGGGGGGGTACTGGGGATTGAACTCAGGGGCACTCAACCACTGAGCCACATCCCCAGCCCAATTTTGTATTTTATTTAGAGACAGGGTCCCACTGAGTTGCTTAGCGCCTTGCTTTTGCTGAGTCTGGCTTTGAACTTGCAATCCTCCTGCCTTAGCATCCCGAGCTGCTAGGATTTCAGGTGTTTGCCTGGATTTAATCTTTAATATTATGCTCTAGTCCATACCACACATACTGTGATATCTTGTAGTTCCAAAGTGTTACTATTTTATTGAACAATAAAATTTAAATAGATAATAAACCCTTTATCAGTTTAAAGTTTTATTTGATTTTATCATTTATGTTAAGTTAGATCTCACACATTCTGTTACATTGTATAAATACAGTTAATAATGCACCAGTCCAATGTAAAATAATCACTTTTACTGCATAGAGTTTATTTTTGTATCAGCCTCACTGAGCTATTAAGTAGGTGTAGTAATTATGTTAGGCAGCTTCTGAGGCTGCCTCAGTATCCATGGCCTTAAGGAATCACTTCCTACTGAGTGTGGTATAGATCTAAGTGTGGTATAGATTTGCACCTAATGAATAGAATATAGCAAAAGCAGTTGGATACCAACTTTGAGACCTTTGTGACAATTTTATGGAAAACTATGACTTAAATATTGCTAACAGACTCTCTTTTATTGACTTTTATGAAGCACATGCTGTATTGAAAGAATCACATGGCTTAGAACTCGGTTCTCTGATCATAGTCAGTGAGGAACTGTAGCCTCCTTCCAACAGTCATGAGGAACTGAAATGTCTTGGCAATCAGCATGATCTTCAAAGTGGATTCTTATTCAGGAGAACCTTCAGATGAGACCACAAATGTTGATCCCAGACTTGTAGGGGAGAGTGATGTAGGGTTTAATTAAACTATTCTGAGATTCCTGACCCACAGAAACTGCAAGATAATGTTTATTACTTTTTAGTTGATAAATTTTAGAGTGGAAGATAATTTGGTTACACAGCAATATATAACTACTATATTGACATCCATCAAAATGGCAATTATGCAGGACTATTCAATACTTAGTAAAACACCAGAAGTAAACTACAACAAAAAGTTCTTTGAGCATGTTTTGATCTTATGCTTTATTTTTTAAAATTAGTCTCAGGTCCTTATTCAATTCTTAATCACTCTTATTTCAGAGATAGTTCTAAGAATGCAAATTATCATGTTTGCCAACAAACAACAGATGCAATTTTTTTAAAAATAAAAGTGGATTCTTTAATATATATCTGCATCATCAGCAGTTACATGTAACTATGGTGAGACCAATGAAAAGATTCTGAGGCTAAGTTTAAAATAAGATAACTTAATGTATAGTAAAGCAAAATTTTAAATTTTTGAAAGAATTATATTTAACACATTAAAATAATTTAAATCTTGATTATGACTTATTCAGATAATGAAAGTTCAAAATGTAACTGATAAATAATTCCACATATTATAAATAGTTTAGATATTCACTAAACTTGGGAAAGATTTATAGTTGAAGTGCTTAATATGACATTGATAATATGACATGAACTATTTATTTGGAACATTTAATTTATATAGAAATTCATTTCTGATGAAGCTGGATAAATGAACTGTTGCTTTTTTAAAGAGCCATAGGTTTGGAATAAGTCATATGTCCATCTCATGCTTGTAAGAAAATTTAAACCTTCCCAGAAAGATAAAGTGATTGAGTTCAAACACATGAACAGTTTCATTGGTTACACATTCCATACCTTAATAAACATCACTGTCAGAAAAATCTCATATCTTAACATAAATCACTTTAGTTTCACTTCAAGCCCAAATTCTTATGTTCTCTTTATGGCACAGATGGAAGACAGTTGGTGGCTAAGCTCTGTGAAGATCCTTTAAGAGACTTGAAAACAAGTTTCTCACATGCTGGAATCTTTCACATTTGTTGATTCACAGCTTAGAATTTTTAAATAATGGTAGTGCCACTGCCCACCCCCATTCCAACACACACCAGTGGATTCTTGAATTGACCCTCGTAATGTGGAGTTTTGAAAAGGTGAAAGTCTTCATAGTTTTGAAAGTCAAGAAAACAGCTGTCGCTATAAATTCTATTCATCAGGACCCACAGCTGTGAAGATGCCAAATAATATATTTCCACTTCCACATGACATTTGTTCAGATATTTGAAAATCACTTCAATCCCCATTATTTGGTCCTATAGAATAAAATCCTCACCTTCCTTCTGTTAATTCTTCCTATGTAACATGAACTTGGATCCATTCACTATTATGATCTTTGGACATATTACAGCATATTTCTCTACTTTTCTATATACAATCATCTATTTTATTAGCATATAATTCTCATAATTAGTATGAATTTGATTAAGAGTAATGATACTTTTTGTCTATTGACCACCAGTTTAAAACTTTCTTCCTCCTTTATTTTCAGAAGCTTGTGTTATAAAAGTACTAAAAATATTGTATTTGATCTTCAAATTTAAAAAAAAAATTCATTAAATACACACTTTGAACTGTGCATCTCTACTTGTGATTCTGATACCATCAGGAGAAATACCAATTTCCTTCAGTTCACAACATTGTACAAAGGTTTGAATTTTTATGTGATTATGTGACACAAAGATTTAGATATAATATTCCAATATTATGTGAAGCAACATAGACTATTAAAGGATGCTTAGTTCTATTAGTTAAAAAATGTATTAATCAAAACAATCAAACATAAAAACTGGAATTTCAGTGTCCAGAGTTTTTATTGGCTCTTCATTACATAGGCATGATTGACTGATTGCCCATGTGTTTGAACTCAATCCTTTTGTTGGTTTATATCAGAAGATCTTAGATGTCCTCTCTGGAGTGGTCAACTATCATCCTTAATCATATGTTAAGACTTTCTGGCATGGATAACCCTCAATCCAAGACCATCAGTGTGGAAATCCTCACCCAAAACAGAAATTATATCTGATATAAATTACTTGCTAGAAGCCAAGGGTAAAATCTACACCAGTCTTTGGGAAAAGCAAATTATTTACTACACAATGATAATTTCTTCTTTGGAAGTAAAGTAATTAGACCATATTTCCATAATTATTGATATGAATGATGTTAATTCCACTGTTTTTTATTATCTTTCTACTTGTCCACTCTAATGTTCTTTCTTTTAGACTTGGTTGGTATTAGTTAGGAAATACTAAGATTGTGTCATATTTTTACTATTAATTTATTAGCTATGTATCATTATTTTTATTTTTAGTAGTAACTTTAAGCTTTACAATGGATATATTTAACTATCACAGTCTTGCTTCAAATATTAGACCATTTAGTTTATAAGAACCTGACATCAGTAAACACTCATTTTACTAAGCTTGAAACATCTGATTTAAACATGGTTTAATACTTGATATATTCCTATTATCTTTGTTCTAAACATTCAATTTCTGTTATAGGTATTATATAGAAAAAATAGATTTACTCATGTTTATAATTTCTGGATATATGCATTTCCTTTTATTGTTACTTTTGTCTCAAGACATTTTTGCTGGACACATTGGTACACACATGTAATCTCAGGGGCTCAGGAGGCTGAGACAGGAGGATTGAGAGTCCAAAGCCAGCCTCAGCAAAAGCGAGGCACTAGGCAACTCAGTGAGACCCTGTCTCTAAATAAAGTACAAAATAGGGCAGGGGATGTGGCTCAGTGGTTGAGTGCCTTGAGTTTAATCCCTGGTAACTGCCTGCCTCCCCCACTCCCCCAAAAAAAGGCATTTTTTAACCTTTCTTGCAAGATTATATCCTATTACTTCATGAAAAAACTTTTTACAGCAGAAAAAAATATGATAGCTAGTTATTGCTCGTGATAATATTTTTGCTATAAAAACATGGAAAAATGGGTAGCATAGTATTTTATGTATTAAAAATATTTTAAAAAGCACATCAAAGAAAAATAAAATAAAATATGAATTATGGAGTAAAGATGTATTGCTGCACCACTGCCAATTTCTTCTTGTTCATCTCTTTGTTCTTTACTCTTCATGATTCATATTTAAGAATAAGAAATTAAAAATAATAGGGAGGAGGGACCTGCAGGGCAAAAATTAAGTTGGTTATAAGAAAAATAGTTAAGAGACAGAAGAGAAGGCAAGGGTAAAGGAAAAGAAAACTAACATAGTAGAAAAGAAAATAATAAACAAGAAATAATGAGAGTAGATGGTGTGTAAAGAGGAATAGTAGTTTTTGCCACAATAAAATAAAATCGTAAAAACTAAAAAAATACAGTCTTAAATTTTTTAAATAGGTGCTTATGTAGCTATTATGTATATCAGATTTTAATGTTAAGAAAGATTTTAATAACACAACTGGAGCATCCTGATTCTGCACCATTGGTGCATTAGTAATAGATGACAGTGCTGCAGTTGCCAAGCCTCAGTATCATCTGAATGTATGCAAGTGGATTTGTTATGCAAATGAGATGTAAATGAATCCATTCTGACTTAAAGGCTAGAGACTGGGTGACTTAGGATATCAAACCTACCTAGGCAGGCAGTTCAGAAACATAAAAGCAGCATTAACTACCGAGAGTGTGTTATAAAGAAACCAGACGGATGGTTATTTTACTGATCTGGATGCTGTTCAAGGTGGAACTCTTCTCTAAATGTAATTTAAGCTGTTATGTTGCATAAGTCTATAGTTAATTTATCTTTTTTCCATCAAGATCCAAATCACACATAATATAATTGCCTTTGTAAGTAGACTATTCATCATGACTAATGATGCAAAGATGAACTGGACAGCCAAAGGTCTGATGCACTTATTACTTACAGAATGAAAGAAAAAAGCCTCTGGTTTTTGACAATATACAATAAGTCTCTAATAGATAAAAATGCCTTTAATTCTTAAAATGGTTGGGTTTTATTCAGTATATACTTGCCATGTCTAATTTTATAAGTGTATTGAATTTCAGCCATACATAGCAATTCAGAACATGTTTTCCTACAGGAGAAGGTTAGAAGTGATGATTAGGTTTGCAGGCCACTGCAGATAAGCCTCCATCCGGTATTATGGAACACCCTTTGTGTACCAGGCAATATTTCATGTCCTTGGAATGTAGCGTGAACAGTAGGGGTAACACACAGAATAAAAAATGAACCAAAAAAAATGGATAACATTCCTTTAATTGCTTTCAAAAAGAAAAAAGAAAAAGAAAACAATACAAGAGAGCATAAAGTGACAGGAGATACAGATCAGAATAGTCATCAGAGTCTAGGTTCTGTGAGCTGCTGAACAGATACTGAGACAGAGTTTGGTGATTAAGCATTTAATTAGTTTTTAATGTCTGTGAAGTAAAAGAAAAAGAAGAAGAATGGATAATGGCAGAAGTTAAACTGTGATGTAGGCCAGACTAGACAAGCCAACAGGTACTGCTCATCAGAATGTCCCGAGAGTTGAAAACCACCAGGCCTTTCTATCCCAGCCTTATTTAGTCAATGAATCTGGACTGCCACAGGAAAAGCATGAGCCCCACAGGACCATTCTGCAAAGGAAGCAACCCTGAAAGAGCTGACAGATAGATTGTACTTCCAATAACTCAGTAGCATGTTCCTCTTTGTAAAGGGATTTGGGTGGCACAGTTTTACACCTGACACAACGAGATGACCAGGGAAGGCTTTCTCAGAACAGAAACCCAGATGAAATACAAATTGGAACTTTGCAGAAATGTTTACCAAAATGTTTATTATAGATAGAGGGAACTTCAATTGTAAAGATACCAAGGCAAGATGATGTTTGATGTTTGAGGAAAATAAAAATAAGCCAGATGGCTTGAAGGAAGCCAAACTGCAGAATATAGGGAATGGGATTAAAGATGTGGGCAGGGCCAAGGATTTCAGATGCCAATTAAATATGATGTGAGAGCAAGGGAATTCCATGGTTTAAATATTAAAAATAACACCATGGCTGAAATAAGTGTAGGGAATCCATAAAGAAAGCAGAAAGATAGGGTTGAAATCTATTATAATAATCTACCTCTGAAGGTTTACAGAAGAAGGTAGCTGTGGCGGTGGTGAGAATTGGTCAGGGTCAGTTCTACTAGACTCCAAGACAACAGAACTTGGCAATTCAATGGTGAATGTGACAGGGAGAGGTTCTTCAAGGATGACCCCCAGCACTGTGGCCAGAAAACCCTGCTGGATAGTGGTACCTGGTCTGAAGATAAAGAATATAGGTGATGAGCAATGTCAGGTAGTCTCAGTTGGGAATTAGCATTCTAGTGGGCATATTAAGTTGGAGCAGATATGTTTAGCCAGCTAGTGAATAGTCAATAAGGTATATGGGGAGAAGTCACAGATAAACACATACATTTATGCATCATCAACATATAGAGGGTATTTAAAGCCATGAAACAGGATTAGATTATAACACCCAAAGAGTAATTTTAGAAATAGAGGATCATGATGACTGAGCCTGTTGCTCTTTATCAGTCAGGATCAGCTTGTTTATAATGCAATAACAAATAACCCTCTTAATTCTCACTCACCCTACATGTTCACAAATGGACTAGGTGGGGTATACTTCCACTTTGTTTTACTCTGCAACTCCAATTAAAGAGGAGTCACTAATGTGAAAATTTGTTTGCAATCAGAAGACTAGAAAGGGGGGTAGGGAAACTTTTCACTAGGATGCAGGACCAGTACATAAAGGCAGACATGGTGGAAGTTGTTTTATGGTTGTTGTTGTTTTCTTATATTACAAGCTATCAGTTTAACATTATCATTTTCTTTTGTATTTTTAATTTCACATCCATATAAGACCTAGAATAATAACATCTGAACATTATTTTGCCATGAGATTGAGGACAAGTTATTCATATTGTCACTATCAAAGTAAAATCCTAAGACTTACTTGTATATCATCCAACTTCAGACACTGTCAGATATGAAGTCAAAACTGAGTTCTGTATTATGCTGGGTGTGGTGACTCAGCCCTATAATCCCAGTGGCTCAGGTGGCTCATGCAGAGGATCTCAAATTCAAGCCCAGTCTCAACAACTTAGCAAAGCCCTAAGTAACTTAGTGAGTCTCTAAGTAACTCAGCAAAACCCAACTCAAAATGGTAAATAAATAATTTATTAAAGGACTTGAGATATGGTTCAGAAGTAAGGCAATCCTGGGTTCAATCCCTGGTACAAAAAAAAATGGGTTTTATCTCTAATAACTCTTACTATTGCTGACCTCCTTATCTGAAAAATAGAGACTATATTTTAACTGGATTGGTTAAAAGAATTAATGGCTGCAACATCTGAAACATGGAACTTAATACGTGTTTGATGTTCTATAGCTATTGATATTAATAACTAGAAAGATTTTATTCCCTTCATTGTTTCAAACACTTGGAAGAAAGAAAGAGATGGAGAATTGTGTGTAGCAGATTTGGTGGGAAACTAACCAAAGTTAGGGAAGAAAAATTCCATACTCTCAGGAAAAACTGTGTAGAGAGGAATTATTGATATTCAGATATTAAAGATAAAACATTTATTGTCATAAATATGGAGCTTTATGTGATATTTTGAACTACAGACTATTCAAGGAAGTTTTCCGTGGATCAATCACTGACTGCTGCTGAGTGCCTGCCAGTTGCCCATTTGCCCACCTTTTGCCTGCCCTTTTGCCCAGAGCCATGATCCATCCACCTAGCACCTGGAAGTCCATTGTCAGGGTACCTGTAAGTTTGGTTATATGTGGCCACCGCCATCTTGGGACACTGGCCAGAGGCTGGGAATCGAAGGATAAGGGGCCTGCAAGTTTGCTGCCACCACCACCGCCATCTTGAGGCACAGCTGCCTCAGTCTGTGGACAGTGGCCAGGCCTAGATATACATTGTTGGGTACTTACAGGTCTGATTGCACCTGAGGTCTTCCTGCTGGATGGGCTAGTGACCTCCATCTGGCTGCCTCTTTGCAGCGTCTGTCCTTTGAGTGCATTCCTGGTGGTCTGTCTGCAAGTTGGAACAACATTCAGATCTTGGGACTGCAGCAAGGCAGAGCCTGGGGAATCTGAAGCCCATGTCTGTCAGATTGCAGCTAGGTCCATGTGGGCCAGTCTGGGTCTGGCAAGCCTGTGGAAAGCTGGAGACTGTAGGCAGTTCCCCAGGGGAGCACAAGTTAGAGAAACTGGAGAAAACTGTGTTCTCTCCAGCTCAGTGAGTCCTGAAGTGCGTGGGGATGGAAGGGGCTGGCTACAACGGGTAGGAAGACTAGAAGAGGGTGTGAGGGCATATCAGCTTACTCAGCTAACTGTTCCAGCACCCACCAGACTGGAGCTATCATTAAACTTTAGACAACCCCACCTATCAGTGGTGAAGGGAAGCTGAGAAAATTTTTGAAAGCCAATGGAAGCAATTGGTCAATTTTCTATAGAGACTTTCTTCCCCCTCTCCCCTCTCACATTTCTACCACCTTCAAATCCAAATATTTTTCATCCATCAATTTATTAAAAAGTGGGATGTCAGAATAGTATATCACAGTTTGGTGGTGTATTTTTATATTTTTACTTTTTAAAAAAATCTGTATATATATTTTTCTCTCATTTATCTGTATCCCTCAGTTCTCTTTCTTACCACTCTCATGTTAACAGCCAACCTCTATTAATTTCTTCTTTGCTCTTATTTTAAATTTTTACCTCTATCTTCTCTCCTTCTCCCTCATAAACATCATATCCTACACTACATCTGTTCCTTTTTTGTCCATCATTTGAAATGATAAACCCTTTTAGCAATATTATTATTTATATTGTAGAACATAATTGAACACAGAATTTCGGTTTATTGTAACAAAACTGTAGATACCTTAGTAGGAGCTGTTTGGTTTAAGGTTATATATTGTTTGCATTGGGTGCTGTTAATATTGGTCTCCCCCTTAAAGGTGATACAAAAGATAAAAGGCTATAAAAGAACTCAAAAATTTAAAACCAATAAAACAAATAACTCAATTAATAAATGGGTTAAAGCACTGAATATATACTTTACAGAAGAAGAAATACAATTGGTCAACAAGTATATGAAAATATATTCAAGAGCTCTAGCAATTAAAGAAATGCAAATCAAAACTACTCTAAGATATCATTTCACTCCAGTAATAATGGCAATTATCAAGAATACAAGCAACAATGAATGTTGGCAAGGTGTGGCAGAAAAAGATACACTCATACATTGCAGGTGGGAATGCAAATCTGTCTAACCAACCATGGAAAGCAGTATAATTCCTTAGAAACGTGGTATGGAACCACCATTTGACCCAGTTATCCCACTCCTTAGTTTATACCCAAAGGACTTAAAATAAGAATATTACAGTGATGTAGCTACATCAAGGTTGGTTTATGGAACCAACCTAGGTGCCCTTCAACAGATGAATGGATCAAGAAAATATGATACATGTACACAATGGGATATTATTCAGCCTTAAAGAAGAATGAAATTATGGAATTTTCAGGTAAATGAAAGGAGCTGGAGAATATTATGCTAAGCCAACTAAGCCAAACCCACAAAACCAAAGTTCAAATGTATTCTCTGATAAATGGTTGCTAATTCATAAGGTGGGGGAGATCAGAAAGAATGAAGGAACTTTGGATGGTGCTAAGGGGAGTGAGGGGAAGGGAGGGGGTGTGAGGATGGGAAGGGCGGTAGACTGAGATGGACATTATTACCCAGTATACATGTATGATTACACTACCAGTGTGACTCTGCACCATGTTCAAACAGAGGAAGGAGAAGTTGTGCTCCATTTGTGTATAATGTGTCAAAATGCTGTCATGTATAAATAATTAGAACAAATTAAAAAATAAAATTTTTAAAAAGTCTTTTTAACTCCATTTTTACTCAAGTTAAAAGACCATTAAAAATTACTAAGAAAGTAAAGTAAACTTCTAGCCTTTCTTAAATATTAGAGATAATTCATAAGGCAAAAATCAGTTTACTCAGCAGTTAGGTAATTGATTTGCTCCTCAACAGCTTAGAAGTAATTTGCTGAGTAGTTCAAAAATTTAAACTATTTTTGCCATCATATTTTAAATATGAACAATGAAAATAAGCAACCTTTATGAAAGATCTTATCCTTATAGAATAGCACAGCATATTAATTCAGGAAAGTTTCTACTTATTCAAAAATACTTTTAAAGTTTGCTAATATACACATCCTACTATATTTGAGAAAATTGTTGTTTTATTTATTAGATTTCTCTTTAGTGTCAGAGCACACAAGAATTCCAGTTTGTATCTACTTTTATTCATTTAATAATCCAAAAGATAGTCAGACATATTCCATGAGCTTGATCATCAATCTTAAGCACAGGCTTGGAAAGGTAAATAGGTACCAATCCTGAGGCAATTTAAAAGTTGAATTAGAGCAAATTATATTCCATGCTTTTATAATTGTGTCAAAATGAATCCCAATGTTATGTGTAACTAAAATGAAGCAATAAAACATACATAATGTTTTTAAAAATATTTTTAAAGATAAATTTCAGAAATATTTTTTGTTAGTTGCTCAAGACAATACAATGATCTTGACATATCATACATTTGATTCAAATGGGGTATGAATTCTTATTTTTCCACGTGTACAGATTGCAGTATCACATTGGTTATACAGCCACGTTTATACATACAGCAATACTAGTGTCTATTGTATTCTGCTGCCCTCCCTATCCCCTTCTTATCCCCCTCTTCCCTCCTCTCCCATCACGTCTCTCTACCCAATCTACGGTGACACATTTCTCTCTCTCTTTTTTCTTCTCCCTCACACCATGGAACCACCATTTGACCCAGCTATTTCCCTTCTCGGACTATACTCAAAAGACCTAAAAAGAGCATACTACAGGGACACAGCTACATCAATGTTCATAGCAGCACAATTCATAATAGCTAGGATGTGGAACCAACCTAGATGCCCGTCAGTAGATGAATGGATAAAAAAAATGTGGCATGTATACACAGTGGAATATTACTCAGCACTAAAAATATCAAAATCATGGCATTTGCAGGGAAATGGATGGCATTAGAGCAGATTATGCTAAGTGAAGTTAGTCAATCCCTAAAAAACAAATGCCAAATGTCTTCTTTGATATAAGGGGGTGACTCAAAACAGAGTAAGAAGAGCATGAGAAGAAGATTACCACTAAACAGGGACGAGAGGTGGGAGGGAATGGGAGGGAGAAGGGGAATTGCATGGAAGATGGAAGGAGACCCTCTTTGTTATACAAAATTTCAGAAATATTTTTAATAGCAGAAATACTTTTGGAACGAATCTTCACAATACACCAACTTTGAAGGACTTATCTTTGATTTCTTCAAATTTTAGTCTTTTTGTTTAAACAGTCAATCACTCCTTTTTATACTCAGAGTTCATCTTGGATTTACAATTTTTTTCACATATATGTTTACTCTCTAGGGCTACCCATGACTTTCTGAATTGTTTTGCTCATATATATTTTTAACCAAAAGTTTGAAGGTAAAGACCTGGCAATATGAAATTGGGTAGGACATAGAATTAGAGTGCAGTATTCTTTCATTCTTGTATCATCCACATGTGCCTGGTGAGCCTAACCGAGATATAGCTCTGCATTCTTTTAATTATTGACAACACAGTATGTATACATATTTTTGATGTAGCATGTGATATTTTGATTTATTTACAGATTGGGCAATAATCAATTCAGGCCACTCTTCCATGCCCTTGCCAATTAGGAGTAGTTTGGCATGATATCTTCTAATGTAGGTGTCACTGAACTCCTTCAAACTTAGATATTTTATTCTGACTCTTCTAGTTTTCCAAATGTTTGAGGAGATGGTGAAATCTGTGCATAAAAGTTAATTTCTTATTGGTGCAACCACTATGGAAAGAAATATGGGGATTCCTTATAAAACTTGGTATGGAACCACCATTTGACCCAGTTATCCCACTCCTCTGTTTATACCCAAAGCATTTACAATCAACTTACTACAATGATGCAGTCACATCAATGTTTATAGCAGCTCAACTCATAATAGCTAAACTATGGAACCAACCTAGGTGCCCTTCAATGGATGAATGAATAAAGAAAATGTGATATGTTACACAGTGGATTATTACTCAATCTTAAAGAAGAATGAAATTATGGCATTTGCAGGTAAATGGATGAAGCTGAAGAATATCATGCTAAGCCAATCCCCAAAACCAAAGGCTGAATGTTTTCTCTGATATGCAGATACTAATTCACAATAAAGGGTTTGGGGTTAGGGAAGAATAGAGTTAATTTGGATTAAGTAGAGGGGAGTGAAAGGAGGGGAGGGCATATAGAGGCAGGAAGGATAGTAGAGTGAATCAGACATTATTATCCTATCTACATATATGACTTCACGACTAATGTTATTCTACATCATGTTTCACCAGAAGAATAAAAAATTATACTCCACTTATGTATGATGTACCAAAGTGCATTCTACTGTCATATATAACTAATTAGAATAAGTCAAAATCTAAATCTAACTCTGGCTCTGATTTGTATTAACCACTATCAATACCACTATCAATATCACTTCTTTTTTTTCTCTTCCTTGAATTCTAAATTCTAGAGGAGAACAAGAATGCACATTGTAACATCAAGGTGAGTGAATCTGAGAAATCCATCCCAATCTGGGAAAGCTCTGAATTTACAGGAAAGCCAGGACTTGACAATTATGTAGAAACAGTTCATGGAAATAAAAAATGACCAAAAGGCTCTTTTTTTTTTCTATCCAAGAGTGATAAAGAAAGGAATCTGCTAGAGATTTTATCTAAAGGATTGGACAATAGCTCCCTCTGAGAGTTTAGCTCCCTCTGAGAGTTTTAAGAGACATTGAGAAAGAAAGCATACTTATTTACTGTTTGTGACCAATGAAGTCTCATACTTTGATGTGAATGGTTCCACTAGGATTCTCAACATTTTATTAAGACTCACATTTCCCACTGAATATCTGTGAGTGTCAGTATATTCAGGCACCTTAACCTAACATATTCAAAACAGTTCTTCTCTGTTAAGGATATTTATAATGTGTGTGTGTGTGTGTGTGTGTGTGTGTGTGCGTGTGCGTGTGTATGCGTTCACTCGTTTTTCACTCCCCCAGCCCTGTGTTCTCTCTCATTAAGGAGAACACCATAACTCATCCAGCCTAACATGTTAGCCATCTCAAATCACCTCTGACTCCTACTTCTCCTGTATGCCTGACCTTCAAGTACTTACTTTTCTGCCTTCTGGACAAATTGTCTTATCCTTCTCCATGTCCAATCCTTGACTAAATTGTAATTATCAACAACTTTTGCCTAGAACTTGTTTCTGTCCCTAATATCATCATGCTTTAATTTACTTTCCAAACCAGTTCCAGAATTCCCTTTTTTCCCCAAACAAATGAGTATTGTATATTCTTTCACTTATGCACATTTAACACGATCTTCCTTCAACTAGAACAATTTCTTCTGCTAGAGAACACTTATGACCATTCAAGAAGGTCTCATCAGAATCTTTGTCATGAGCAGGGTGAGTCTCCAACGCTCTCTTGATGACATCACTTTGTAAGAACAGATGTTACAAAATAAATAACTCTACCTTGTGAATATTTGTGATTAGTAGCCCTCCTAGTTCTTTTTCAGTCATTTTTTATTGTCTCAATGCCTGGTTGTTGAATGAATAACACCACAGATGAGCTACCACATACAATGCTGGACATTCTTAACTACATTTGGCACAAACTAGTATTGATGCCTATGAAGTGGGGGTAAAGTTGAACCCTTATTTTTGATCAGTTAATTATTGGTAGGAATGAATACTTAGGTAAGGCAGATGAGGGAGGCTAGTTTCGGAAACCAGATTAATATTAACCAGGTTCTGGGATTGAGCAGAACCTTTCTACATTTCAGTTTTGTTTTCTTCTTCCAATATTTTATCCTTTGAGCACTTAAAACTAGAGTTATTTGTTTAACATTTTGTTATGAAATCATTCTAGCTCTCTGTGGTACATTTGATTGTTCAAACATCATTGCAGTTTGTTAATAGAAACCATTTGCATTATAACCATGTTGCTTTGCTTTAATATTTATTCAGTTTTTCACAATACGAAGGAATGAAGTGCTACATAAATGCTAAATAGATTAAATAGCTACCATGGAGTGAGTAGCAGTACATTGCTATGCCTAGAAATTGAGAAGAGAAGATTAATGATGAAATGCAGTGATTTTGCTTATTATCCAAACACAAATGTAATTGCTTTTTTACAATAACTCTTATAACTTTCATTTTCAATATTTACATTAGAAAAAAATATTTGCTTATTTGCTAGAGTGAGCATCTAGCAATAAAATATTATGTTTTGATAAATAAAGAGAGGGAGTGTGTGTGATTATCTATGTCTCTATATTTATGTATTTCACATGTAGGAAATTTTTGAGAATATATTAATCCATGTATAAACAGTTAGAAAATATGTAGAAATTAAATTACTGACTTGTAATTAGATTACCTCTTTTTGAATTTTTATCAATATTTTGAAATTTTTTTTGGGGTAGCAAAAATTTAGCAAGCACGTGGGACATCTCTTTTTTAAAAAAAAATTAAGTTTTTGACCAATAAAATTATATGTATTTACTGTGTATATCATATTATTTTGAAGTACACATTTTGTAATGACTAAATCTAGTTAAATTACATATTCATTACCTCACATCATTATCAATTTGTGCTGAGTACACTTAAAATCCACTTTTCTAACATTTTCAAGCATACATTATATTACTAACAAGGTTACAATGTACAACTTTATTTGAATAAAGTTAGCAAACTCCTTGGTGACAGTGTTCACTCCATGTAATAGAGAACATATTATGCATTAAACTGATAAGAGCAGATACTACACTTAATCTCAGTTAAAAGAAGCAATTGTTCTGGTGAAAATTTTGTAGAGGCATAGACTACTTCTCCCTTGAAGAGTGCAATTTTCTCTTTCCTCCAGTTTTTGTATCATAGTCTTCTTTATTACTTATATGGGACTGTTACTCTTATCATTACAGAGACCTGTGATTAATATCACTACCCTTTTAAAGTATTACATGGAGG
This sequence comes from Marmota monax, assembly GCF_021218885.2. Lineage (NCBI taxonomy): Eukaryota > Metazoa > Chordata > Mammalia > Rodentia > Sciuridae > Marmota > Marmota monax. Next base: position 24,097,632 of record NW_026692201.1, read on the forward strand.
AACATGAATTGCATGAATATTTGCAATTCAAGATTTCAAGGCAACCAATTCTGTTTGAAATAAATCATTGCTTTGAAATTTTCTTTTGGAAAGTGACAATGTATTCAAGATTCAAAATATGTATTTTAGATTAAATAACTATTCTGAGCTGAACTCTAACTTTCTATTAACCCCATTACTTTCTTTCTAGCAGTCCTGTGTTCTCTTTATCATGACTTTTCTACAACACACATATACACTAGACCATCATTTCTGGGAATTGTGAAAAAACAGAGCATAATAAAATTCAGTAAAAGAGATAATTGAATAATAATGTAAAATTATCAAGTACAGAAAAATATGAACTGAGATAAAGAATAGTCAAAATACTGTAAGAAAGGAAATACACTTTAGAAAGGACCTACCAGGAAGAACACATGGTACTATTCTATATCTTTTCCTTATAACACTGAATGTTTTAATGTGTGCTTTACTAATTCTGTTTCAATTGTCATGGTTAATGCTGCCCTTAAGCAAAGCTGTGAAGAAGGCAGAATGAATCTTTGTATCTCTGATCTTCACCTACCTTTAAGGATAAAACAGCCTCTACCACTTTGCTTGTGCCCATTACTGCCTAAGTGTTCAGGGTTTGCACTTGAATCAATCAGTCTTGGACTTTGGGGACATTCCATATGCCACAAAATGTTACTCCCATCCTATTATCAGAGTATTCTATTATTTCATTTATTGTCCTAACAGTCTTAATGATTATTTTGAATAGGCCAGGAACCACCAACACAAATAAACATGCTGGGCAGGTAAATAATTGTACTGAGAAAAGTGAGCAAGGTAGAATATAACCTTGAATAAGAACTGAGATAAACTGGAGACAGACTCTGTCCAAAGTGGAAAGCAGTGGTTCAACATAGCCTGCTGTTTTCATGTGGAAATGAAGGCTTAGAGTGGCGGTAGCTTTAGATTTCTCAAGATAATCCAGAAATGTGGGTTTCCTTATGATATTCTGAATACTTATGAAACCTTGTAGGTGTAAATCAAAACATATTTTTAGATGGAATTTAGACTATGTTGGTACTAGCATGCCAGCATAATTTTCAGCTAAGGAGATGAGTATTCATAGTTGTTTAATTCTCCTCTTCAGAGATACATAATGTAGTGAGAGAGACTGACACTAAAAATAATTACAACGTCATGATGCATGTTAAAAATCACAGGGGCAAAGGGCCAAGGGAACATGCATGTGGGGAAGGGGACATTCATTGGGCTAGAATTTTTTAGAGACGATAGATCTTAAATGGTGGAAGGCATGTGCCAGGAACATGAAATGCAAAGCAAGTTCCAATCAGAGTTGCCCATGGGGAGATTCAGAACTAAGGAAGAAGAGCATGTGCTTGGGGGGAATTCAATGTTTCTTTCTCCAGATAAGTAGATACATAGAAATATCAGACTTGGGGTTTTGAGGGAGATTATTTTAGGCAAGAGAGCCCCTTGACTGCTTCTTAATAATTTTGAAACATGACTTGATCTCTATTTCTCTCTCTGGGTAATTTTGACATGACCTTATTTTTCCCTTGGATCAAAGAGTACTCCTCACAGTTTTACAACAAATTTCTTGGTCATGGAAGTTAAGAATTTACATTCAGGCTGGGGCTGTAGCTCAGTGCTAAAATGCTTGCCTCGCACATGTGAAGCACTGGGTTCAAGCCTCAGCACCACATAAAAAATAATAAATTAATAAACAAAGATATTGTGAGTCCATCTATAACTAAGAAAGAAAAAGAATTTATATTCAGAAGGTGGAAAATCATTTTAGTCAGTTTTTTGTTGCTTTAACCAAAAGATCCAAAAGAACAATTCAGAGAAGAAAATTTTTATCAGCGCCTGGTTTCACAGGTCTCTGTCCATAGACAGTCTACTCCATAACTCTGAGCCCATGGTGAGACAGAACATCATGGAAGAAGAATGAGGCAGAGGTAGACAATTCAGGACATTGCAACAAGGAAAGAGAGAGAGAGAGAGAGAGAGAGAGAGAGAGAGAGAGAGAGAGAGAGAGCACACAATCTGCTCAACATAGAATATCAACCACAAAGGCATGCCCCCTGTGACTTACTTCCTTTGGTCATACCATAACTGCCCATAGTTATCACCCAGTTAATCCATATCAGTGGTTACAACTATCATAATCTAATCATTTCACTCTAAAAATTCTTGCATTGTCTCACATGAAGTATTGGGGGACATGACACATTATATCTAAATCATAACCAAGTTTACTGATAGCAGATGTTTTGTTAACAGATATGTTGCTTATCATTTCAGAATCTCTAATGTTTTCAAAAGTAAATGTATCTTACTTGCTGTTCAAATCAGGTAATTGAACACATAGTTATCTATAACATAGGGTGGATAATCTATAAAAATGTAGTTAGCCAAGTAGGAAACCCTTTGGTATGTTCATCAAAAATCTGTTCACATTAATGATTACTAAGCCCTGAAAAACTATCTACAGAAGCTACATAGCTATAAATAGAAGAAACCAGATAAAATTGTGTCATGTCATACATTATACTAGTAAAAGTATATACAGTAAAAAAACACTGAAAAAATAACTAGAAAATGTAAAAGCCACAACATAAATAAAGAGTATAAATAACTAAATGTAAAACATTTTGAGCCAGACTATTCAATGATCATAATATATTCTAGATTGGTATATGCAAAAGAATATATAATATATTCTAGATTGATGTGTGTGTATATACTCTCTCTCACACACACACACACACACACACACACACACATATATATATATGCACATAGATATACATTGACATTTTGAGCCAGACTTTTCAATGATCATAATATATTCTAGATTGATATTTGTGTGTATATATATACACACATATACATATATATACATATAGATATATATATATATATGCACATAGATATACATTAACATGTGAAGAAGCTACACTAGAGTAGATAAACATGTTATTAAGAAAAGTAAGGTTTATCTTTTATATATGACCTCAGGTAATATGCTTGAAATCAGATTGTTGGTTTTATTTGAAACAACCATTGTTTAACAATTGGAAAGCTGTTTTCAGGACTCTTTATTATATTAATCTTATGAATAATAACCATGAGTAGTGATGTTGATTCATTCCATCATAAATGTACTGGCAAAAAAAACATCAGTTTGGGTTTATCTGCTTGTTTTTCTATATCTCCCACACTCTTACCCTTTTAGGGATATGGTATGAGGGTGTTAAAACAAATTTCTGTTTGGACTTTTAGCATTTCCAACTGATAGGTTGATTAATCATGTTCTTAATCAAATCCGAGAAGGCTGATCAATATTTGTTGAACAGAATCAAGTGTGTAGCACCAGATAAGAGAAACAAATATGCCCTCATTGATGTTTACCGTAGTGCAAATTGTTTTAAGGTGTGGAGTGATTTGTGTATGTGGATGTGTGTCTCACAGGGTATATTGGTGTAATCAATATGTCTTATTGAAGACAATCCCAATGCTGAATAGTTTTAGCTGTACTATAAAGGAAAGGAAGCAATAGTACTGTCATTCTGGGAAAAACCTATGTGAATGGTTATAAATGATAATAGTCTATATTACACTGACATTTCTAGATAGCATCACTGTAGGTCAGTGTCATGTCATGCATTATAGTAGTAAAAGTAGTAAACTAGTAAAAGCTTATTACTTATGTGCTTGGGTGAGGGATAGGTGAGTAGCCCTTTGTAAACTGCTAGGAAGGAACTATACTAAAATGCTTTACTTTGTGTACCTATTAGTCTAAGATCACCTTACTTGTTGAGCTCTCTAATTTTTATTTATGCATCAATGTCAAGGATAGGAACAGATGAGCTAGATTCAAAGAGCCTAATAAGGAAGAAGATAAAAAAAGCAGAAGTTAAGATGAAATGTTGATAAAGTCACATAAAATTAAGAACAGCAATGATCAGGGTTTTTTTAATAATTTGAAAAAAATCTTACTCTTGGTGTGAAAACCCATTGATACAACTCTTGGGCCAGGACTGGGAGAAGAAAATGACATTTTATTAGCATTTTTATCTCAGACAAGACAAATATCCTGTTTTAGACAATTAATAAAAGATTAGTCAAATTTAAAGCTTTTTTCTGAGAATCTTTAACAGCACCAGAATGAATTTTCCTTCTGTATCAAAGTCAAATGAAATGTAATGGAAGCACTTAATGTAAAACTGTCACTTTACTATACTAAGAGACAGAGAATTGACTTTGATTTTTGCAGTGTAAAGCATTCTTCCTCTTCTAATTCCTAAATGATACATTTGAATGAATTTTTAGATATATCTAGATGGATGAAGAAGTCCATTCTCTACCAATTTGTTCCTGAGACAATCTAAGACAATCATATTTTTTAATAAAAAATGTTATGCCATTTTATTCTTTCTGTATATTCATCTTAAAATTTAAATTACAGTACACATTTATAACTTCATAGTTGAGTCCTTTCATTTGACAATATTAAGTATGGGTAAGGGAAGAGAGGCATAAGAACCTGTGATTGTTCCAATATTAAAGTTTAAGTTGCATTGTAGACAGATTCCAAACTGCTAAATGAGGTGGGTAATACTATTCAAATTGTAGATAGCATGATGTTGCAGCTATAAAGTTGAATCATTAATTGTAAATGAAATCTACAATGACTGAATGCCCAGTCACAGAGTCATCAAGTTCAGGATGAAAGCTACTTTAGACCTGTAGTGCATTTTTTTTTAAACAGAATTAAGTGAGTAGCACATGGTAAGTGGAATAAATGTGTACCTGTTTATCTTTGCAGTGAAACTTATTCAAATGCATGGAATAATTCTGGGATTGCAATGGAATGACTTATTCACCTCCTTGAACTTCAAGTACTAAAGCTCATTAATTTTAAGTTGGAATAAAGGAAATAAAATGGCATTGCACTATTCATAAAAAGGTATATTTAAATCACCATAAGTAGTAATGGTTTGAATTTCAAAATTAAACATGTGGCATAGTATCTCCAAAAATACACAAATGCCTTGAAGAAAGTGAGATAAAACTAAATGGCTTACTAAGAAAGCGCTGATCTGAAATAGTAATGCCACCAGCTTCACTCTTCTTGCTAAGGACTGCTTTGGCTATTCTGGGGCTCTTATTTTTCTAGGTGAATTTCATGATTGCATTTTCTATTTCTGTGAAAAATGTGATTGGGATGGGATTGCATTGAATCTGAATAGTGTTTTTGGTAGGATGGTCATTTTGACAATATTAATTCTGCCTATCCAAGAACAAGGTAGATCTTTCCATCTTCTAAGGTCTTTTTTAATTTCTTTCTTTAGCATGTTGTAGTTTTCACTGTAGAGGATTTTCACCTCTTTTATTAAGTTTATTCCCGAGTGTTTTTTTTTTTTTTTTTTTTTGAGGCTATTGTAAATGGGGTGGTTTTCCTAGTTTCTTTTTCAGAGGATTTGTCACTGATGTACAAAAATTCCTTTATTTTATGGGTGTTGATTTTTATATTCAGCTACGTTGCTGAATTTATTATTAGTTCTAGAAGATTTCTCATGGAATGTTTTGGGTCTTCTAGGTGTAGAATCAGATAATCTGCAAATAGTGATACTTTGAGTTCTTTTCTGTTCGTATCCCTTTAATTTCTTTTATCTGTCTAATTGTTCTGGCTAGAGTTTCAAGAAGTATGTTAAATAGAAGTGGTGAAAGAGGGCATGCTTGTCTTGTTCTAGTTTTTAGAGGGAATACTTTCAATTTTTCCCCATTTAGAATGATGTTGGCCTGGGGCTCAGCATATATAGCCTTTACAATGTTGAGGTATGTTCCTATTATTTTTCTAGTGATTTGAACATGAAGAGATGCTGTATTTTATCAAATGCTTTCTCTGCATCTATTGAGATGATCATTTATTGATTTCCATATGTTGAACCAATCTTGAATCTCTGGGATGAACACTACTTGATCTTGGTATACTATCTTTTTGATATGTTTTTGTATTCTATTTGCCAAAATTTTATTGAAAATTTTTTATCTATATTCATTAGAGATATTGGTCTGAAGTTTTCCTTCTTTAATATGTCTTTTTCTGGTTTTGGAATCAGGGTGATATTGGCCTCATAGAATGTGTTAGGAAGTGTTCCATCTTTTTCTATTTCATGAAATTCCAAGCCTTAAACTATACTACAGAGCAATAGTTAAAAAAAAAAAAAAAGCAGCATTGTATTGGCACCAAAATAGACTTGTAGACCAATGGCACAGAATAGAGAACACAGAGTCTAACCCACATAACTACAGTTATTTTATATTAGACAAAAGTGTACACTGGAGAAAAGATAGCCTCTTGAACAAATGGTGCTGGGAGAACTGGAAATCCATATCTCTCACCATGCACAAACATAACTGGAAGTGGATCAAGGACCTAGGAATTAAACCAGAGACTTTGCACCTAATGGAAGAAAAAGTACACCCAAATCTCCATCATGTCAGATTAGGCCTCAACTTCTTTTATAAGACTCCTATAGTGCAAGAATTAAAATCGAGAATCAATAAATGGGATGGATTCAAACTTAAAAGCTTCTTCTCAGCAAAAGAAACAATCAGTGAGGTGAATTGAGAGCCTACATCTTGGGAGCAAATTTTTACTCCTCACACATCAGATAGAGTACTAATCTCTAGACTATATAAAGAACTCAAAAAACAACACCAAAAAAACAAATAACCCAATCAATAAATGGGCTAAGGAACTCAACAGACACTTCTCAGAAGAGGATATACAATCAATCAACAAATACATGAAAAAATGTACAACATCTCTAGCAATTAGAAAAATGCAAATCGAAACTTCTCTATCATTTCGTCTCACTCCAGTTAGAATGGCAGCTATTAAGAATACAACAACAATAAGTGTTGGCAAAAATGTGGGGGGAAAGGCACACTTATACATTGCTGGTGGTACTGCAAATTAGTGCAACCAGTAAGGAAAGCAGTATGGAGATTGCTTGAAAAACTTGGAATGGAACCACCATTTGACCCAGCTATCCCACTCACTGGTCTATCCCCAAAGCATTTTAAAATAGCATACTACAGGGACACAGCCACATTAATGTTTATAGCAGCTCAATTCACAATAGCTAAACTGTGGAACCAACCTAGATGCCTTTTAGTAGATGAATGGATAAAGAAAATGTGGTATACATACACAATGGAACATTACTCAGCATTAAAAGAGAATAAAATCATGGCATTTGCAGGTAAATGGATGGAGTTGGAGAATAAAATGGTAAGTGAAGTGAGCCAATCCCCAAAAACCAAAGGCTGAATGCTCTCTTTGATATGAGGATGCTGACTCATAATGATGATGAGGTGGGGGAGCATGGGAGGAATGGAGAAACTTTAGATAGGGAAAAGAGGAGGGAGGGGAATGGAGAGGGAACCGGGGTAGGAATGATAGTGGAATGAGTTAGACATCATTACCCTAAGTACATGTATGAAGACATGAATGGTGTGAAAATACTTTGTGTACAACCAGTGACTTGAAAAATTGTACTCCATATGTGTAATATGAAATGAATTGCATTCTGCCATCATCTAAAACAAATTAGAATAAATAAATAATTTAATAAAGAAAAAAACAACAAAAAAGAAAGCTCTTATCTGAAGTCTTTTATTTATCTATTATCCTTCACATTTATCCTGCTTACGGACTTAATTTATGCAAATTGTCATGCATAGGAGTTCACTTCTTTGAACTAAAATATGGTATTTTATAGTATATTAAAACAATCAGCATTTTTTTTAAAACATAATTCTTCATGTTGTATAAAAACTTAGAAGCAAGAGATACTGACATATGGAAAATTTATTTGTTCTTGGTCTCATTTTCAAAGATTATCATTTTTTTCTTTCTGTCTTTCTTTAAAAACAAACAAACAAAAAATAACTGGGAATGTAACCCAAGAGCGGCATCTTATCACTGAACTACATCCTTAGCCCATTTTATTTTTTATTTTGAGACATGGTCTCGCTAAGAGCCTCAATAAATTGCTGAGGCTGGCCTTGAACTTTGGTTTCTCCTGTCACTTTCCAAGCCAATGGTATATCAGGTATGTGCTACTGTGCCTGACTAAGGATTATCATTTCTTTTTGTGTGTTTCTTGGTACCAGGAGCACTTAACCACTAAGACATATTACCAGACCATTTTTGTATTTTATTTAGAGTCAGGGTCTTGTTTAGTTGCTGAGGGCCTCCATAAGTTCCTGAAGCTGGCTTTGAATTCCTCCTGCCTCAGCCTTCAGAGTCTCTTGAATTATAGGCATATGCCTCCATGTCTAGCTGGATTATCATTTCTTAAGGTAGTATTTAAAGAAAAAGTATCCAAGTCTATAATATATCATCAATCTATAGGAGATAAATAGCATTTTCTTTCATTGTAAAAAATAAAGGACATTTTCTCACATGATAAAAGCTATAAATGATAAATATTGTGGCCAGATAATTGAGACCATACTGTTAAAATTTGCTATTCCTTAAATTCTACAAACTTCTTTTATTTACTTATTCTAGGATTACCTCTTTCATATTTCAAGAGATGATCTCTATTTCAATATTCTAGATCTGGATAGACAAGTATTAATTATATCTATATTTTCAATTTTATGATCTTTGATTCCTTCAGCTCTACCTCCAGTATTCTCTACATGTTTTTGTCTCCTTAAATTTCATATATTTTTTTAAGAGACCTACACCCATTTATCTAGTTGTTGCTCTTCTCTGAATGTTTTTGAATTCCATTATTTTTCCTTTAGGTATGGCATACAGATTGGAATCAGTATTCTAATTTCAATTAATTATATATTTTGAAAGAGAAAATCAAATTCACTAGCTAATTTTCCCCTGGCTTTTTTCCCAGTAACTCTTATATTAAGTTGGCGTGATATTCTTTAGACAATATATTTAGGAATGATTCTGTTAGAGAAATGCATGATGATCACAACATAGTGTGTATATGTGTGTATTGTGTGTGTAAATAATTCTTATTTGCCAAATGCATTATTATACTACTTCACTGAAATACTTAGCTTTTATTCTTCTGACAATTCAAAATAAAACTCAGTTTTAGCTTATGTTTCTCCACTAGACATTTCTTTTTCTTTAAATATTTAGTACGACTTGAAAACCTTGACATTTCGCCAAGTGACCTTTTTTCAAACATATTAAAGATGTTTGGGCAGCTCATCAGTTAGGTTATATCTGCCCGCATACTAGTCAGAATTTTCCAGAAAAACAGAAGCAATGGAATGTGTGTACGCATGTTTGTGTGAGCTCCCAGGCCTGATAATTTATGCATAAACAAATACTTAGGGTTCTGTAAATAGGAATAATGCCTAGGATAATAGGTTAAAAAATAAAAGGCCTCATGTCAGAACTTTTCTAGCAGAATTCTGGAGACAGAAATTGACTTACTATCAGGAGTAGACTCAAGTAAGTATGGAGGTTGGCAAGTAAAAAAATCTGGACAGCTGATGAGTTTGGAAGGTGTTATAAAACCAGGAAGTCCCAATATGCCAAGTTGAGGGTTTTCTTACTCTTGGAATTGTTGGCCTTTCTTATTTATGCCTTCAACTGATTGGTTGAGGCCCACTCCCTTATGGAGGGCATTAATCGCATCCTATAGCACCTTCATGAAAACATCCAGAATGATGTGTAATCACTTGTCCAAGCCAACTCAACACTTAGAAGTAACCATCAAACATTAGAGTCTGTTTCTTCTTGATGAAAGGAGCCTATCCTTCCTCAGCCTTTGTTTTTTGCTTGCGAGTCTCTTTTTCTAAAACATTTGTTATTACCTTTCCATACTAGTCAACCATTTTCAATGCTTTTAATCACATAACTTTGCTTGGTTTAAATTATGAATAAATTATCTCAACTGATTCTTGAATAGTGTCCAATATCCCTAATAATTAATAGGAACAAATTTCCCTTAAAGAATATCATATTGCCTTTCCTCTAAATTACTATGTATATTTAAGTATGGAATGATCTTACCTTTGACTACAGTTTCCTATAGAAAGATACAAAGGTGAAGTTTAGCAATTTGTATTTCCCAGGGTCATTTTTAGGTAAGAATCATATTAGCTCTCAGCTTGTGTCAGTCCTCCAGGAGAATATGGATCTAGGCAATGATTCTTGATGTAATCTAAATAAAACTGTCATGATAATTATTTATTTAAATCCCAAATTGTTGATTGAATATAGAACTGAGTCCTGAACAAGTGAGTCATCAAAATCTTGTGGGCTCTTGATAAAAATCATCACAGCTTGCAATGTTGAGGCTCCCAAATTCATAATTTTAAAAATACAACTCCCCTAATTCTAAGTCTCTAATGTAAAAAAGTGTGTTTTCTGGTGTTTTCCCCTTCCTGATTATTTTAAGCTAGACATTTAGCCAACTTTTTCATAACAAAAATCTAAATAAAATATCCACTGGTCCCATTTGCCAGAGCCTCTTCATTCAGAAGTCAGCTTTTCCACTACCATCATCACATAGTCCTAGCAATTCTAATGCGTAGCCTACTGATGATTTATTTTTCAAAAAGATTTTATGGTTTTCTTTGGAATAAAAATGCAAATAAAGTCTTTTTCAGCTGGTCTTATGTTTGTATCTGATTTGCCTTACTTTGTGGATTTTCTTGTTTGGTTCCCTTAACTAATTGTGTCATTAACAACTGCCATCCACCTCCTCTCACCCACAATGACCTTTTTACTTTGCTAGTCAGCCATACAAGGCCCTTTCTTTCTTTCTTTCTTTCTTTTTTTTTTTTTTTTGAGCACTTGGGTTTCTTGATCCTTGGCACATTTTGCCTTGGCTTCCAATAAGGTGTTTTAAATAGCCCGTAGGATTCTCATATATTATTTGCCTTTTCATTCCCCACTTTCATGCATTTTTTTTGCTAATATGCACATTTTGATGTAGGTCTCTGTTTTAAAAGTGAGTTAGCATGTGCTCTATATTTCTTGGCTTTCCTATTCTATTCTCAGCAGAAAGTGAAACTTAATCACATACTGATCACTAACATACAACCGTTTGTATAATTCCCGATTCCCTTCCTGTCTTTCATGTGTAACTCAGTGTATTTCCTTTCCATATGGATTCTAAAATTACTTGATCTAAGAAGCAGTTATTTATTCCCCCAAAATATTTCCCTGGTATCTTTCTTCAATGAGGAAATCTATAAATCCAGATGTGAATAATTAAAAGTTCTATTTGATTACCATCTGTACTGATTTGGATTATTCACACTTAGAGTTGACATTTTTAGCAATATACATATTTTTACATGAGATGAAGAGGACTGGATTAATCATAAAACTCAGTTCATGACATGTTATCCTCTTTGGTCTCTCTTGATTGACTAATTAATTGATCTTGTATCTTTTTTGAGTTTTTTTTTTTTTTTTTTGGCTCATGGGGATTAAACCCAAGGGTGCCTAACCACTGAGCCACAACCCCAAGCCCTTTTCCCTTTTTATTTTATTTTGAGACAGCCTTTCACAACACTGCTTATATCCTTGTTAAGTTGCTGAGGCTAGCTCCTAACCTGTAATCCTCCTGCCTCCGCCCCCAGACCTTCTGGGATTATAGGCATACGCCACCATGCCCAACATTTCTCTTCCTATCATAATTCTCTATCTTCTAATTCTAATTTGTGAAATTAACTTAAGAAGCTCAACACTTAACTTTGGTTTATTTTTGTTTCCAAAAGAATTTTCAGCATTTTTTATGTTTATGTCATTGTTTATTATAATCACTATATTTGTAAATAGTATCTTGATAGTTTACTCTGCTCATTATTTTTAATCAGTTCTTGTGTTTTTAGTATAGTTATATTTTTCTTTATAATCGAACCTGTTGCTTCTAATTTCTATGCAGAACTCATTATAGACATCTCTCACTTTCCTCCTGTCCTGTTTCTTAGGATTTTTGGCTCAAAGTACCTCCAAATCTCCAATACTATATAGCCTTGGTTCATGGCACTGCCTACCACTGATTCCTTGACTGAAATTGATTTTAAAAAGAATTTTGTTTTTCTCCAAATAGCTTCACAATAAAATCTTCATTTAGTGAATATTTGTCAACATTGGTGATGTAAATACTTTGGACAGGATGAATCTTTGTTTGGGTGCTGCCCTGCATCTTTTAATTTATTTAGCAGCATGTCTGGCCCAACACACTAAATTCCAGTAACTCCCAGAGTTGTAATAATAATAATTTTAAAATGTCTCCAGACATTGCCAAAAGTCTCCTGGGGTAGCAAATTGACCACTGATACAAACAACTGATATCAGTTGTCTAAATCATTATTTAAGTGCCAAATTTAGCACAGAAACCCAGTTATTTTTATTGTTCCAAATACTAGTTACCTGAATTTTTTTTTTCTTTATAATCGAACTTGTTGCTTCTAATTTCTATACAGTTACTCATTTTTTAAATTTAGCTTTTAGTTGTAGTTGAACACAATACCTTTATTTTATTTATTTATTTTTATGTGGTGCTTGAGGATCGAACCCAGGGCCTCGCACATGCAGGGCGAGTGTTCTACCACTGAGTCACAACCCCCAGCTCCTCATTTTTTTAAAAAAACAAGCATTTCACTCCTCTTATCTGCCTGATTATTTTTATTTCACAGAAGACAATCTTAGAATTTTTGCCAAGACATTTAATAGTGACAAGTTGCTTGTATGTTTTTATATATAAAAATGTTATTTTAAAAAGTGCACATAAGCAAGGCCTGAGGTTAAACCAAAATTTTAGCATTTATCTTTAAGTTCTTCATTTTATAGAAAGAAATAGAAAAAAATCCTGTATTTTTAACCATAACTCAATTTTAAATATCAGTCCTTTCACAGATTTTGCTTTCAGCTGCCTTTGTCCATATTAGAAATGAAGCCTCACTGAGAGCCCCAAGCTCTTATCACTCAACTAAATAGCAGATTCATTAGCAAAAGAATCCTACTGTCAACAGATACCTTCTATCCAATTAGTACTACATTTGAACAAGAAAATTGCATATTTAAGGTTCAAATTAACATTTTATATCTGTGATTCCTAAAATATATGAAATATATGTTAAATTCTATTCAAGTGATCTGAAATTATGCAAGTGGTATATTTTGAAGAGTTTAAATTAGTGAAAATGTCACTGGTTTGAGAGACAGAATATTGAGTTTAGCAACTGATTTGACTCTTACACATTTTGACTTAAACCGTCTAAATTTAATTTCCTCAATTTAGAAATGCAAAATTTTTTAAAAGAAAATAAAATTATAGTTGATAATACCATCAAATAAATGATACTATTTAATGATTTGCCAGAACTTCAACAAAACTTTGACTCCCTACTATGTAAGCAATATGTAAGACATGACTAGTAATGGCACCTCATACCCAGTTACGTAGAGAAATTCATCTGGATCCTATGAAGTTGCTGCTAATATCTGGTGTTATTGGTGTCAGACTCATCTACAATCTCAAGTTCATGCCTTCCCCCATCCATGAGTTATGCTATAGTACCATATCTCCCCACTTCTCTTTGATTACATGGTTTTCACCTCTGTTCCTTCAACCTTGGTCATCATAAAAGACTTTTCTGATTTTTGGTCCAGCATCCTTCCAGCCAGCCCTCCACCCTTTCCTTGCTCAAAAATATTTCTTTTAAATATGCCATTAATAGACTTAAATAAATTATATTCTTTAGTAAAGAAGCAGAAAATCTCATATTGGATTCTGAACTCAAGCAGTATCTCCAATAAATTCCCTCTACTGGCTTCCCATTTCAGTTAGAATAAAGCTCAGTGCCCTTACCATGGCATCTAAGCATGATTTGCCATGTCTATGCAATATGACTTCATCTATGTCCACTGTATCCAGCACATTTTACTCTAGCCACACTGATTTTGTTGATAATCTTTGAATAATCTAAAAATAAATCTTGCTGAGTTGGTTTTCTTTCTTCTCAGGATACATTACTTCCGTAGTAAATGATTAGTAAATAATTGTTCAGTAAACCAATATACTTTCCTGTATTTTCAGGACTCTCTTATTACCTCTGTTAATGTTTTCAAGAGCTAATGCTGAAGTCCAGTCCTCTGCTGGGTGACTTACAATTCCATCTGAATGAAATGCTATGTCTATTACCAGTTGCTTCTTGGTGGCTATCCATTAAACCTTTCTCTAAGAATAAATATTTAACTATGCATCAAGTGAATATTTGTATAACCCTAATAGGAGGGTAGTATGTAATAACATATTTTACAATAGTTTGAAATAGGCCTTGAGAACATAAAATATCATCAATCTTTCTCATCCTCAAGGTTTCTCATATGTGCTTCAACCAAACATGTTTCAAAAAGTATTTGAAAAAATTTGTATCTCTACTGAACATGTGCTGATATTTTTCTGTGTCATTGTTCCTTAAACAATACATCTCACAGAGGAATGATAGTCATCAAAATAAGTAAAATAGTGTAATAACTACATAATAGCATTTACATTGTATTAGGCATTATAAATGACTTGAAAATGACTTAAAGTATATGAAGAAATGTGCTATATTATATATGAATACTACATCATTTTACAAAAGGGAGTTGAGCATCCATGGATTTTAGTATCCGTGGGTAGCTCCTGGAACCAATCTTCTCTGGATATAGAGGGGTAACCATACTCATTTCATTTTGTACCTATTTTCAGTTACAGATTATAGAAAGTGAAAAAAAAAGCATTGATTAATAATGTTAATCATCTGTGATCAATTTACTTTGTTCTTGGAATTTTGAAAGTTTTTAACTTCTATGTTTATTGATTTCTAATATATAAATTAATTTCTATGGCAAATGGGTAAAATAAAGAGAAATGGAAACATAATAGAATTGAAATCTGTGATACAATTATGGCTTTTTTCTTCAATAATTACAGGAAACTGGCAGCAGGTTAAATTATTACTTTTATGTATACTCTTTATTCATGCTAACTTTGTTAATACTATCTAACATATAAAGAAGCTGTGAGCCTAATCTTTGCCATAATCAGAAAGTATAATACCTGTGGTGCACTGCAGGCTCCCACAGCACTGTGTAATGTTCTCAGCAGCTGCAATCTCCCTGGCTGCCAGATATTCAGAGCCACATATCCTGTGGGATGCAAGAGAAAAAATACAATTATACATTTCAAATGAGTGTGCATCCAATCTGAACATTTTTGTTAATGAGAAAGACCCACACTTCATGACCATTTCCCTTGTGTTTCCATTTCTGCATAATGTGGTTCTGGAGCAACAGGGGTAGGAGGAAGTTATTAACCATAGGTGGTTCAAATGTATTAGTCACATAAACTGCCTAAATGAAGAACCCCAGAACTTACATGTTAACAGGCCATTGGCTTTGAATCTTGAAAGCATCTAAGTCTCAGGTTTGCCATTTAATAGGGACTTTGGGAGAATATCTTCTTTACTCAGATTCTGGTTCATGTGGGTGGAATGTTGGTAGATGATACTTAACAGAGTTCTAGTGGTAGATAACAACTGGGAAACAAATTTAAAATTCTTAGTAGAGCTGTTGACACATACTGAGTACCTCCAAAATTTAGATTTTGAAATCTCACTCTACCCACTATTCAACTGATGATAGATTCAAAGCCAAATACGCAGTACTACAATGAGGAAGATTTTATGTGTGGTGTCTTTAGGAACCATATCTTGATTGCCTTTGTTTCATTAGAACCTGGCCCTGTGCCCCTGCAGTTGGTGCTCATTAAATGCTGATTACTATAGAATGCTACTTAGTTATCTAAAGTGAAGATGGGGACAGGGGAAAGTTGGTGATCTTCCTTTACTCACCTTCCTAACAGAGACTGTCGATTCTTCTCATCCTAACGACTTTAGTCTTCTCCCATCAACACTTTCTTAGTTTTCTAACAGCTCTGAGTTTAGTTATCTGAACTGTCCTGCCTTGTCTTCTACTGGCCAAATGCTGGGTTACCTCTGCAATCCCTTAGTTATGTCTTGAGTGATTGCCACAAAACCTCTTTCCTCCAGAACTTACTGCTCTGCAAAGTCATATGGAGCCCTTTAGATACATAAACAGTATGGAAAATAAAATTATGATCATTTTTGTGACAGGATTCTATTGTTATTCTTCTCAGAGATCTACCCACAAAGCAAACTAGCTTCAGTTTTGCAAAATCCCTGTGTTGGGCAGTAGGTAAGGTGCTCAGAACATAGTGTAGCAATTTAAGTAAAAAAGCCTGTCCCCCAGGGTTTATTCCTGATACTTCATAAACTTCATGTATCTTTCTCTAAGCCTTTCAGTGATTCTTTCCGATTGTAAGAAATTTTCTCACATATGTACTGTTTTCAGTTCTGTACTGGTTTTCCTAAAAGGGGCCTCTACAGATTCAAGGGATGTGCACTCAACTCTTTCCTTGTAGTGTTCTCTTAGAATTTGGTACTTGAGTTCTTCTCTTTTGCCCCAATGTCCTGGAAATTCTTTAGATAATATGATGCAGAATTTATCAGTTTCAACTCATGCATTTCCACTTTTAGATATTACTGTCCTTTGTTGAGTGTTCATCAGCTTGAAAACCATTGTCTTTACATATTTCGTCCAGTGTGGGGATGTTTTCAACTAAAAGCATTTCACTCTTTGTTACTAAATACCCTAGTCTTTGCTTCAAATTGAAAAGAAGACCAATAGAAAAGAGTAAAATCTTTGAGTTAGTCTTTAAAAATATATTGGCTATAGAAATAATGCATTATGAATTTGAAATACAGTAACAATTTTGACAATTCAATAAAAATGGTGCACATGTCAAAATGGTCAAAAAGAAAAAAAGAAAAGCCTGTCCCCCAGAATGATATGTCGATCTTATTCTCTGACCTATATTCTTTCTCACTGGGAAAGGAGCTGCCCTAAGCACACTCTACAATATCCAGTAACTTTGAAACAGAGCTCCCAGAACTCATGTGGAGTTAGGCACGGTAGTCCATACCTGTCATCCTAGCCACATGAGAGGTAGAGACAAAAGGATTGCTTGATCCCAGTAGTTCAAGGACAGCCTATGAAACACAGCAAAATTATTGTTACTAGAACAGCATTTGTTCTCCCCTCTGCAGATATAATAAGCATAGTTTCAGCTTAACAAGATGAATATACTGTAGAGATCTGCTACAGAATACTGCACGTATATTCTACATAGTGTATTATACCCTTAAATATGTGCTAACGTGAGTAAGTAAGAGGGCTGACTAGAGGTGCCTGGCACACTTCATTCATAGTAGAAGACCTAAGTAAGTAAAAAAAAAAAAATAACTATTTTACTAGATCATCTGAGGCAGAGTGGCACAATGTGGTAGGGTATGTCAGAGATATTGAACATGGAGTTATGCAATGACTTTACATAGAAAGGAAGCAAGCAGACAGCATCAACCATCCCATTTTTTATAGCAACTCTGAAATAAGGACTGTGTTTGGTGGGAAAAGTGTAAGTTAGAGGCTTCTGGTAGTCCTTATTCATGCCACAAACACCTGAAACATTTTCTGGTGAAGAAATCTATGACCCTTAAAGGCTCTGAACCAAGTTTGGGGAAGTTTCAGGTTTTATGCCACTGCATTTCCCAAGATAAAAACTCCAGTTCAAGTTTTATCCTCTCCCATTCAGGCTCCTGCTTCAGGGTATCATTTTGAGACCTACCCACCAGGAGTTAAAACTATCAGGCAATTGCCTCCTGCAGCTCAGGGGATCTAGCCTTGAAAGAATCCAGGTGGCCCTGCCCATCTGCCTACAACTATGGGAAGCTCCTGAGCAGTAAGACATTGGGTGGCTCAACCTGAGAAGACCTCTAGAAAAAACTTGGTGGTCCCTCCAACCTTCCTAGAGTATCATAATCAGTTTTTAGTCCCACCTGCCCAATACCAACACAATAAGCCACAGATTAACCAGCCCCAAGCAACATATCCAACTGAGGTCACCTCCCTGAAAAGCAGTCAATTGTCCCTTCCCACCCACCATTGGCATTGGGAAGTAGTCAGACAATCTGCTCTAAGTACCTTGGCTTATAGAGGCCCCATAAACCAGTCAGGTAACCCTTCCCATATGAAGCAGCTAAGCAACTCAATCTCAGAAGTATAGTTTATGAGGCCCTGAAAAGTAGCACAGAAACATGTTCTGAGTAGATTGCACCCAAAGGCTCAACAATGTCAACCATGTATCACTGATAGATTTCTTGTCTAAGAAACTTATATGATCTGACCCCTGTTTTGCCCTCAGACATGAACAAACACCCATCCTGTAATCAGGAACATTGAACTGCACATATGTGGGCCCAGCAGGGTAGGCATAGGTCTTCCTAACATGCTGAAATTGATCAGCACCCACATTCATGGTAGGATGTGAAAGAATGAACAAGGCTCGTCATCGGAGAAAATGCCCATTTATTGAGGAAGAGCTCTGCATATTTATAGAGCCGGGGGTGGTTTGACAATTATGACAGTTTAATGGTTGAATGGTTTGACAGTTGGCTGGGGTGCTTTCTGATTGTTGGGTAAGGATCATGTGAGCCAGCAGGGCTAGTCTGATTGGTAGGTAAGGATCATGTGAGCCAGCAGGGCTAGTCTGATTGGTGGGTAAGGATCATGTGAGTCAGCAGGGCTCACCATTGGATGGCCCTTCTTGGGGGATTGGGAAGTTAGTCTTTGGAGCCAGGGTGACTTCCAACAGGGTGCATGCATACATTGCTTCTAGCAAACTAGATTCTTCTAAGAGATTTGCATACCAGCTGATGGTGCAACCCCATATCCCCTGCAGCCTAGGACATTGAAGTACCTACAGAAATTGCCATAATAAATTACAAGTGAGTGCTGGGGTTGTAGCTCACCAGTAGAGCACTTGCCTAGCACACGTGAGGCACTGGGTTCAATCCTCAGCACAAATAAAAATGAATAAATAAAATAAAGGTATTGTGTCCAACTACGCCTAAAAAAATTTTTAAAATATATAAAAAATTACAACTGAAAAAGTTACATGGATTCTAAAGTGCCTACCTAGAACCAAAGCTAACACAGCTTGTGTAATCACCACCCTACACAATATCACACTCACAGACGCACACACAAAAAATCTTTTACTTTTCAAACCACCCTATGAAATTGAAAGCACTTTATATACTCTATGTACAAATACCAATGTAGGGACATAAGAAGTATGAAAAAAACAATGTAACATGAGGTCTTGAGAGGAACACAATAACTCTAACAATGAAACTCAAAGTAAAGGAGATCAGCACTTTTCCCAGGAAAAAAAAAAAAAAAAAAAAAAAAAAACATTCAAGATGATGATTTTAAGAAAGCCTAATGGAATATAAAAGAATATTAATGGACAATTAAGTTAAATTAGAAAAACAATTCACAATATAAAAGATAAATTTAGCAGAGATACTGATCATAAAAAAGAATGAAAATGAACCTTGAAGCTGAAGAACTCAATAAATGAAATTTAAAAAATACTGAAGAGCCTTAAAAGAAGAATGGATCAGGCAGAAAAAAGAAAGAATTTCTGAGCTTGAAGACAGGTGTTTGGAAAAAACCCAGACTGACAAAAGACTGAAGAAAGCCTTTGAGACTTATGGGATGCTACTAAGTAAGCAAACATTCACATTATGTGTGTTTCAGATGAGGAAGAGAAAAGAAAAAGACATATGGAACATATTCAATGAAGTAATTGCTGAAAACTTTCTAACCCTGAGAAAGAAGACACAAACATTCGTATCTAGGAAGCTTGAAGGATCCATAAAAAAAGGTTCACTCAAATATTTGAGCAAAGCAGATCCTCTCCAAGGTATATATTGTGGTCAAACTATTAAAAATACAAGACAGAGAGAATTCTAAAAATAAGAGAAAGAAGTCACATTATTTATAATGTAATTTCTATAATAGTAGACTTCTCATCAGAAACTTTATAGGAGAGGAGAGAATGGAAAATGTTTTCAAGGTTATAAAAGCAAAATCTACCAAGAATACTATACATAGAAAATCTATTCTTTAGAAATGAAAGAAAAATAAATGTTTTCCAAGATAAGCAAAAACTGAGGAATTCGTCACCACCAGACAGGCTCTATAAAAAATGCTTAAGGGAGTCCTACCCTAGGAACAAAATGTCTGTGAGTACCAGCATGAAACATGGAAGGATATGAAAAACAATAGTAAAGCAGTTGTACAAAAGAGAAAGAGGATTAAGCTCTGTCAATACAGAAAACCACAAAAATGAACAAAAAGAGAATAAGAAAGAACCAGGATATATAAAACAACCAGGAAAATATAACAAAATGATGGAAGTGAGTCTTTATATGTGTAAATTAGTACAACCAAAATGGAAATCAATATAAATACTTCTCAAAAAACTAGAATTAAAACCACCATATGACCCAGCTATACTACTCTTCAGTATTTATTCTGAAGAATTAAAGTTATCTTACTACAATGATATATACCCATGCATACCCATGTTTATAGAAGCACAATTCACAATAGCCAGACTATGGAACCAGCCTAGGTGGCCATGAATGAATAAATGGATAAAGAAAATGTAGTATATACACACAATGAAGTTTTCTTCAGTCATAAAGAAAAATAGATTTGCAAGAAAATGCATTGAAGCTGGCTGTGGTGGCACACACCTATAATCCCAGTGGCTCAGGAGCCTGAGACAGGAGGATCACAAGTTCAAAGCCAGCCTCAGCAAAAGTGAGGTGCTAAGAAACTCAGTGAGACCTTGTCTCTAAATAGGGTTGGAGGTGTGGATCAGTGGTTGAGTGTCCCTGAGTTCAATCTCTGGTACCCGCCCCCCCCCAAAAATAATTGAACTAGAGACCAATATGTCAAGCGACATTAGTTTAAGGCTTATATATTTTCTTTCATATATGGAAGCCAGAGGGAAAGAAAATTGGGGGCAGATCTCATGAAAACCAAAAGAAAATCAGTAGAGGAAAGGGACCAAAGGGTGGGAGATGAGAAGGGAATGGGAAGTGCTGAAGAGTGATATTGGCCAAATTATATTGTTATATTGTGTACCGTTCATATGTACATATACGTAATAACAAATCACATCAGTATGTACAACTAAAATGCACCAACAAAAATGTGTGAAAATAAATATATAAAATGGCTATTATCAAAAAGACAAAAAATATTGGTGGGGGTGCAGAGAAGGAGGAACTCTCATTCACTATGGGAATGTAAATTTCTTCAGTCATTATGGAAAACAGTATGGAGTTTTCTCAAAAAACTGAAAGTAGAATTACTATATTATTTCTAATTCCATTCCATTATGATCTCTACAATGAAAACTATAGAACACAAAAAGAAAGAAAGAAAGAAAGAAAGAAAGAAAGAAAGAAAATTAAAGAAGACCTTAGAAAATGGAAAGATCTCTCTTGTTCTTGAATAGGTGGAATTAATATTGTCAAAATGACCATACAACCAAAAGCACTATAGAGATTTAATGCAATTCCAAAATCCCAATGACATTCCTTATAAAAATAGAAAAGGCAATCATGAAATTCATCTGGAAAAATAAGAGACGTAGAAGAGCCAAAGCAATCCTTAGCAAGAAGAGTGAAGCAGGTAGCATCAGTATACCAGACCTTAAAATATACTACAGAGAAATAGAAAAAAAACCCCACATGGTATTGGCACCAAAATAGACTTGTAGACTAATAGTACAGAATAGAGGACACAGAGACAAACCCGCATAAATACAGTTATCTCATACTAGACAAAGTTACCAAAAACATATATTGGAGAAAAGATAGCCTCTTCAACAAATGATGCTGGGAGAACTGGAAATCCCTATGCACCAAAATGAAATTAAGCCCTTATCTCTTACCATGCAGAAAACCCAAAGTGGATCAAGGACCTAGGAATTAGACCAGAGACCCTGCACCTAATAGAAGAAAAAGTAGGCTCAAATCTTCATCATGTTGGATTAGTCCCTGACTTCCTTAACAAGACTCCTATAGGCACAAGAAATAAAAATAAGAATCAATAATGGGATGGATTCAAACTGAAAACCTTCTTCTCAGCAAAAGAAAAAAAAAACAATGAATTAAAGAAAGAGCCTACAGGATGGGAGCAATTTTTTACCACACACACACCAGATAGAGCACTAATCTCTAGGGTATATAAAGAACTCAAAAAACTTAACACCAAAAAACCAAATAACCCAATCAATAAATAGGCCAAGGAACTCAACAGACACTTGTCAGAAGAGGATATACAATCAATCAACAAATACATGAAAAAATGTTCAACATCTCTAGCAATTAGAAAAATTCGAATCAAAACTACTCTATCATTTCGTCTCACTCCAGTCAGAATGGCAGCTATTAAGAATACAAACAACAGTAAGTGTTGGCAAAAATGTGGGGGAAAAGGCACACTCGTACACTGCTTGTGGTACTGCAAATTGGTGCAACCAGTAAGGAAAGCAGTATGGAGATTCCTTGGAAAACTTGGAATGGAACCACCATTTGACCCAGCTATCCCACTCCTCAATTTCTACCCAAAGCACTAAAAACATCATACTACAGGGACACAGCCACATCAATGTTTACAGCAGCTCAATTCACAATAGCTAAACTGTGGAACCAACCTAGATGCCCTTTAGTAGATGAATGGACAAAGAAAATGTGGTATATATGCACAATGAAACATTACTCAGCATTAAAAGAGAATAAAATAAGGCATTTACAGGTGAATGGATGGAGTTGGAGAATATAATGCTAAGTGAAGCGAGCCAATCCCCCAAAACCAAAGGCAGAATGTTTTCTCTGATATGTGGATGCTGATCCATAATGGGGATGAGGGAGAGAATGGGAGGAAAGGAGGGTAAAGGGGAAGAAAAAGGAGGAAGGGGGCATGGGAATAGAAAAAATGTTGGAATGAGATGGACATCATTACCCTAGGTACATGTATGAAGACACAAATGTTGTGACTTTGTGTACAACCAGAGACATGAAAAATGGTGCTTCATATGTATACTACAAATTGAAATGCATTCTGTTGTCATATCTAACAAATTAGAATAAATAAATAATTTTTTAGAAAATATAATACCTTAAGAATTCATGCCATTGGCCATTGTCATTTATTTTGGTTGTTAAATTTTATTCCTGACTTATTTGAGAATTGATAATGATAAGTACCCCTTTGTGACTTTGTTTGTGTAGTTCAATGTAGGGAATGATGAATACTCTTAGTAATCAAAGTTAATAAATATTAACAAGACACATTGAAAAAAAGAATTACCATATTATCCTACTCCTAATTATACACACAAAGAATTGAAATCAGGATATCAAAGAGACATGCATTTACATGTTAATGGCAGCACCATTCACAATGGCCAAGACATGGAATCAACTTACATCAACAGGTGAATAGATAAAGAAAATATGATATAAATACATAACACAACAGAATAGTATTCAGCCATAAAATTGAAGTTCTATCATTTGCAGCAACATAGATTGACCTTTGAGAATATTGTTAAGTGAAATATATCAGACACAGAAAGACAAATAACATGTTTTCTCACTTATTCGTGGAAGCTGAAATGTAAAACACAAAGAAGTAAAGAATATAAGAGTGAATGCCAGAATCTAAAAAGATAGAGAGGGAGGAAGGATGGAAAGAGAATTGTTAACAGGTGCAGGGCCACAGTTAGATAGGAGGAATAACTTCCGTAGCCCAGTAGAATAACTATTGGTAACAGTTAATTTGAATATTTCAAAATAGCTAGTAGAAAAGATGGAATGTTATCAACAGAAAGAAATGATAAATACCTGATTTGATACATGCCAGTTTCCCTGTTATGATCATTATACATTGTGTACATGTATTGAATCTCACATCTTTCTCAATAAATATGTACAATTACGTGTGAATTAAAAATGAAAGTTTACTTAAAAAATAAATAACGCTAAGAGAGTAGATTTCATCTTTTATATTCCCCACGACAATAAAGTAAAATTTAAAAAAATAAATAAAATGGTTATTTATTAAAAATAAGTAAATAATAACAATGTCCTCATTCTGACTGGGGGAAAAGAAGAAGCTAGACTCTTAACAGCAACAGAGGCAGATGTGGAAAAAGATAAAATTACATTTTAATGGGTGAGGCCTAAGAACAATTTATTTTTTATTTTTTTGGCAGAGAGGAGAAGGTACAAGGGGGAAGGAAATGATTTACTGTTCTCTGTCACTGTGGGGTTGAAATTGGTTTCAGCAATTCACTTGTTATTACTCTGCACTATGAAGCCTTTATTTAGCTTCCCATTGGGGATTTAAGTCCTTTTTTTCATTTAAAACTGACAAGGAAAGAATATTAGTTCATGAAAGAATAATATCCTCCATATCATCTCTCTTTTCTAGATGCTCTGGGCTTCTGCATTGATTTGCTTTTCTATCTGCAGGCAAATAGCTCTAGGAGAGCTTTGTTTGTAGGATCACAAATAATTTCTCCGCAGTTTTCCAGTGTCAATGATCAGAATACCCAGCTCTAAACAGGTTGTCATACTTGTGTACCTCTCTCTTCCAGGTCAGGTTTCAATGTGAGTCTGCTTTGTAATTTGTCTCAGAAAATTCCTGTTGACTTGAATGCTAGTCAGATTAAAAGGGGGAAAAACTCATTTTATGATTTGTACAGCTGTTTCTGAGTCCAGATTCTTATAAAAGGTATCCTGGTGGCATTTTCTTACCACAGATTGACAGACTGGGGAAAGCTAAACATTTTCTTTTCTAAAGAACTAGTGGAAAACAGACCTATTTTCAGGATTGGTTTGTCCTTGGTAAAAAGTTTGAAACCACTGCATTGCATCATGGCCATAAAGCAAAGAAATTGTTCCAATGTCATAATTTCTATCCAGTGTTTGAGCAGCTGCAACAGAAAAAAAAAAAGAAAGAAAGAAAAGAAAAAAAAAAAGAATCTCTCTTGACTTTCCAAGTCACTCCCAGAAAACTGATTTTGCTGAGAAATTTCACAATTTGTTGTTACCTCTCTGTCCAAACAGATGTTTGAGTGAATTTTAAACCCTTTCTTTAAATGTCCTATGGTGCTTAGAGAATGATTTAGGTACATACAGTATGTCTTGATAGTGTTCTTTTGTTTGAGAGAATGTGAAAATATATCAGGGAGGAGGAGAATAGGAACTTTCAGTAGGATTTCTTGGAGAAAGCACATATGCACATGTTTCTTGAGGAGATGACATCATTGATATTTAGCAGTTGGAGTATCAGTTAACCTGGCTTTTTCTGTTTTCATGATTTTTCCTGAATTCCTCCATGGGTTTCATTACCATGTGAAGGCCAGATCTGCAAGGGATAAAGAGGCATCCTCTGCTCCCCAGAGAGAGATGCAGACTAATAAAAATAAAAAAAAATTGAAGTGGGGACATGAGCAGAACTGCAGAAATGCAAGCAAGCCTCCTGTGAATTGTGGGAAGTCAGAAAGATTTTCTTTTGATATTATTCAAACTCTAAAGCTAAGGGGAAAAACACCATAAAACTAAATGTTACAGACCAAAAATAATCTTCCTTTCCAACAGTGGGGGGGAAACTATGTTATGGTTCTAATTGATAACATACTTGCACTTTTTCCCACAAACAAATCTTATTCCTAACCCTAGTGTTTGTAGATTATTCTGTTTTATTTGGCTTGAGAACACTACAATTTCTCCTTCTCACCATAGCTACTCAATTGAAGAATTTGTTGGTGAAAATATAGCAAAAAAATCTTTATTTCTTAAAATATTTTAATCATAGGTAGGTTTCCTTTTTCTGCTTTTCTTAAAGGTCTAAAACTATTTAGTTTTAGTTTGAGAGATCACCTTAGTTTATTAGTAATTTACTTGTCCTGACTATGCAGTAGAAATTTGAAAAGAGAAATAAAAATCTCTTTAGAAATGCTTTTGTTTGTTTGTTTGTTTTTATCACTCTTAATGAGTAGTAAGTTTAGATGAATCAAAGATGAAAAACTGAGAAACTTTAATTTGGCTTTATTAGACATTAAAATACTGTTTATTTAAGAGAGATTAGAAATGAAGGTGGGGATAAATAACATGAATAGAAAACAAATTTATTGCTAAGAATAGGGAAAAGGGTGAGAAGTAGGTGTATAATAATGAGAACTGCTTTACATAACTGGCATAAAAACCCCCAACTAATTAGCCTACAGACATGTGTATACACAAAGTAAAACCTTTGTAATCTGGCCTGTGAGAGGAAATGAGTTGCCAGTAAATGCCAAGTTATGATTAATAAAGACTCATGTTGTTTTAGGTGGTGTCCTTCTCATACCTCTCTTATCATACCCTTAAATTCTTAGAACTACACCATGAAAGTGTAGTGCTATATACATATAAATCATCTTTATTTATGTTTTAAAAATACTCTAGTGCAATAGAGATCTGCCTTTCCACTCTTCACCAACACAATGATATGGTACGGGGTCCTACTAACTGCTGTGTTCCATTTTCTTCTGAATCCTCATCAATAAGTCCTTTGAAAATATCTACATTCATCTCTCATTAATTTTAGGGCAAAATCCTCAATAAGCCATTCATATATTTATATAATATGACTTCTTAGCTCTGAAACAGAAATATGACAATCTGAGAAAAGACAAGGAAAGTGTATCTGCTCACTGGTAGGTTAAATACAACAAGGTACAGCTTCCCAACCTCCATGTCTTTGATCATTTAAACTTTAGTTTAAACCTCATGCAATGGATAATAAATATCTAGATCGAACATGCTTCTACTTCTTTTGACTTTCTTTTTTTCTCCTCCCAGTTGTGTAAACATCACAAAATATCTGTGGTCTATAGTCCGCAATAAGTGTACTATTTTCATGCATGGAACAATCATTCAGGATCAAGCTTTGAGCTGGAATCTAGGGATGCAAATGCAATTGACACCTACCTTCTGTGCTTCATGATTCTGACACACTGGCTTAGGGAACCATCTCAATTTTATTTTATTTTTTTACCTGAATACTGAGGGTGTACAGTCCTTTGGAATGTCTAGCCTGTCACATGACTCCATAGCTTTGGTTATTCAGAACTTCCCCATAGTCAAGCTTGAAAGTATGGACTTTATGTTTGGTATCATTGTTAGTGACAAGCAGATGTTTGGTATCATTGTTAGTGACAAGCAGAGGTACTGTTATTCAGAGGTTGTCAAAGTAAATTTATTACAGATCATTTGACTTTCTAGACCTCATTGAAAATCTAAATTTCTATCGTCAGTTTGGTCCTAAATAAGTTAGATTCTTCATGGGATTTTGATACAAATGAGAAGCTGTACCACCCGAACTGGGGGTTTCATCATCCAGCTTTGGAGCAGGCAAAGGTCACGTAAGTCCCACTCAATCTTTGTTTTGTTTTATTTTGCTTTGTGCTGCAGATTAAACCCAGGATGTTGCATATGCTAAGCAAGTGCTCTACCACTGAGCTATTCTCCTAGTCCTTATATTTGTATTTTAATCTATTCATGATTTGTATGTAAAATACGTATCTCTTTCTGTTCTTATGCATAGTCACAAATCTCTGTCATACATAATAAGCAGCCAAAGTGTTTAACCTGTCAGTATTTTGCCAGAAGTATTGCTGGGAGATGCATGCAGACAGACTTATGTTTGACTGCATAACCATTCAGAATCACATTACATATTTTTACAGAGTCAACCTGATTATATGTTATGGAGATATATACACTATGTGCTTAGTCAGAGGGTCCCAAGTATATACATACAGACAACCAGAAACTTTTAGTACATAAACTAAGATTTTAGCCATCTGTCCCAATGATACGCTCCAAAAGGATTCACGTGTATTCAACATAGGTTTTTACCTCCCTTTGAAATTATTCAATCTTGAAAGCCCGGGTGGCCTCAGAAAGCTCATCTTTGTTTCTTGGAGGGCTTTGGATGTTTTTAAGGCATTACAGGTAGAATGCCAGCACCTCCATATCCCCTGCTTCCCAATACTCTGCTTCTGTGCTTCAGAACTGAGCCTCTCAAGGTAGCAGAGAGGCCCAGCCAGCCTGACCTGCTGTCTAGCCTCTGTGTGGTATGCTCTGTGATCCTTGGCTGAAGGGGCTCTGGTAAACTCTGTCACATATGATTCTGTGGTTTTGGCCATTGACTTGTTTTTCTTTTCCACATTTTCCCTTGTTTCTCCAGACTTTCTTGTGCTGAGGGTGGCCTCACACATCAGTTTCCATGAATCATCACAAAGCTCTCAAATCAGAAGTGGAAAAGAACCAGTGACATCTATTAGCCAATAGTACTCTTTTGTGGGCTTCTGCATCTGTGTCTTTGGTTAAGTTCTGTCTTAAAAGAACACAGGCTTCCAGACTCCTGGGGTGCAGTGTGCTTGCAGGAACTTCCCTGAGTTGTTCTACAGAGGGAGGTTTCCTAGTGAAGTGGAAAGACCATTGGATCCAGAACTGACTTGAACTTACTTATCCCAGTGACCTTGTAAAACTCTCTTTGGAGCTGACTTTTTTCATCATTAAAGTCAGGAAGTAGAACCAGATTGTCTTAAAATTTCTTGTTTAATAATTCTATGGCTCCTTCTGGGAAATCTGCCTTCTCTACTTTGACATTAGCATCCCATTTGTTTAATTTGGTCATCATTGTTTCCCTATATCTTTATTTATCTTATGAGGATGTCATCATTGTTCGAGCTTGGGTGGTTTTGATTCAAATTTCTGCAGACTGATTGCAAAAGTATGGTGAAGTGAACACAAGCACTGACCAGCATTTATAAATCCCTGGCAGCAACTCACAGATGGTTAAAGAACAAGATACTTTATCTCATAGCTTTAGATAATCTCAGAGTTATGAACCTTCTCTGGATGTAAGGGCTTAATATGGAGGCAAGTGTGGAGTGAAAAATTAAAGCCTATAATATTGCTGCTCTGCCTCTTCCTCCAAATATTCATGAGGTTTGAGCTGAGTCTCTCACAGGAAGCAGCGGTTATTCAGAAGATATGTTATGTATTAAATTTACATGTTAAACATTCAAGAACATGAAATATAGGACATAGTAAGCATAGTTACAATTACCTGTTGCCCAAATTAAAATTGAGAAAAAAGGGAGAGTTCAGAAATGATGATTTTAATCTAATTATGATCAATTTTTTTCTCACTTAAAAACCGTCTAAGGGAATGAAAGGACACATTATAAGTAAAATTAATAAAACAAAAATATCTATTTTAAGGTAATCCACAAGAATTACCAGCTTATTGATCCCAAATATAAAAGAACATCCTCAAATGTTTTCTGATTTGAAGAGATGATGAGTACCTTTATTAAATTTTCATTATTCTTAGATTTGTCTGGTAAGAATGAAGTCATGAGAGATCACAGAGTAGTGGATTTTAGATCTCAAGATCTGTAGTAAAATAAGGTCATAAAGTAGGCAAAGGTAAATAAGGACATATTTTAGTCTAATTCCTCTTTCCCCAATTCCTTGATATGCAAATACATACCTGCAAATAACTACATATAACCATAACCGCTCTAATATACTATAAATGTAAATTACAGTTTCTAAAAATTGAGTGCTTAACAATAGTTTTTCTTTACAAAATGATAAACCAAGAATATTTTGCTATTCTGGTTTCTAGTCATAAATGTCCAAAAGCAGGTTACTAAAGAAATAATATTGTTATTTATTTGAATATTGGACTAAATAATGTTTTTATGGTGCAAGTAATTCTGGAAAAAACTTAATGACAGTTATGTCAAGAACTGGATAAGAGTAGAAAAAAAGCTAAGTGATCGATGATCTTCATACAGCAGGGACACTGGGGCCAGGGTATACCAAGGGTTTGCAAGTTTACATATTCCCTATAATCCCCTGCTAATATTCTACATCTTTAAACTTGATTGGTCTGAGCCCATTTGTGATTTTGAAGCAACATGAGTGGGAAAGCAAATTTAGATCTGGGTTGCCATATTACTTGGTCATCAAGGCTGGATTTAAGAATTCTAGAATGTACATGGAGCCAGCTGAGATCAGTCACACGTGTTTTCCATACCAAATGATCATCTTATTATAAATAATTTAAGACCATTGAAGATCGTGATATTTCTCTAGTTTTGTTGTTTAATTTTTGTCTATTTATCATATTTAATTGTTTTTTTTTGTATATCCAAATATCAAAGATGATGTAATTTCAAATCCAGTCTAACATTCTGCATTAACCAGTTTCCCAGTGGCCCCCAGTGATGCCCATCTCCTTGCATTCATGTTAGGACATTCCACTTGCATAATTTTCCAGCAAATTCCAGATCTTTGTGACAAACAAGATATGAAAGAAGTGATGACATGTCACTTTCAAGATTAGTTTATAAAATACCATGCCACCTATTGTCTATCTATCTTTCTCTCAATCTGACCAGAACAACCCAGCTGAGCCACTCCAAGATTTTAGCAGCTGAGAAACTACCTGACGTAATAAGCCTTTGTTATTTATGCTGTCAAATTCTGGGGTTATTTGTTCCGAAGCAGCTTACCAACCACATGTTTTGCCTTTTTTTTTTTTTTTTTTTGAACCCTGAACTTCTCCTTTATAATTCTTAGCACACATAATTTTTATTCTGTGTCTATCTTCCAACTTGGCATTAAACCTATGGAGAACAGAAACCCTGCCATTCTTGTATATAATGCATATCACTGGCAGACACTCAGTACCTAAAGGAGAAAAAAAATGAATGAATGGATTTGAATAAATAAAATGCCTTCCAGATTTGTCACTGATCCTATAGTTCTCTTATAGATATACTTTGGAATCACTTGTAGACACAACTTAGGATATTATATGATAGCTCTATCCTCAAAGATCTCTACAACAAAACATTAATTTTTAATCATATAACATGTAGAAATACATTTAAAATTTCAAAATTGTAGAGAAAATCTTTTACTTCTTAAAAATTATAAAAGTGCATGCCTATTTGTTATTTTATTTACTTTTGTGAAATATTTTAAAGTATTTCACAATGATTTTTGTTCTAATTTTGGTTTTGTACTTATGATGGGAGGTGACTTGTTCTGTAAATGAGGAAGTACAATCCTACAGGAGAAGTCAACTGTTTTTCTCTAAGTCCCAAAGCTCTCTTTTGGTAGGATCAGGGCTAGAAACCTAACAACAGTATTCATTGCTCATTCAACTCTTCCAACCAGTACATACTGCCTCAGGAGCACAATAACCATATTCTGGAGAAGCCAATTCCAAGTTGTGGCTCTCAGTCCTGTCGTTATGTCTCCTTAGGCTCTTTTCATTACCTGTTTTGTAACATGCATTACTATTATTTCCTTTAGTGAGGTAAGTTCTGTAAATCCTTTTCTTGTCTCCTTGAACTCCAAACATTTCGAGAGGGAAAAACAGGGCTTATCTATGGTCATGTCTGCTGTAATCTACAATAGAATTTTCCATGAATATTAGAAGACCAGTAAACCATTATTGAATGAAGTAGCAATAAACTTTATAAAGTCATTCACAAAATTATTCAATTTTTTTTTATTGTTGAGAGCAAAAATATAATTACAGTTCAGGCTACATATGTCTTTTGCACCAATGTCGCATGGTTATTCCCTAGATGAATTCTACAGTGAGTGTTTTCCCAGTGTGAGTGTACAAAACTGCTAAGGCTGCTTATTTTCCTGGGTTTCCCCCTCAACATTTTTATATTTTGATATTAGGTGATTTGGGTAATATAAGTGAATTAATAAAAAGCAGCATTATTCATTGTTTATAATTTAATCTTCAGAACACTAGAAGATAGATTATATAATTATTCTCATATTTCAAGTAATTTTCCCCAAGTCACACAGAAATAAGTGGCAGAAGCAGCATTCAATTCCATGTTACTAAACCATAGGGGCTCATTCTCCTAATATTTAAAATCAAAAATAAATAAGACCTATATGATAGCTGCTCATTAAAAGATTTACCTAAGTATCACATCATCTCACTAATATATGGAATATAAAAAACTTGCTTTCACAGACCTTGAGAGTTAAAGGATATTTATTGGAGGCTGGGGAGACCAGAAAAGTGGGAGGGGTGAGGGAGTTTGATGAATGGGTACTAAATTACATTCAGAGAGCAATCAGAATTTCTGGTGTGCCATTGTACAAAAGAGCCACTACAGATAACAATAAGGAACTGTACATTTCACAAATCTATAAGAAAGAATTTTAAAGACTGTTTCATAAAAGAATGATAACTGTTTGAAAAGGCTTATGTTTAACATGATTTAAACATAACACAATATATGCATGTATTGAAACATCACAAAGTACTCCTGAAATATGTTTTTACCTATTGGTTTCAAAATAAATTCAATTTTAAAGTGTCTGTCTAATGACTAAATGTATAAAAAGAAGTCTACACTCAAATTAATTAAATTCAAGGTGTTTAAAGAGAGAAAATACCAGATAATTATCTAAATAGGTATTTTGGGAGAATGTCTATTGAATCATCATTTTTATCAAATTTGTAGAAAGACACTAACTTTGAAGAGCTGCACATCTTCTTGATTTGGAACACATGTTTCTTAACAGAATAAAAATATTTTCAAATTGCTATTGCCTTAAAAAGAAGGAAATTTACATATATCTTTTATAATTTGTTATTAAAGTGTGGGTTCCTCCAATATGATGATTATAGAAGTTTTATCCTTATATCTATTATGTGTCTAGTGTGCTTTGGCATGTAGGAGTTCAGTAATGTTTAATGAGTAAATAAGTTAATGTGTAAGTAAATAAATGAATAAATTTTTATAGCTAGTTTTGGCTTTTTTCTCCATTACCTGGTATCCACAAATTACAGGGATGCCATTAAAATGTGCAGGTGTAATGAGGCCAGTACTAAACCACTTTCTCTTTGATAGCAGTGTCTGCTACTCATTCTGTACTCAAGTGTATGGACAGGCCAAGCAAGCAAGCAAGATAGGAAGGAAGGAAGGAAGGAGGGAAGGAAGGAAGGAAGGAAGGGAGGGAGGAAGGGAGGGAGGAAGGGAAGGAAGGAAGGAAGGAAGGAAGGAAGGAAGGAAGGAAAGGGAGAGAGAGAAGAAAAGAAGGAAAGAAAGAGAAAAAATAAAAGAAGAAAAGAAAAGACAGAAGGAAGAAAGGATGGAGAAAGGAAGGAAGGGCATATAAGAGCGAGGAAGCAAACAAGCAAGCATTTTTATGTATATCAGTAGCCATTTAGAGATCACATTTCCTACCCTTAGAGCTACCATTTGATGTGCCTCAGCTTAAAGAATAACAGCAAGGAAATGGCATGACTCTTTCTTGAGTGAGTGGCTTTTCTACATAAAGTTACATTACAACTCTGTAGCTAAACTCTTTGAATTTCACTTTCTTCCCTACAATATCAAGTTAAAAAAAAAAAAAAAAACTTGTTTCCTCTGGTAGATTATAACAGAGAGTATGTGTAGTCTCCTCAGTGCTGTAGTATGGTGATGGTGGTGATGGTGGTACTTCCAGGCACCTTCACTCTTAAGCCTTTTCACAGTCCTTACTCTCATTTCCCTTCTTCACAGAGATGTAAGTTACCAGTCTTCACTCACAAAGTTCCTAAATGACAGAACTGGACCCAGAATCCAAGTCTGCTAAATTCCCAATTTCCATGTGATACTACTTC
The DNA here is from genome assembly GCF_021218885.2 of Marmota monax. NCBI lineage: Eukaryota > Metazoa > Chordata > Mammalia > Rodentia > Sciuridae > Marmota > Marmota monax. Next base: position 24,131,440 of record NW_026692201.1, read on the forward strand.
CTTGGATGTCTACAACAATTCTCAAAAGCTATACCTATTATTTGCCATTGCCAATCTCAATAATAATAATAATAATAATAATAATAATAATAATAATAATAATAATAAATGGAGTGCAAGCAAAGTTTCAATCAAGTAAAGGGAAAATTACACACATATTCAACCAACATACTATTCAGTCATCATTAATTTACTAAAGAAGTTCTCAAATAGGAAGATTATGGGTTTTACAACCTTAGCAAAAGTAGACAAAGTAAAAACAGATCTCTTTCATGTTTATGTTACTGTATTTTCTCTCATGTGGTTGGAATTGGAAAAGATTCAGAGCATGGCTTAAGCACAATGTAAACTGGGTATGAGGATCCATATGATGCAGCTATTCATTGCTGACAGAGTGTTAATCAAATTGCTGTATACATTGGCTGTCTTAGTTAGAGGCTTGGGACAACCACTGCATATGGCAAACTTTCCAAAGTGGTACCAGATTCTGGAAGACTATAGTGAATCTTTTACCAGATCCTGAAGAGTATTTGATTTAGAGGAACTGCATCTGAAAATGCTAGCAAATCTTAAATAAAACATAATGATCACTAAAATGTATAGTGTATATAATTGGCTTCTATAGTAAAGCATATCCTCTAGATTTAAAGAGCTGTTGTTATAGTTTAAAATACTGATCATGAAATATATTATGGGTTCATTTACTTCTAGCCTACTTAAATGTTTTCTGCTTGTATCCACTGTTTTCTCTGGTGATTATTGCTGCTGTTTCTATCTGTAGACAGCCCACAATCTTGCCTCTTAAATAGTCAGTAGTTATTGATAACATGTGTAAAAGGCATATGTAAGCTTCACAGATTGCTTCCTGATATATGAAATATTGAAGAAATTTAAAAATCTTCAACAAAATGTATGGTTTCTATATTAAAGTTTTAAAAAATGTTTTCTCAAAAAAGACCATTAAAAGGAGCTTCAAAATAGGTCATTATATAACTAATTTAAAATAGCCTCACAGCAGGTATTAGTCTTTACAAACATCTGAATCAAAGTTCACATATCTTTTGCATGAAATAAGAATAAAATGAAGAAATATAAAGGAATATCTGGCCATGACAAAGAATAAGATGCACTGAGTCCTGAAGTGGGGATGCTGAAGTTTCTCTGAAAATCGGTCCAATAAACAAGGCAATTAAAGTTAGTACAGCCAGAGGTGTGCCTGCTTCTATGCATTTCCCCTCCCTTTGTCAGTGATTTGTGAGTGACAGAACCCCAAAGGGAGATTGGTGATGAGTTACTGTAAAAAGTTATGAAAATATGAGGACAAAAAAAAGTAATGTCAAGGGTTTTATAGATGTAAATTAAACATTTTATTAGTTTTCTATGTTATTTCACTGGAGAAACTCCATTTTCCTTTTGGTCATTTGACTAGACTACATTTTTCAGACTATCTTGCATTTAGACAGAGCAAAAAAAAAAAAAATGAGCATTTTTTCTTATATTTGTTGATTGATTGTATCCTCTTCTGAGAAGTGTCTGTTCAGGTCCATGGCCCATTTATTGATTGGATTATTTGTTTTTGGGCGGTGCTTATCTTGTTGAGCTCCTTATATACCCTAGAGATTAGAGCTCTATCTGATATGTGAGAGGTAAAAATTTGTTCCCAGGATGTAGGCTCCCTATTTACCTCACATATTATTTCTTTTGCTGGGAAAAAACTTTTTAGTTTGAATCCGTCCCATGTGTTGATTCTTGGTTTTAACTCTTGTGATATAGGCGTCTTATTAAGGAAGTTTCGGCCTAGCCCCACATGATGAAGATTAGGGCCTACTTTTTCTTCTATTAGACACAGAGTCTCTGGTTTAATCCCTAGATCCTTGATCCATTTTGAGTTAACTTTTGTACATGGTGAGAGTTAGGGATTCAATTTCATTTTGTTGCATATGGATTTCCAGTTTTCCCAACATCATTTGTTGAAGATGCTATCCTTTCTCCGGTGCGTGGTTTTGGCATCATCTCTAGCAATCAGAGAAATGCAAATTAAAACTACTCTAAGATACCATCTCACTCCAGTAAGAATGGCAGCCATTATGAAGACAAACAACAAGTGCTGGCGAGGATGCGGGGAAAAAGGCACACTCATACACTGCTGGTGGGACTGCAAATTTGTGCAGCCAATTTGGAAAGCAGTATGGAGATTCCTTGGAAAACTGGGAATGGAACCATCATTTGACCCAGCTATCCCTCTTCTTGGACTATACCAAAGGACCTAAAACAAAACAAACAAACAAACAACAACAACAACAACAACAAAAAAAAAAAAACAAAAAACAGCATATTACAGGACACAGCCACATCAATGTTTATAGCAGCACAATTCACAATAGCTAAACTGTGGAGCCAACCTAGATGTCCTTCATGGATGAATGGATAAAAAAAAATGTGCCATTTATACACAATGGAATATTACTCAGCAATAAAAAAGAATAAGATCATGGCATTTACAGGGAAATGGATGGTATTAGAGAAGATTATGTTAAGTGAAGTTAGCCAATCCCAAAAATAAATATGACTAATGTCTTCTCTGATATAAGGAGGGGGTGACTCAAAATGGGGTTGGGAGGGAAAGCAAGGGAGGAAGATTACCTCTAGATAGGGAATAGGGATGGGAGGGAAAGGGAGGGAGAAGGGGAATAGCATGGATGGTGAAAGGAGACCCTCATCATTATACAAAATACATGTATGAAAATGTGAATTTGGTGTCCACATACCTTATATATAATCAGAGATATTATAAATTATGGTATAATGGTGTATTAAGAATTGTAATGCAAAATAATTACATTTAAAAAAATGAGTTTTAGCTATTGGGATGTTGCCAGAAGTGGTACATGATGCACAGTTGTCTCCCAGAAAGCTTCCTATATGAGTTCATCCCTGCAATTGAACCATCTGTCCTAGAAAACTCAGATGATATGGACATAGAGGTGTAAGACCTTGCCTTTCTGAGTCGCTGTTACAAGCATAATTGCCAAGAAGAGGAACATCATCGTAAGATTATTGTGTGACTATTTTAATATGTTAAGCTAATGAGTGATTTGTTTTTGTTTTTTGTTTGTTTGTTTGTTTTTAGTACCAAGAATGTTACACACACTAGGCAAGTGCTTTACCACTGAGCTATACCCAAGCTCTTTTTGTTTTGAAATATGTTCTAAGTTGCCCAGGCTGGTTTTGAATTTGCAATTCTCCTGCCTCAATCAAGTAGCTGGGATTACAGAAGTATAGATGTTTATCACAACACCCAGCCAAACAAATAATATTTGGGGTTTGTTTTAATGCTAATTAACTTACTCTGCTAGTATAATTAATTATACAGAAATCAAATCACTTTGAAATTCAGTAAGTGATAAATAGCTTATAGTTCTTGTAAATATGTGTTTGAGATGCATGTAATAACATGTCTTCCTAAACTGTGTTTAATTGTATCTAAAACCCTGAACCAACGCTATGGGTTTCCAGTTCTTTTGTAGAAAGTATAGGAACAAATAGGAATAGATGTGGTGGAAAGAGTAGGACCTGTGGAATATGAGAGGCATAAGTTATCCTTTCACATTTTTACCTCTCTGGATAGTTGACCTCTAAATGAATATTTTAACAACTATTTTTCTGAGTCTTATATTAAAATGGTAAAATATTACCTTATTACCTTATTCATAATGAAACAAATGAAATGGCTCAGGCAATGTGCCTGATAAAAAGCAAACACTCTATAATGGCATCCTTAACCATCTTGGGCAACCCCTAGCACATTGTCCCATCCTTGAAATGGAATCAATTTCCCTTTTGGAACCCCTTTTTAATTCTTGTGAAATTGATGTATTCTAAATGGGTCTTTCATTAATCAGTAACTTTTATTTATCCAGCATTTAGTACATTATAAACTCTAAATGAATATTTACTAAATGAATAAAGAAAATTAGGAAGATAGGAAGAGGAAGGATTCTGAGTTAATTGGTCTGAGACTCAGGCTTGTCATTAACATTTTTGAAAGTTTTAAGGTGACCTTGATTTCAGCCAAGACTGAGACTAATTATCTAATTCCTTGCTACTCAAAATGTGCCCATGGGGCTGGGGTTGTGGCTCAGTGGTAGAGCGCTTGTCTGGCATATGAGAGGCCCTGGGTTCGATCCTTAGTACTACATAAAAAAATAAATAAATGAAATAAAGGTATTGTGTCCAATTACAACTAAAAACTAATTTTAAAAAAAATGTGCCCATGAATGGGTAGCATCAACATTATCTGGAAGCTTGTAAAAACTGTAGATTCTTGGGATCCACCTTAGGTTTTACTGAATAAGAACTTTGATTTAAGAAGATGGCCAAGAGATTTTATAAATAAAAAAGTCTTGGAGGTGCTAATTTAAAAGTTTTAGTTATCTCAGATGCCATGATGTCAAACCCAGTGGGGAGAGAACTGCAACATTATGTCTGGTGGCAATCAAAGCAGAAGTCATGGAAAGCAACAGGTGATTCTGGAAGCTCTACTTGTGGAAGCAATTACTTCTTGAGCATCTATTGCATTCCAGAGCCTGTGCAAGGTTCTGTTTAACTGTGGGCTAATTTTAGCATTCCAGCAAACCCATGCAGTAAGTACTGTTCTCTCTACATTACAGATGTGAAAATTAACACTTACAGAACTCAGGCAATTTAACCACAGTTGGGCAATTAGTTAATGGAGTATCTTGTACACTGTGCTGGTTCTCTATAGCAGTTGGGACTACTTTTGGAACAACAGAGACATCAAAATTCACCCCTAGTATCCCAGGTATCAGGATTATTTGCTAATCGAAGGCATTAGGGAAGAATATGAGAGTTCATTGGTCAGAGCTTCATCACTCAATGAGAAGGCAATACTTATTCTTAAAACTAATTTAAGAGAAGGAAGGTCTGTGTGTCAGTGACAAACAACGTGATTGGGCCTAGGAGGAGAGGTTACCTAAGAGACAGACCCAGAAGTAAATGCTAGAAAGAGAAATTTAAGATATTTTATAAAGATAAGAATTCAGTAGTTTCAAAACATTTATATTGCTGTTGCAGAAAAATATCTCAATATATTGATTTTCAAACTAATGGGAAGGGTAACTTTTTGTAGACTTTGGAAACCCTGTCTTTTCTAACTTGGTAAGTGTGCAGATACCTGCAAATTGCAATGATTTAACATTAATCTAGAGTTACAGTGTCATCTGAAAACACTCTATTTAATTGGGCAGCTTGTGAATTGATGAATGATGTTCTGGCACCATATAGAGGACTGTCATAATTAAAAAGTGGTCAAAAATTATATCAATTTTCCCAAGTAAAATTAATATGAAAACATTGTAAAGCTTGAGATCTCAAGGGAATTTGCACAGTAATTTGTACATTTTTTTTTCCTCTTGGATTACTTTGACACTTTTCCAGTGCTCCCCAAAGAAAAAGAACACAATATTCAGTGTGACATTAGCAGTTCTGATTGGGTCTTTCCTGAGCAGTCCCCTCTGTAAAAGAAATGCAGTTAGTTTCTCCACCATTTGCACAGCAGCATTTGGGACTTCATTTAGATAATTAATGAGAAAATGACCTACTATGGAACATCAACATGTCTACTGTCTTATTTTCTATATTATCTCTTTGTATGCATCAAGGACAACTAGAAAGAATCAAAGGAATGCTGTGTGTGTGTGCACGCGTGCTCACATGTCATAAAAGGGCTGTTAAAATTAAAGACAAAATCATTAGTCATAGTATCCCAGCCCTTAGTTCATGATATGTTGAACTAAACTGGAGGTTGGAAAAATGAATCTTCCAGAACACACTGGCTTCTTCTTAAAAACTTGACTGAGTACATGAAAAGATACATAAGAAATAGATATTTCTGAATTAATGCAACTTACAACATCTCTTTGGTGCCTCCTAGGAAAATATTCAGGGTGGTTTAGTAGATCAATGGAGTGAGAAATCTGCCAGAGCTAAAAAGTTCCTAGTTTTTTGTTTTTTGTTTTTTGTTTTCCTTTCCTGCCTCCTGGAGGGGCCACTGCATTACCTAGAAAAGATTTGCCTTAGTATGCTGCCCCCCATCTGTAGAGGTCAAGCAAGGGCCTTGCACATTTCTAGGTCCTTCTGTCACTAAGCCTACATTTATTGACAAATAGTAAAGTGAATATTATGCTCTGCCAGAGAAACATCAGGAACTCACATTCTCAAATGGAGGGATCCTCTTTCCCACCCTGTGTATTCACCAGCAGGAGGCAAGCAGGAGTCCCAAAACTAGTAAGATTTCCAACCTTTCTCCTAAAACACTCATAGACAACCCACTTTCATGTGCCTTGGAGCCATCAGGACCTATTTCATCATATTCTTTATTCATATTTTTTCAGTCACAAGATGCTCAGGTGTCCAAGACCATCCTTCATTTTCTAGATGCAAATTTCCATAATTTCTGCATATTCCCTTCATTATTCCTGAACCCCTTACACCGCGTCCACTCTCTGGAATTTAAATTCTGTCATTAACAAAATTCTGTACATCCTGGAATCTTTCTTTGTTCCCTTTGATGTCTGGCTCTTAGGGCAAAATAGTTCTCCTATGGGGACAGTTCTTTCACTGCAGTCCCCTCAAGTGAGGCTTTTTACTTCTTGGTCTGAAGGGAGGCTCGCTGCCTGTCCCCTTTGCCTCTCATTCCTAATTCCAGCTCATGTTAGTGCATGCCCCTGCCTGCAGCTCTGCAACTTACTTCACCTGTACTGCACCCAACTACCCTCCCTGTTGCTTTTGTTTAACCTTTCAGTTACTTCCCTTCTTTGTTAAAGGCTGTCTCTCTGAGATTACTCTGGTTCCATTCTTGGTGGTTTTCATATCCACACAGCTGCTACTCCTAACACCATGGTGTCTGGGCTCATTGATTTCCTCTTCAGTGATCTTTTCCTCCACTTCCTTCAGCCACTTGCTCCGTGTTTATTGCTTAGGTTTAGTCTTGACAATTTCTCCACTCAATGCACTCTCGTGATGGAACTCCACAAATTCCTTATGGGAATCTATAATCCACTGGTCCTCCCACCTTTTCACTGTCTCTTAGCCCTTTGGTGGCCTCACATGGTGTGTATTTCATGATCAGTTGTTAAAACATTCTCTTCCACACATCCACATCTGCTTTGTCCCTCTTTTGCTTTTCCACCACCAGTGCAGGTACGTCCTCTGAACTCCAGAATCATATGTTCAATGGTTCAGCTAACTCTGCAGCTGCTACCTAGTCACCTCAACTTAAATATCCATGACAGTTGGCCCTTACTACAGATGGATTCCCTCTTTACCTAGCACTCACTGTTTGAACCAAAGTTCTCATAAATTAGTTCCCACACAAATTTTAGAACTAAATCAGTTCAACTGGAGAAGAGTAATTCTTTTTAAACTCAACTCCTGATCAGAATTCTTTCTAAAACATACTATTCCAATTGTCTTTCTTATACCAGAAAAGGGTCATGCAAACTCTCTGTATTATCCAAAAGAGACATTGGAGCCATCCCTGACTCCTCTCTGCTGTCATAAAATCATGTTGGTTCTATCATATGTACATCCAGAAACGGACTCTGTCTGCCCAGTTCCACAGTCATCATCCTCATCAAACCCAGCTTGTTCTCCCTCTGAACCAGTCTACTGCTTTCACTCTTGCTGCCTTTAGTCCCGTCTCAAAACAGCAGTGATCCTGTGAGTCAGAGTCACTATTGTGCAATTAACACTCTCATGTGTCACATGCAGTGGCTTCCCACTTCACTTTGATTAAAATTTGAAGCCAACAGCTGGCCCCACAAGATTTTTCCCTGTGACATCATGCCTCAGAACTCTCCTCCTGCTCAGTCTGTTTCCCCACACTGGCCTTCTTTCTGTTCTTTAAATATGTCATCCATGATGCTCAAGCCTCCACCCTTGATTTTGTTTCTTCCCAGAATGCCTTCCCTTTGCTCCCTTCTATCAGATCTTCATTAAAATGGCACCTTCTGTTTGTGACTTAATAGAGCCACTAAGATTCATCAATGTCACACACACACCCCATGCCCTCATTCTCTTTCCTGCTTTACCTTTCTTCATGTGCTACATACTACACATTTCACCTATATATTGTATATGCCTGATACTCTCCTAAACTGTAAGCTCCTTAAGGACAGGGATTTTAGTATGCTTTGTTCATTGCTAAATATTCAACATCTGTAATAGTGCCTGACACTTATTAGGTACTCAGTAAACATAGCTGAGTGAATAAACGAATCTGTTACTTATAAAATAATGTCACTTAGGCTTAATTTATGGGAACTTTGTTGGAATCCCTGCTGTGACAGCAATTTCACAATCTTAGCATCTCTCTCTCTCTCTCTCTCTCTCTCTCTCTCTCTCTCTCCCTCTCTCTCTCTCTCTCTCTCCCTCTTTCTCTTTCTTTCTCTGTCTGCTTTCTTACATTTCATTTTGCAACATTTCTTTGTCTACAAAGACCAAGCACTCATGAATGCCCACCTAGTGTCTTTCCTTGAGCAGACCTAAGAAGTAAGAAATTGAATAGTGCTCCATATAAGTTACTTGGGAATGCCATAACAGAGTGCCACAAACTGAGGGATAAGGAAACAGAAATGTGTTCTTTCATAGTTCTGGAAACCATAAATCTGAGATTAGAGTGACAACAGGCTTTGTTCCTTCTGAGAGCTATGAGAAAGAATGTGCTACATGCCACTCCCCTAGTTTCTAGGGCTTTACTGGTAATCTTTGGCATTCCCAGGATTGTGCAGTGTCACCCTGATTTCTGCTTCCATCTTTTGTTTAAATTTGTTTTAATTAGTTACACATAACAGTACAATGACCTTGACATATCATACATTTGAATCACATGGGATACAATATTTCATTTTTTCTAAGTATACAGATTGCAGAATCACAGTGGTCATGCATTCACATATATACATACAGTAATAATAATGTCTGTTTCATGCTACTATCTTTCCTATCTTTACATGGCAGCTTCCAGGAGAGAGAGAGAGAGAGAGAGAGAGAGAGCACTAATTTTTTGCTTTTCATAAGGATACCAGTTATATTGGTTTAGAGCCCATTTTAATGACTTCATTTTAATTTGTTATGACCTCATCTCAGAGTAAGGTCATTTTCTTAAGTAGTGAGGGTTAAAACTTCAATATATGAATTTCACAGGGACACAATTCAACCCATAACCCAGCTTATATTCTTTCTGGAATAGCACACTACAAGAGGAAACAAGTATTTAATGAGCCTGAAGGTCTCAGAGAGAGCGAGTAGCTTAATGATAAAAATGAATTCCCTGTCTTGCCCATCCCACATGCTACCATTTCTTCAAAAAAAAAAAAAATTCTTTGATAAAGATAGTTAGGTTACATAATAATTAGCAGGGAACTCAGGTCAAGATACTATAATTTCATGGATTTCACTTTTAAATTAATTCATCATAGTGGAAGCAATTTACATAAAGAAAAATAATCAGAATATTTTAATCCAATTCAACAGAGTTCCAAGAGAAGTCTTGAGAGACGAAGCAACAGATGTCAACCTGACCAGGCTGACAGAAGTGAAAGCACTCAGGGGAGACTGCTGGAGTGATGGGTAATGAACGGCATGCTCACTTTGTCCAAAGGCACAGACTTTAATTCTTTGCAACAAACCCAAATACAGAGATTACTTTTGTCAAGGCTGAAAATATAACAGCTACTGCTACTGCCTCTAAAGTGGTAGAGGATGACTTCTTGAGGCTAGAAACGTAGTTCAGCAAAAACCTAAACATCAAAGTAACAGTCAGATGATATTCACATAAATGAGCAGAATTCAATGGTAGGGAAAATAAATTCTGATCATTTTATGGTTAGATGATAATGCATATATCTTTATTGAGCTAACATTAATGATGTGCTTATTATGTGCCTTCTGTGTTTCACATACAGGTTATTATCAGATGAGTAGTACACAATTTCTGACCTCAGGTTGCTCAGAATCTAATGAGAAAGTCAAGAAAATTTATCTTTTTGAAACAATGAAACAGATGTCCTAAAGAGGGTATTAGGGAAGTATGTAAGAGGAGTATCTTCCTTGCCCTTAACCTGGAAGGATCAGGTCTGGATGATGCAGACTTACTGAGAAATACTCAGCTGGCAAAAGAAAAGAAAAGAAAAAAGTAGACTGGGCATTTCAGGAGGCAGAAGAAACATGTCAGAGGCACACAGGCAGAAGGTAGAACAGTTGGCCCAGCACAAAACAAATAATTCAATGACTAGGACATATTTTTAGGTTTGAACTGTATCTAAAAACTATAGAAACCACTGAAGATTTTAAAGAAGAAACACATAATAATATTTGAATTTGAGAAAAATTTTTGATAGAGAGAATGAGTTCAAGGTATATGAAAAAAATAACCAGGAAGACAAAAAGTAGAGTGACCCATTTGTTTTGGTAGTGAGGCGATTACCTAAAATGGTAGAAGCCAGCATGGTGACGCCACTGCAGCAGAAGCTACTCAGAAGGCCAAGGCAGGTGGAGCCCAGGATCTCAAGGCCAGCCTAAGCAACATAGCATGACTCCATTTTTTTTTAAAAAAAAAGGAGAAGTAGAAAGGAAGAAATGTATGGGACTTGCCTAAGATAGAACCACCAGGACACAAGGAGGTAAATGAGGTGAGGGATGGGAATAAGATGGTCCCCACTGCTTTGGTTTACATCTTTTGGGGATTTTCTGATTTTGCATTCAAATAACTGTCACTGGGCAGGGCCCTGGTACTAAAATTGACGACACAGACTTGAGAGCTATCTTCTTAAAGGCAGTTGTTGACTTCTACCCAGCAGAACAAAAATATATGAACTTATGGTAAAAAGGGAGAAAGAACATTGTTTTCATTTTTTAAAGTCTTGAAACTAAAATGATAGAGAAAAACCAAGAATAGTATTATGGAAGAGTCCAGTACCAGAAAATAAGGGTTTAATGATTCTGAATGTCCCAGAAAAGCGAGTTGCAATGATAAGAAAGAGTCCTCCAAGACTGACACATAGAAGGTCATTGGAACTCTGGCAAATGGACTATTTCTCAGCAAATATCTTACATAATTATATGTAGTTAGTCTTATGTGTTGATGTTCAATTAATATCTATGGAAGTGGAGTAATTAAAAGTGACTATCTTCTCTCAGAGCCCACATTTTAATATATAAGGATTATATATTAGAAATATAAAAGGGGAAAAAAAAGAAATATATAAAGAATTGTAAAGCAGAAAGGAAGTCACCCATGTATCTACAACAAGAATAAAGCTTTTGGAGAATAGGTTTGAATTTTATTTTATTTCTGTAGTTCTCAATGGATAAGTTTTATGGAGTATAAACAGTAGGGGGAAAAGAAGGATGAGTCAAGATTGATTATGAAGTTGATCTGTAGAGCTACAGTCACAGAGTGTCATCTGATATAAAAAGAACATTCCAGCAGATAAGTCAAGCTATTTTTTTTTTTGTCTTCTGTCAGCCACATCAATTCTTATTTTCTCTTTTCCTATATCTTCTCTCCCTTGACTTTTCTTCTCCTCTGATAGCCTCATCAATAAAAGAACACAGCTGAATTAGTGGGGATACAATTCAATATTTGAGATTGGGTAAAACAGTGAGTTTTATGGCACATCAAGGCATGGGGACCAATAAGATCCTGCAACCTGTGGATTTTAGAGCAGTACTTTTTAAGAAATAAGTGTCGAAATATTCTGGAATGAATTTTTCATCTCTGTGAACATCAATGATGTCATCATCTGTTTTTGTAACCAGGAATGAATGCCTGAGACAGGTACTTTTAAAGAAAAAAATGTATTCTGATAGTTTTGGAGGCTGGGAAATTCAAGAGCATACATTGACATCTGATATGGGCTTTCTCACTGTATCATAATGTGTAAAGCATCATGGTAAGACAGAGCACATATACAAAAAGAGAGCTCACTTTGATAACAAAACCACTCCTGTGATAACCCACTAATCTATCAGTCCATTAATCCATAAACAAATTAACTCATTCATGAGAATTGGGGACTCACAACCCAATCACCTTCCAAATGTTTCACCTCCATTTATCAACATCATACAGCTTTGGGCATTAAGTTTCTAACACAAGAATTCCAAGAGAAACACATAAGTTACAGCAAGTTTAGTTTAGAAGGTGTAGGGCAATGTGAAATGTGGTTAATAAATAAAGATCCATAAGACATAGTAGTGTCCTAGACATGTTACTGACACACACACACACACACAAAAAAAAAGATGTGCTTTTATATCAATAATAGTTTCCAGTGAAAATAATTCCAGTATTAAACTGCTGTTAAAATGACAGCATATACCAGGTCAACTTAGGTGTCTCTTTCATGGAATTGCTTTGTTAAGGGGCAGCAAAGCCCCTTTCATCATTACACTACCACACTGGGGCATCCTTTGTCCACATTCTTCCCATATCTGCTTGTTGTAGATCCAGACCAATAAACTCCACTTAGCTGACTGCTCTTTGTTAGTTGGAATTGATCTGTACTGGGAACTAAGGGTGAGAAAGTTATGTCTTCACCATGCCCTCTCTATAAATTCATCCTGAGACTCTTGTCTCTGGTTCTTTGTCAAACTCTCAAATATTTCTTGGTGATAAAAGAAGACACTGGAAACAGATTATCTATTCTTTATTGTATAAAATCTTGCTTTAGCACTCTAGAACCCCAGAACTTGCTATTATCATATAAATAAACATTGTTTTTCCTATTGATAGAGGTGGCAACAGAAGTAGTACATAGGCAAACAATATTAAGCCCCCAAATTAGAATCTAAAATAGGGTAACTGTTTATCCAAATTGCTCCTAGCTGACAGTATAATTATACTACAGTATAATTACATAATAGCATCCCTTTCACTCTTCAACTGGACATTCACAACTTCATTCTGGCCAACAAATTTTATGGTCACTGTTAAAATTCTAGGATTCATTGAATTACCACATATTAAATGGGACTCTCAAAAATATGTTAAAAGAGTATGAGGTTATATTTTCATCTGTAACATAATACATAATATGAACAACTTTTGTTCTAGTGATTTTCATTCCTTATCTGCTTTTAAAAACTTGTTATTGTAGCAAAATTTTAAAATTGGCCTGATTTAAATATGAGAAATTATCTTCATATACATTTTTCTAAAGAAAATGGAAAGGTGGCCAAGTATATGGGAAAAAATCATCACTAATTATTAAGAAAATACAAATCAAAACCACAGTGAAATGTCATCGCACAATGGTTACAATGTTTATCATCAAAAAGTTTGAAAATAATAAATGGTACCAAAGACATGGAGAAAGGGAACTCACATGCACTGTTGGTGAGAACATGAATTAAGACAGCCATTATGGGAAACAGCATTGAGGTTCCCAAAAAAATCAAAAATAGAACCACCATTTGATCTAGCAGTTCTGCTACTGGGCATATATCCCAAGGAAATGAAATATATGCTGAAAAGATATCTGCATACCCACATTTATTGCAGCACTATTCACAGTAGTCAAGATATGGAAACAACTTAAATGTACATCAGTGAAATAATGGATAAAGAAAATGCAACATATGTAAACAATGGAATATTATTCTGCCATAAAATGAATATAATTCTATAACTTTCAGCAGCATGTTGAAGTTAAAACTGGGTGTCTCAAAAGTGCAGTAGTAGTTGCCAAAGACTGGGATTGGGGGAATAATAGAATAGAGTTCCTTAACAAATACAGAAATATAGTTAGATAGAAGAATTAAGTTCTGGTGTTCTGTAGCACAGTAGGGTGGCTATAGTTAAGAATAATTTACCTGTAGTTCAATATTCAAGAATTGTGAATGTTTCTAATACAAATAAATGATACATTTTTGAGGTGATGAATATGCTAATATCTGATTCGGTCATTGCACATTGTATACACATGTAGAAATGACCCACTGTACCCCAAGGATATGTACAATTATATATTTTATCTGTGTGAACCAACTCAGTGCCATTAGTGATTATCTATTTGCATGAACAAGGCAAAGATCATTATACTAAAGGTCAGTTTCAGCCCTGAAAAAAAGTTTCTCTCTCTAGGCTCATCTCTCCACTTTCTTTCAGTCTAAATTTTCTAACCCAAAACTCACTCTAATTTTCATTTCAGCTTTTGTTACTTGATGTTAAAGGAATACAAACAAATATAGTAAATTATATTCATCATGTTTATCCTTTCTGGTTAATTCAAATAAGGAAAAGTTTCTCCTGGAAGAAGCAAAGTGATGAGAAAGACACAAGAGAGGGAAATAGAAAAAGAAAAGAGATCCAAGACTTTGGGCAAAAAGAGATTAGATGAATGGATGAATAGATAAATGATAATAGGCAAAAAAATGTAGAAAAAATTTGCTGCATATTAAGCAACATAGCTTATCTATAATGCCACTTTGAGAATGTTTAATACACATTTACTTTATGGAATCACCATTTGATCCAGTTATCCCACTCCTCAGCATATACCCAAAGTACTTAAAATCAGCATACTATAATGGCACGATCACATCAATGTTTATAGCAGCTCAATTTGCAATAGTTAAGCTGTGGAACCAATGTAGGTGCCCTTCAGCAAATGAATGGATAAAGAAAATGTATGTGGTGTATATACATTTATATGTATACATCTATATGTGTGTGTGTGTGTGTGTGTGTGTGTGTATATATATATATATATATATATATATACATATTCCATTGTATATATATATATATATACACAATGGAATATTACTCATCCTTAAAGAAAAATGAAATGATGGCATTTGCCAGTAAATGGGTGGAGCTGGAGACTATCATACTAAGTGAATAAGTCAATCCCAGAAAACAAAAGGGTTACTGTTTTCTGTGATTCTGTGACATGTATATATTAATACACAATAAGCAGAGTGGGGGATGAGAATAGAAGTTCATTGGATTAGACAAAGGAGAATGAAGGTAAGGGAGGGGGGATAGGAAAAAGAAAGGCAGTAGAATTAATCAGACATAACATTGCTATGTTTATATATGAATAAACAACCAGTATAACTCTACATCATGTACAACCACAAGATTGAAAAGTTATACTCCATGTAGGTATAATATGTCGAAATACATTCTACTGTCATGTGTATCTAAAAAGAACAAATAAAAAATATTTTAATATTGGGAAAAATAGTTGTTTTCTGTCTTTGACCACATCCAGGTAGGTTAATTGGTTGCATTAGCTTGTTTCTTTCTGTCCAACTTCTTGAACATTTATACTGTAGTCAGGTTTGCTATGAGGCTTGATTTTATTCTTGTTCCTAGACTCTCTGATTCAACTCTCTCTCAACTCCAGTCTAGTCGGCTGCTGGAGTAAATTCATGCTCACAGATCCTCTAGTCCTCATCCCTCATTCCATACTGCCTCATGCTAGCTGTGTTCAGGAAACCCATTGATGATTAAATACAGAAAATCAAATTTTATATGGGAAGCTAATTAGAAAGTTTCCATAGGGCTGAAAAGACAAAGAAGTGACAGAGTAACAAAAGCAGGAAGCTTCGGTCATTATTAGGACTTCAGATATGCAGAAAGAAAAATGTACTAGAGAAACTTAAAAACAAAGAACATAGAGTGCCTATTTGGTGAACTGGAAATATGGAAGAATGCTAAGCACTGCTTGAAGAAGAAAAATTAGAAAAATCTGACTTCTCTCTCCATTCCAACCTCCAATCTCCCAGAAGTGCTTCCCATTGACAAGGCCTCGCCAGAAGCCAATAGAAAAAATATTAAGAAATATAATTTTTAGGGTCAGCTCCCTACAATTCAGAGCAGAGTAGCGAAAGGACAGAGAAACATTCTGAAAGAAAAAAAATTATATACCAAGACAGTTATTCAGAATTATATACCAATGATCCAGTAAGTACATGAGCCACCAAGTGACTCAATTCTCACGTCCATTGCTATTACAGAAAGTCTGCTTATTTTATGTTTACTCACAACCATAAGCATTCTGACGCAGCTGATTAGATTGTGTCCCAGACTCACCAATGTTATGCTGTGGTTATCTATCCATGCTGAAACTGCAAATGGTTCTCCAAGTTTGGGGTTACCAGTGCTAACAAGGGAAACTTTCCATATAAATGCCTCTTTTTGGGTTTCTGCTTTGCACAGAAGCCAGATAATAGGACCATATCGCTCATTTGCCAGTTAGTCTATTGTAGATATCTTATCTCTTAGTACTTAGCAGTACTAAGCAGCATCTTTCATAGCCCTGACCCTGAGTAGTTCCCACCATTGTGATGGGAGGACTGTTGTAGGGGCAGAATCAACAAGCTGTTTCCCTGAAGAATTCTGGCCCTAATTCCAGGACATAAAGGGAAAATGACTCACTAGTGTAGGCCCAGAGCCTGACAGTTCCAGGGAAGTCCTGAATGCACAGCTGGCTGGACAGCTTGAGCCTTCCAGAACTTACAAACTAGGACACCTCCCCATGAGCATCAGAAGCACTCTAGCAATAACTTTCTTCTTTTCTCCGGACCCATTGCCTTTAGACCTCCTACCATTAATAGGAAAACAGAAGAAAGTCCTCTGCTGCCTGCCCAGACTACCTGCTGACACTTTGAGAAGGCTAATGTGCTGGGGTGGGGAGTAGCTATGCTTCCAATTTGCCAAGGTGTCCAGTTTCCCCATGTGCACTGAATCCATAGTGGTTGCACACATCCAACTGAGAAAATGATGACCTTACCCTACAGTGAGTTTAAACAAACAAACATACAAATGAAAGTGTCCTCTAAACTATGAGATGAAAACAGTGCAGAATTATATTTTGCATTCTTTCGAATCCTCACCATTTCTAGAATATTAATTCTCTTTAATGTTACCTTCCTCACACAGAGGAGATTTTCACCTTTCAGAATTACCAAGCCAATTAATTTTCTTGTTGACCCTACTTTTGAAGTTTTTGAGGACCTTAAAGATTACAATATTTGTCCAGTATCCACTACCCTTCTATCCCACTCTACCATTAACAAGCAAATTAAAACTATTTACGAACTTGAAAAGACTTCATTTTATATGTTTTACTCATAACATCACTAATTCAGGGGGTGGGGCTGTAGCTCAGTGGCAGAGAACTTGCCTAGCATGTGTGAGGCATTGGGTTTGATACTTAGCATCGCATACAAATAGAATAAAGACATGTTGTCCATACACAACTACAAAAATAAAAAACTAAATTTAAAAAAATCACTAATTTATTTACTCTCTATCTTAAAATTGACATACAATCTTTTGCTGAATCTCTGTCCAGGGCACCCTCATGGAAGAGAGCTTTGCTTTCAACTCTGATTCTTGTCCACATTCCATCATGAATAATAATTTTTTAACAACTGACCATCTATAAAAATTAACTGCTTAGAGGGCTCATCAGAACATTCTATAATAGACCCAAAATTACCACTATGCTGTGAACAGGGACCTTTTTTAGGTAAAGAAAAGCTAAGTAAGGAGACCGTTCCTGGAGACATTCTAGGGCAGAGGCACTAGCGCCCCCCTGTGAGTTGGAGGACTCCATTTGGGTGATAAAGAGGACCAATTTGCTCACCTCACAATCTTCCACCATTTGGTGCACCAAACATGCTCATCACTTTGCTTTAGCTCAGAGTTATCTAAATGATCCCAGTTTCTTCAATATACCCTCCCTTCTCTTGCCCAAAGCTGCAGACAGGAAAAGTCTTATTCTTGCTCCTCAGTGCCTAACTCTCAACTGGTATAGTTTCCACCTTCATTCTGAATATAATTACTCTGTTCACAGGACTTTTGTTTCTGCTCTCTGTTGTTTCCTTTTCTACCCTTTTCCTGCTCTGATATACTCTGTGTTATGTGTTTGTATGATCTAATTGGATAATTGAAACTAATTCGATACCATGCTGGCTTATGCATGGACTTTTTCTTGGCATTTCACTCTTGACAATCTTGAGTCCAATTTGACCCATGCTTGCAATCAGATGAAATTTCCAGAAACAGTGTGGCCAGAGGACAGGCTCTAGATGCTGCTTATCAGGTAGTTAAGATAAGGCTTAAGTAAATACTATATTTACTTACATAGGTAAGATGGTTTGCACTATGCAAAATACTGGTTATTTCTTACATTTAAACTCTCAAGTGGAGATGAAGGTATAAGTTATTTTCTCATCTATAATTTCTAAGTGCTCAAATACACACAAACATAGAGTTTTTCTTCAGAAATTTTCTTGACCCTAGCATATTAATTACATAAATATTGGACATGATTACAGTTAAATGGTACTAAGAAAGTCATCCAATGAAGTTTTAATTGTGGAGTCAAATAGTAACCTCTAAAAATTAATTTTCCTAAAATATGAAAATTGTTTTTTTGCTTTACCTTCACTGTGACTATTTCTATAAATTCCATTACTGAATATCAACTGAAAACTCAAGAGAAATTTTTTTATAAGTTAAACACTTTTTAAATAGAGTTGGAGCACCATAAATATACTTCACCATCCATGATGTAATAAACCCAAATCCCAAGGAGCAGTATGAAATATGCCAAGCTTCATTCGAGGCCTGCATTCACATATCTTTTCTTAAGCATCAGTATCTCAGTATTTTACAAATCCCGTTCCTTCAACCCGAACTATATAATCCAGTGTTTCTAAAAATTTAATGTGGGTATAAATCATCTGGGTACCTTGTTAAAATACAGATTCTGAATCAGGGTAGGGCCCGAGATTCTGTATTTCTAACCAGCTCTTGAGTGGCACTGATGTTGGTAGTCTCAGACCACACTTTGGGTCACAGGTATCTAATTGAATTATTCATTTGTTTGTTTCTCAGTCCTGAGAATCAAACCGAGTGCCTGGCACATGCCAGGCCAGTGTTCTATCACTGAGATACACTCCTTGGCTCCAAAGTTATTTACATTACCTAATAAGACATGAAGAGTGTATTTCTGCTCTCAGACATTGGCCTTTCTTTCAGGCTATAAAGCAGAAGTCAAGTAAGAGATCCCTCCTAGTGGAATTTCAGACAGCAGCACTGGCCCCTGGGAGTCTAGAGGCAATAACAGTGAAGCTGGGGGTCAGTGTGTTGTTTTCTTCCTCCTGATTGTGGCTGGGGGAACAGAGACTCTGCTTGACCACTTTCCTGTTTTCATTCTGGTACTATGCAGATGAAGATGATTTTGTAAACCAGAAAGCAGGACAGAATAAAAGTAAGATTTTTCTAATCATAGAAAATCTTGTGTAGAGTCTGGATGATTTAATTTGGGGATAGCTTACTTCCATTTGATGGTTAGATTGTTAGGAGACTGTCACTAAGAAGCTTTTCCACAACATTGGAAACATATATATTTTGCATATTTATATAAAGTAGAAAAACAACAGCCCTATGAGAAAAAAAAATAAATATTGCTTTTCAAACCAATTTGTTTTCTCAAATCAAAATTATGAGCATTGTTAGTAGAAATAGAGTGATCTAGGATGATCAGAAGATGATCAGATCTTTTCTTTCAAGAATATCTCCATTAAAACACTCCCATCAAATGATTAGTGCTTGGTCCCATTTCAAAAACCTATCCAGGTGTCCCAGGTTAGATCAGTTCAACTTAAATCTTTGTGTGTGTGTGTGTGTGTGTGTGTGTGTGTGTGTGTGTGAGAGAGAGAGAGAGAGAGAGAGAGACAGAGAGACAGAGAGGTACTGGGAATTGAACCCAGGGGTGCTCTACCATGAGCTATATCCCCAGGCTTTTTTTGTTTGAGACAGAATCTCAATAAATTGCCCAGGTTGGCTTTGAATTTGGGATCCTCCCATCTCAATCTCCCAAATCACTGGGATTATAGGAGTGTGCCACCTATTCCAGTTCAACTTAAATCTTAAAGAAATCATAAGAAATGTTAAGATTAACTTGATTCTGCTTTCTCCCCTTTCTAAAAAATAAAACCATCATTGTTGATGTCTCATTTATTCACAGGCGTGGCATGATGCACACAGGCTTCAGTATGTCTCCTATCAGCTTTCACAGGGAAGGGAAGGCTGAACTAAATTTCCATACAACATACTAAGAAAGAAAGCATGACAGATGCTGCATTAATAAATGGAAATCAAGTAGGTCCTAGGACCGTAAACAATCTAGAAAACATGACAAAATGTTCAGGTTTTCCATGTGGTGTTACTCCACGTTGTGAAATTTCTAGGATCTTCCATGAGCTGGCTACTTCTTTGTAAGTGGTTGAGTAAATTTATCATCTTGGTGTCATATGAGCTCACTGCTGGCACGGTTTCAAGAAATCTCATTATTTTTTTATGTCTGTGATGGATTAAAGATGAGAATATTGCTGGCCTAAGGGTTCGTTAGCCTTGCCTGTCATATTTGTCAGCTACAAAGCAGCTATGCCCAAGGGTTAGGAGGGCGTTTGGGATAGTGGGCCATTAAAACGCAGTTCCATTACTTACACTCAGTTAGACTGAGGAAATGGAGGGTAACAAGTGTGAGAGTTGTCCCATGGGATCCATTTTCTTTCTTACACACCCAAAAGGAAAAATCAAGATGACAGCAGAAACAGGAAGAAGCTTTCTCAACATGAGATGGCCACATCTTGTGATTTCTCACTGTGGGTGAAAAGTGCTTGTTTGGGTAACCTCACAGGCAACTCTGGGAGTTCTGCTGCGGCCAGGCAACATCCTGCATGATCAGTCCCAGTTCTTACCGTGAACTGACCTTAAACTGCTCTCTGGCCTCTTGGAGGCAGAACAGGGCTGTCTGAAGTCTTCTGAGCCCTAAGGACAGAGATTGTCATCACACATGTTGAGAATAACTAACAGCCCAGTGTGACTGGAAATATTAAAACTGTTCTCAAGAATATTTTAAATGTCAAATAGTCTAGTAGTACAGTGACTTTAACTATTATCATTTCTAAGTAGCCATTATCTACATAGTTTTCAGGAAGATCATACAGTGCAAGGTAAAGAAACTGACATCTGTAATATTACTGAAAAAAAAAGATTATCTAACATATGGTAATGTTTCTGAGTTTGATTCTCTCCTTGTCATGAAGAAGGTGCTACTTATGGGTGAGAATACACAGAAGTGTATGTATCTTTGGGAATTCCTTCTCTAAAGTCCAATAGAGTAGTCATTTACTGTCCTATGTACACCATTAGTGGATAGAGTGGTAAGGAAAAAAATGAAAACTATTTCCTGTTTTTATGAAGTTTACAGTTTATAATGTGCCAGACATTAAACACACCATACAACACATTTTTACTACTTTGTTCAGCCCATTTAAAAATGTTTATGAATCTACTATTTAAAAGGTAATATATTTGAGAATTCTGGATGATAGAGACGTGAAAAAAGATGTGGCCCTTTTAGCCAGCATGGTGTTTAAAATCTAAGAGAGAAAAATATGTTAAGAGATCATTAAAAGATTTGCAATATGAAGCTGGATTCTGTCTCATTCCCTTCTTTCCTTTCCCTTCCTTCCTTCTTTCTTTTTGATTTTTTGGCTAATTAGTATGTATCAAATTATATCAGGGATTGGGTGATCATTACAGTTCAAGTAGGATATAGGGGTTTCTCAAGTGTCAGACATAGTGCAAATAATTTTACATGCATTAACTCAAGCAGTTCTTATAATGGTATTATTATTATTCCAATAATGATAGATAAATAAATAAATAACTTGTCTAAATGGTCAAATGTGAATGGTCACCTTTGAACAAAGGTCTATGTGATTTTATAGTGTAAACTTTTATCTGCTTCATAACTATAAAGAAATCAGTGTTAGAGATATTATCCCAGGAAAACACAATGTTTAACAAAATTTAAAGAAAAATTATTTTCTTAAAAATCGAAGTATGTGAGCTAGGAATACAGCTCATTTGGTAGAGTGCTTGCCTCACATGCACAAGGACCTGGGTTCAATCCCCAGCACCACACACACACAAAAATAAAGTTATATGCCCAAATCCTTGTCACTTAATTATTATTCATTAGCATTGTCCCAAAATACATTAAATGGCAATAAAAATGCATTTTTGTGATGTTGGTGATTGAACATGTGAGGCAAGCACTCTACCAACTGAGCTATATCCCCAACCCAATGCATTTCATAATAATATATTATAATGCATTTTATGAAATAATATTGCAAATAGCTTTATATTTATATATGTATGTATATACATACACACTTCAGTAAACATATTTTTTATCTGTAAAATCTTAGCTCTAGCATAAGAGAAGTATTATTATTGGGATTCATCAGCCTCACCAAAAGCAATGGCCATAAGAACATAACCATGTGGAAGTGTGCTTCAGATGAGTCATGGCAAACACTGAAGGGGAGAGAGAGGCAAGTCAAATGTGATTGATGGTGAGAAGCATCTGCCCCTTCCTTAAGTGAGACAGCAAAGTACAAAAGAAGGTTCTGTTTTACAATATCCTAGTGAACGTGGGAATCACATGGTAATAAACATTTGCTTTCTATGAGCCAAATTTTCAGCTTGGGCTATTCATGCAACTATTTTATACATGTGAGTATGGATCTTTCAGTGGTGTTTGGGAAAATAATGTTGGAAATGAAATGCATGAGCCATGTAGACTGGTATATTATCTTTGTGGGAAAAAGTCACAGGAAAGATATGTCAGGCTCTGCCTTACATTTCCCAGGCTGATACTGAACCTGGCTGAGTGTGGCACTGGTAAGGCTCTACTAAAGACAGTTCACTCCCATGGATTTAAGTGCTAGGAGCCATCAAAATCAAGCCAGTTTCTCCAAATGAACCATGGATTCCAGCTTAAAAGACAACTCACTAGAATCCTTGGAAAATTGGGAATGGAACCACCATTTGATCCAGCTATCCCTTGGTCTATACACAAAGCACTTAAAAACAGCATATAACGGGGACACAGCCACATCAATGTTTATAGCAGCATAATTCACAATAGCTAAACCAAACTAGATGCCCTTCAGTAGATTAATGGAAGAAAATGTGGTGTGTATACACACACACACACACACACACACACACACACAATGGAATATTATTCAGCATTAAAAGAGAATAAAATCATGGCATTTGTAGGTAAATTGACAGAGTTGGAGAATATAATGCTAAGTAAAGTTAGCCAATCCCAAAAAAACAAAGGCCGAATGTTTTCTCTGATTTAAGGATGCTGATTTATAATGTGGTGGGGGGCATGGGAGGATTAGATGAACTCTTGATAGGACAAACAGGAAGGAGAGGAAAGGAGGGGGCATGAGGGTAGGAAAGATGGTGGAATGAGACAGACATCATTACCCTAAGTACCTGTAGGAAGACACCAATGATGTGACTCTACTTTGTGTACAATCAGAGATATGAAAAATTGTGCTCTATATATATAATATGAATTGTAATGCATTCTGCATTTATATTATATATATTATATAATATATATTATATAACAAATTAGAATTTTTAAAAAGAAACAATGATTTAAAAAAAACTCACTCACCATTTGCATGGATGTGCTCATGATATCACAGGCCATTCACATCCCCTCACTCCCATGGGTTCTTACAAAGGAATTATTCTTCACTCAGGGAAGAAACAGCTGTCTAGAGTCTCAAGATAAATAGACTAATAGTTTTAAGATCTACTGGTTCCTGCACAGCAATTATAAGCAAACTTAAATCTTTAAGTGTCATATAACAAATAATTCAATATCCACAAATCTAATTCTATACATCTATTTTTTTTAAAAAAAAATCCCATTGCACTCAAATTTAAAATAATCTCCCTAACACTTTGTTTTGTTTCTGCACCCCATAATCAAATCTGTTCCATAACGTTTCCATCTGCACCTCTAACCCCCACATATGAAGCAACTGACTACAAGATAATGTACATATTCTAGAAAATTAAGAAAAATCATTCAATTTAATTTCTCAGAATTGTTTCCCATAATATTCCTTTAGGAATAATCTTGAGTAAAAGGGCCTTGTCTATTATTTCTTTTGAATTCCTCAGTGCAGCATCTTTCATGGTGCTTTGAACACAATACACTGTAAATAACACTTGAAAATATTTGTTTTTTTTTATTTTTGTTTTTCATCTTTTTTTAAATTGTTAAATTACTTGGAAGCAAAATGTATTTGGAAGTGAGGATTATTCATCCCATAATTTTTAAGAATTACTATGTTTTATTTTTTATGCTTCTTTTATGCAATACCATGTTCTATTGAATTTACAAAATTCATCCTTAGCTACCAATGCTTTTCTAAAAATGGGAGAACATCTGCTGTACTTGGCACTAGCAGAGTTACTGAAGCTTAGAAATTTCACAACAGAAACATTGTCTTTTTTCCTCCCTTTAGACACTTCAGCTGGTTCTTTTCAATACAATTTAGTCATTACACTCTTTAAGAGCCACAGAACTATCCCCACAGGGAATTTTTTTTCCCCTGACTTTCTCTACCCTCAGAATAAAGAGCAATGTTTTCTCTGTACATTTTCCATACTGTAAAAATTTCTTGTATTTTCCTCCAATTGGAACAAGCTGTCCTTCCATCTTAGTAATTTCTCATTGAGAAAAAAATATCAATTTTAGAAAACTGACTACATTTTTATTGCCTAAAATTGTAGATTTTTTTGTGAATCAAAGTAAAAATTATAATTAACCCGATAATATGGAGATTGAATAGGGTGCTAAAGGACTATAATAAACAACTGTGTGCTGAAAAAATACCTAGATTAAATGGCAATACTTCTAAAAATTTTAAATTAGGTAAAGAAACATAATTTAGAAACATTCTCTGGTGTTACTTTCCAAGAACAAGAAAGAGAAAAAAGCAAGAAAAAACAAAAGGAGCCATTCTACCTTCTACATGTGTCAATGAAAATGGAAAGTTTTATAGAGACATAGAGCATAAAGTAAGGAACTCTGGGCCCAGGGTTATTCTGAATCTAAACTGTTCTTCAACATAAGGAAAATATAACTTTGAGGAAGGGAAAGTGAAGCTAAGTTCATAAACATAAATTAATGTAATCAGAACAATTATTTGATTTTATGTTAATTTGAAATATCACCTGAATATTCAATATTTATACTTGTAGAATTACTATAAAGGCAATTTATTTAATAAAATCTGAACTTTCATCTATGATAAATTCATCATGAATATCATTCCCAATGAATACAACGGGAACTTAACAAGCTTCCTGAAAATCTTGATTGATAAGATGAACTGCTGAGCCTAATTCAAAGACAAAAATACATTTCTATTTTCTGAAGTTGGAATCATTAAACACAAAGAGGAGGAGTTTTTGTTTTGTTTTGATTTTTTAGTTGAAGGTGGACACAATATCTTTATTTATTTATTTATTTTTATGTGGTGCTGAGGATAAAACCTAGTGCCTCACATGTGCCAGACAAGTGCTCTACCACTGAGCCACTATTGCAGCCCACAGGAGGTTGTTTTTAATATTTAAACCAATGAATACATGAATATGCTCCTGAAGAATTTAGAAATTTTCTTCCTTTTGAATTTTTTACATAAGTTCTGTGCACAAGTTAACATGTACTGCACAATATATAAACTCTTGAAACTTTGATTCACTCTTTGTATTTTATGCCTAAAGATATTATTTTATTCATGGCATCTCAAAAGTACTATAAAAATCCTAGGAATTAAGACACACAGTTGTCTGCAGCTCTTCTCCAAACTCACTGATTAAAAGCCAAATGGTGATTTATCCCAATGTTTCAGGAAATGATTTTTCTGTTTCTTTCTTTTTTATTGTAGTTGTAATGGCTTTATAGATATTCATAAGACTCCAGAGTATAAGCAATTAATAAATAATCATTCTCAAATCCTGACTTTATACTTGAATAATAATGAGAGGCACTTTATTTTTTTCATTTCCAAAAGTTATATTTTAACTCTACATTGCAGTAGACTGAGGTATTAAAACATATAAAATGCACAAATTACACAAATGGTAGTAGCCGCCAAATTAATTCTGCTAAACAGAAAACCTGAAAAGACAGAAAAAAAAATTGCAAAGAAAGAATTTATAGATTTTACTTCAAGTTGTCTGAATGAATAATGAGGGCAATAAAAGGACCCTTAATATACTCAGTGAATTTTCATCAATCACTTCTTAAAGTGTCTGTAACTACAAATTACTAGCTTATTTCTGATAGAAAATTGTTGTTTGAAGGATCATGTCCTCAATGATAGCATTTTAAAGCCAATATTATTTTGAATTACTCTATACAGAAGAGATGGATCATGCAGACATCATGGAGTTAAGACAACTGAGCTTAAGGGGGTGATTGATCCAGAAAAGAAACTTTCATATCTGGATAAAATGTATCTTGAGTTGTGTGAAAAATGTACAGAAAGATATGCCTAATACTAAATCAATATTTTAGAATGTCAGAGATGGAGGGGCAAATAATGTAGGATTTTCAAAGTGATATAAAAAATACTTACTTGACAGTGACCCTTTCAAAATTATAGTTTTTTTTTTTTTTGATCTATCATCTAAAGATTTAGATAAGAACCACTCAGTTGTCACTAGGAGCACATGTAAGTTTACAAAAAAGAAGTCATTCCTAATAACTTTACTTTTCTCTGTGTTAAGTTTGTTTCAAAAGCAGATCCTGATTAGTAGCTTTCCAAATGGAAAGCTTTGGACTCAGAAAATCAGGGGAAAGAAGACAGAATTACCTATAAGAGATTCCTTAGCAGAATCAAATAACATACTTGTCTCCAATAAAAATATTAGTGCTGTCTGAGAAATAAGATGCAGGGTTTCGTGAAGTCACGTGTGAGATCACAAGTTGAAGAAGTAAAAACATTTTTCTCTGGCATATAGATGAGGTAGAAAATTACAGATGCTATTTTACTTCAATTAGAATCCACATTCTGGAAACTGGTCTAGGAAGTCTCATTCCTGAGGAGATTTCAAAGCTAGATTTTCTTTATACTCACTAAATATTTACACATTTTAATACGCTTAAGTCAAATGTTCATCAAGATTTAAAATGAGTTAGCTTAAGTTGATGATTGTTTTATGAGTCACATTGCTTTCATAAAAAGCATTATCTAAATATTTCAAGATGATTATTGTTATTTCTTACCAATTCTAACTTCACTAGAAGCTAGAAATAATCAAGAATCACTCCACAAGATTTATATCTCAATTTCTCTTCAGTCTGAAAGTTGGCACAAGTTACTAAGTTTTGGGAGTCCTATTGTGTTGCAGAGATTAAGTCACATTAAGATGGAAAAGGTTAATTAATAATGAAAAGTAAACAGAGTTGGATCATTGATTGGAAAATGTGCAGAAAAATGTGCTTCAAAATTAAGAAAGTAAAGCTAACGTTCATACAGACCAGCTCTGTTTTTGTCTATTTCAGAAGCATAGTGTCATCCTTTTGATTAGTCTTTGCTTGATTACATATGAGGATCAGTAATTTCTTCAGAAGCATTATGATTTGGGAAAAAGCATAACTATAATAGTGTTGAATAAATGCACAATAATCAAAATCAAATTTATCATATTTAAATTGATTTAGTAAGTTATGTCACTTTTAAATTAAATAGTAAATGCAGTCAATAAATGCCTATACATAATCCAAACTTGCTGGGAGCCATTAGCCAAGTGGGTATGACAATTTCCTTGCCAGCGTACCCCATGTTGCTGACATTTTGCAGTGACATTGAATGTAGGTGACCTTGCTCAAGGACCAGGGCGGATTAGGGTGTTCCCGGTTTAAGATAATCGGGTTTAGGGCGTTCCCAGTTTAGGTTCCAGGTTAAAGGTTTAAGATTATTCATGCTGGGAATAGGGCGTATCCTGCTGCCTGAGTTCCCCTTGAGTTCTCATGGGATTCAGACAGTATTTTTTGGGAGACAGAAGCCCAGTGGATGTGGATTTGGGCAGAGAACGTGGATTTCCCCAGAATGTGATTGTAGACGGCTGGTGTGAGTTCGGGAATAAAGAGTTGCTGTTTGAATCTACAAGCTGTGTGGTGGCTCGTGATTGTGTGCCCAGCCAGACTGCGGCATTTGTGCCCAGCCAGACTGCGGCATTTGGCGTCCCGTGCGGGGAACTTCTGAAGCTTAGAGGTAAGTGAAATTTCTCACCCTTGAGGAAGAGAGAAAGAATGGGTGAACATTTCAAAAAACAATGTGTTATTGTTTTGATTTATTTTGTTTTTATTTCAAGTTGCCTGTTCCTAGAACTTTCTCAGGCAAACTGGGGAAAATGGTTGACTCAAGGTTTGAAGTTGTTCGCCTCCGAGCAAGATAAATTGTTAGAGGAAAGAGGCACCCCAGTAAGACCAAGAACAGTTAAGGCATATGTTGATACAATACAAAAATGTAGCCCATGGCTTTTTAAAGACGAGTTATTAAGTATATCAATGGGACCATCATGGTATCCTGTAGAAGAATTTTTCTTCAAGAAAGAGATGGCTAGTTCTGTTTACTACAATTGTCTAAGATCTTGGTTGTTACAGACATCTGATTAATTTACAAAGCTAAAGTGTTAAAATATCAACCACTAAATATAAAATCAAGTACTTTTTACTTATTAAGTTCCATAAGGTAATATATTTAAACATTATGTGTGTTTTCATAAATTGGTAAATGGAAAAATGTTTAATATTGCTTTGTGTCTGTGTCTTTGCTAAAACAAGGTTACTAAGTGTTAAGATTCTATCATGTGTAATTTATATACAAAGAGTAGAAAAATTTTCAGTTGGGTTTCAATTATAGTATTATAGGATCATAAAAAACATGGAAGTTTTTCATCTTATTAAAGTGGAGTAATTTGTCTAAATCAGAAATTTTATAAGAGTTGTTTCAAAATGTGAATTTATAAAAAGGGTTAACGGCTACAAAAGAGATATAAAAAGATTCAAGATGTGAAAATATATTTTAATATAAAGGTTAAAAAAAAGAAAGAAATGTTTCTAGATGAGATAATCTCTGTGTGGTAAAGTAAAAAGTTGTAAAATGCCATTTAAAAGATTTTGAGGAAACTAGACTTACTTTAAAAGCTTGAGAAAGGAAGAAAGAAGAAAAAGGTATTTGTACATGGCAGATTGAGACAAAGCTTCTCAATGGAGTTAAAAAAAAAAAGCCTTTGGTTGAAGGGCAGCCATGTAAACTAACATTAAAGCGATTTAAACAAAATCTAAGCCTCGTTTAAAAGAGTGAAGCTATAGGTGGTGAAAAAGTACATTTAAAAGTACAGTATAGATGATAATTGGAAGGCTTTAAAAGGTTAAATTGAAGGTGGTTGAGATACCTTCATGGCGGAAAAAATAAAAAAGAGATAAAAAGATTCAAGATGTGGAAATATATTTTAATATGGAAGGTTATAAGAAAAGAAATGTTTCTAGATGAGATAATCTGTGTGTGGTAAAGTAAAAAGTTGTAAAATGTCTAAGTAAGTTGCAAAAGGCTTTAAAAGGTTAAATTGAAGGTGGTTAAAATGCCTTCATGACGGAGAAAAGATTGCGTCATTCGAAGCCTAGTTAATCGTAAAGACATTACTTAAAAAATGGGAAGATAATAGGATAAAAGATATTTAGATAAAGAAGATTAAAAATTTAAAGTGAAAAACTTTAAAGACAGAAGTATAGAAAGTTAAAAAGAAAAAAGATAAAGAAGATGTAGAAAGATAAAAAAATGTAGGAAGACAAGAATTTTAAACCCACAAAATAGGAAGAAAAAAAAAATAGGAGGAAAAAAAGCAACTAAGGGTGAATGTACTAACCTTAAAGGAAAACTAGAAGATATAAACAAGATTAAAAAATGGTTAAAAATGTTAAGCAAAGGTATTTCAGATAAAAAATACAAAAAGCTAAGACAACTATTAGATACAGACATATACTTATTAAAGCAAAAAGAGGGAATTGGAAGGGGGTATATATCCCCCAAAGATAAACTTAAAATAACCCTTTTTACTCTAAACTTTTTAAATTTGGATTCATCAGGACTTAGTGCTGCGGAAAGGCATATGTATCCAAAAAATGTACATAAGCCTAAAGTACTTTGGAAAGATATTCTAACAGGACAATGGAAAGGTCCTGACCCAGTGATTGTCTGGAGTCGGGGGTCTGTTTGTGTTTTTCCACAGGGAGAACAGCAGCCGATTTGGATTCCAGAGAGATTAACTAAAACAATTTCTACAGATCGAAAAGAAGATGATTTGACTCAAATCCATAACAGCTGATATCCAGAACTCCAGCTTGGCCATTCTTAAATCTGCGACAGTGATTAACCAGTGATGCAATTTTTATTTCCTTGCCAGCGCACCCCATGTTAGTTGTGGTAGTGCTGGCATATCTTTGCTGATGGTGTCACCAGTGATGCAATTTTTCCCAAGGAGCCGTCAATTGGCTTGGTGTCGTGGCATTTCTGTATCCTCCTCCCTTCTGCTAGTGATGGTCTAAAATTTGGGGGCCAATGGCTTATGCTGGACCGGTAGTCAGTGACGGGTATGATCCAATTGCAGTGGTATCAACCTAAGACAGGAGGCTGACGCCTAAAGGTCAGTTTTCCGATGATGGGTAAGAACCATATGTTGAATTGGACAACCTACCAGGCACGGTCCTTAAGCCACATTAACCTCACTCCCCCACTGGCACCAAGGCCAAATTTGGGGGCCAACAGAGGTGAGGCAAAGAACCTCACCCCCCCACTGGTGCATAGACCTATCCACAAGTATGGCTGTATGCTGGACCGGTAGTCAGTGACGGGTATGATTCAATTGCAGTGGTATCAACCTAAGACAGGAGGCTGACGCCTAAAGGTCAGTTTTCCAATGACGGGTAAGAACCATATGTTGAATTGGACAACCTACCAGGCACGGTCCTTAAGCCACATTGCTTGTTGTTTAATTAATCAGAAGGAGGGAGATGCTGGGAGCCATTAGCCAAGTAGGTATGACAATTTCTTTGCCAGCGTACCCCATGTTGCAGTGACATTGAATGTAGGTTACCTTGCTCAAGGACCAAGGCGGATTAGGGTGTTCCCGGTTTAAGATAATCGGGTTTAGGGCGTTCCCAGTTTAGGTTCCAGGTTTAAGGTTTAAGATTATTCCTGCTGGGAATAGTGCGTATCCTGCTGCCTGAGTTCCCCTTGAGTTCTCACGGGATTTAGACAGTATTTTTTGGGAGATAGAAGCCCAGTGGATGTGGATTTGGGCAGAGAACGTGGATTTCCCCAGAATGTGATTGTAGACGGCTGGTGTGAGTTCAGGAATAAAGAATTGCTGTTTGAATCTACAAGCTGTGTGGTGGCTCGTGATTGTGTGCCCAGCCAGACTGTGGCACAAACTGTTTAAAAAAAAACTGAGGATTGATTTCATTGACTCAAATTTATCAGTGTATGGAAAAAATGGAAATTTAATTTGATGCCTATATTGCCAGATTTTTCTTCACGAAATATGAATCCAGTCATTAATTGCCACATGCGCAAAATATGACCACTTATTGCTTAAACCATGATTCAAATGCAAGGTAGGGAACAGGGTTGGGCTTACTTTTTTAATCTTCAAGAGCTCTGAAAATATCAAGGGACTAAGACTGTGAGAATTCTTAGCCGTTTTTTCTATTTGTGGTAGAGAGAAATAGGACACCTCTGTTTCCCTTCTAGTGTAAGGTAAGTATTGAAGAGAATACAGAGAAGTTAGAATCAACTATTAGAAGGAAAACTATGACTTTTCTCTGTAAAGTGTCAAAAAAATGTATAGCTCTTGGACTAGAGGCTCTTAGCCCCTTAAATAGTTCATTTAAAGACCAATTAGCATAGTCCTCATAGGTGAGCTGTCTGAAATACGCTTATTGTCTTATAAGACATGAACATGAATAGCTAAGGGAAGAGCTGAACAACGGCAGAAAAAGTGTAGCATAAGTAAAGAAAAGAGCAATCATGTGAACAATTTTATTATTATTTTTATTTCCCTTACCTTTAATGACATTATTTGATTATTTTCTGTCTTTCTAATTACTCATTTTCTGTCTTACTAATTTCTCTTTTCATTCTCTTAAGTGTATTCATTACTTTTTAATATTTTGAGTTTTATCCTTGGATAACTTTTTTTTTCCCTTGAATTTCACTTGATTTCTATAGAATATCTCTTAACTATGTACAGCTGGTTTTCCCTATCTACCAGTCCTCTACAGATCTGAAATCCTTTTTTTGTTTGTTTGTTTGTTTGTTTTTGTCATCCACAGTGCATCATTTACAAAACCATTCAACTTGTTCTTATGTTAGCTCACCTTCTTGCTCTACAAAGTGCCTGGCTCTACCCTGCAGCTTCCTCACAGACCACCCAACAACTCTGTTTTCACTGATACCACTGGGCCTGGGGGCAGGTTATTTCCTCACTTCCAGTTTTCCATTCACTTTCACCTTCCAACAGAAACCTAATCCTGATTATTGCTGTACTCTATTGAATCCTGAGTCATATACTTCATTTCTAGGGAATACAACTGTCATTATTCTTTGTGAAATCACTTTGTAAATAGGTTAGCCTCTATCATTCTGAACTCTCAATTGCTTAAACTTCTCTATTCTAATGATCTTATCTGTTTCACTATTTATACACTCATTCCTATGACACGTTACAAACTTTGTTATTACCAGTACACATGTTTTTCTCACCTGCATGCATCCCACTCTCTGACAGCCACTAATATTTATCCTATTCATACATTGAACAGTTCTTTCCACCATCCTTTGGCAGCTGAAATTCCATTGTCAATATATATATTCATGACTTTGTATATATTCTGTACGTTACTCTGTTCTCCCTTTATGAAATTGTCTGGTCAAAACTAAAATCCCAGCTAAATAAGTCTTCCCATTATTTTATAGTCCATTATCCATTGCCTTGCCAAGAACATCACAATTCTTGCCTCTCAATTAATCATCAATAATTCACTCTCTACTGTCTCATGCTTCTCAATCTGCAAATTCATTCATTTATTTAAAAGATGCTTCTCTTGGCATCTCTTCTTAACTATCTACTTCTATTTTTGCAAAATTTTGCAAAATTTTTCTCCTTACAGTATACAAAATTCCTTCCATTAAGTTCACCAATCCTCCATATTGCAAAATCCACTGGTAAATAGCCATACTGTACCTTACATGACCCATCAGTAGTATTTCCTCTTTGACATACTTTCTTGCCTTGGGCTTTAGGATATCACAAGTTATTGGTTTGCTTATAGTCATTGCTTCTAAAACATACACATCTCAGCTGATGGCAACTCTTTCTTCCAAGTACTCAAGTCAAAATCATTGCACTCACCTGTTATTCTTCTCCTTCCCTCACATCTCCACAAAACCTGGTGGATCAACTTTTGAAACATTTAAATCTGATCACCACTCATCCCTCAACATTGCTCCCACCTTGGTACAAGTGATTATTCTCCTTTCTGGATTGCTATAGTAGTTTTTAACTGTCATCTTATTTTAGTTCTTACCTCTTTTTATCTATTCTCAATCAAAAGGTTAGTGTGAAAGTCTTAAATTAAAGCATAAGTCAGACCATGAGATTCAAGAGGGATAGGTGGAGTGGAGGTTGGAGACTAAATCAAAGCAGGTTTCATTTCATGCTTTTGTGATTAAGTCAAGCGCATCCTGATGTTGTATTATAAATAAAAGAATTTTTAATAGTTTAAAAAATAAAATTAGATGATGATAGAATTCTACTCAAATTACTCTCTATTTCTATCTGAGTAAAAGTAAAAATCCTTAAAGGAGCCTAAAACTCTATGCCTCTGCCTGCTACCTCCCTGTCACATAGAGATATTTTCTCTGAATTCGCCTCCTCATAATCTCACCCACTCTCTTCTAGCTACATAGGCTTCTTTGCTCCTACAACTTTTCTCCCTTGTAGCACTTATCACCTATTAAAATATTACTTAATTATTTAATATACTTGTCCATTTATATAGTATGCATATAAGGACATATAAATACATATAAGTAAGTATATATAAGTAAGTACAGAACCTGAGGCAAGGATTCTACTGATAATTAATTTTTTGAAGGGGAGATGAACTAGGGAAGGAGAGAAGGGAAACACACAGAGCCAATAAGGGTTACATTATCAGGAAAGGTACCACTATGCACAACTGGAGCTAATCCTACTTGAGATTCAAATAGATGACAGAAAAATGTACAGAATGTGTGTAAAAAGCTATGACAGTTTTCTCAGCTCAGGTACATGATTGTGTGGGAACTTCTCCTGGAAGGACATGGACAGTCCTCTGGAAAATTTTGCACAGTTAGAAGTTGGGCAGATAGTCCTGGAAACTGTCAGGGCCAAGTGGCTATGGGCAGGACACTTACAGAGTTCTGTAAAGTTTGGAATATTGTCTGTGCCCCTGAATAAAGTATAGGCTCCAAGAGATCAGAAACTGTTCATCTGCTTAGATCATAGACTCCTCTTACTTAAAACAGTTTCTGACACATAGAGATGTTCAACAGAAATTTTGACAAATAGGTAAATTAATTTATTCACAAACTTATCTACTTTTTACATCAAGATATTCTAGTCTATTTATCTTACTCTTTTCTGATATCCACATGCATTTTTTTTTCAAAAACCTTCTGGGTATGTCCATGTGGAGGTACTTCAAATACAGGATGTCGAAAAATATCAACTTCAGACTTTGTTACTATTTCAAAATCCACCTTATTTTTCAGACCGTAAGTCATGGGGTCAGCTTGACTTCTCCCCTGTCACATATCAGTCTATAGATTTTTTTACCACTGAGCTACTTCTCTTTTCTGTCATCCCAATCATAAGAATTTTAGATTGGAACTTGATCATTTCTTTTATGGAAAATTGCAATAACTTTTGAAGCAGCCTGATGAAAAGGATTATCTCTTCTTGTTTATTTTAGTCTTTCGACCCTATCGCAATGTTCCCAGAAAATTTGAAAAGCACAAGTCTATGTCATCTTCTTACTTAAGAATTTTGGGCACATTATCTGCAATCAAAACTTTATCAAACAGGTATTATTATCTTGATGCCATATGTGATCCTTTTCCTCAAGCTTTGTGACTATGCTTATCTTTCTTGTGTGTTTATATAACATCTTTCACAGAATTCCTTTTAAATAAATAGATTTCTTATTGGATTGCAACTAATTTTGATTACAACCAAGACATGTCATAGAATTCTGTGTCATTCATATCAGAAGGGAATAGGCATACAGTAAATTGTTGTAAAAATAAATTCTAAAAATAAGATAAAATTTTAAAACCTGTATGTGGCTGAGCATAGTAGAGCACACCTCTAAACCCAACAGCTAGTGAGGTTGAGGCAGGAATAGGTTCAAAGCCAGACTCAGTAACTTAGTGAGACTGTAAGCAATCTAGTGACACCTTATCTCAAAATAAAAATTAGAAAGGGCTGGGCATATGGCTCAGTGGTTAATCGCCCTCGTGCTCACTCCCAGGTACCAAAAAAAAAAAAAAAAAAAAAAACCAAGAAACCAACCCTGTATGTGAATATTTAGAAAATAATTTCCCTGTGCCACAGTCCCATTTAATTTCAATTCATAAACTCTTTATAAACTCTTCACTTCAGGTTTTAATTATTATAATTTTATTAATTTTACAAAATAATCATGGCTTTTTCTTGACTATATTTTAGAGATTTCTCTAGATGTTCAAATTCATTAAAATCTTGATTTTTTAAAAATATTATAATGTAATGGATAGATAGTAACAAACTAAGGATATGATTTAACATTTATTTCAATTTCATCATCTGTAAAATCATGAAAACAGCATGTATCCTTATTTGGTAAATTTCTTTTCCTTGTATGTTAAATATTCCTCTCCATCAGGGACAATTGCTGTTAATAACTGCATAAATAATTAAGTGTAAGTGGATTCTTTATTTTCATTTTCATCACACATGCATATATCAATTTAAGCATTAAAACTTGAAGACAGCATGCTATTATTATAGAACTTCTGAACTTATGATTAATTAGGGCTGATTTTTGCTTTTGAAAAACTGAATTCTCAGAGCTGCTCACAAAATTGGGTGCCAAACAATGATTTCTTGGATATTCTCATGTAGATGACACAATCTGATATGGAGAAAAGAATACTGGAATGATACACAGACTTGGAATCCAGTGTTGATTATGGAGTTGTATTCTCTATTTTAACTTCTCTGGGGCTCTGTTCCTTCACTAAAATTATAATCCAATTGGTTTAAAAACCTCCTTGAGCTCTGAAACTCTTACATCCTATGATTTTCCTTTTAAAGGTGAAGTTTAAATAATATCCTGCTTATTTCTTTAGTGTGATTTCAGCCTAATCCCAACACACACACACACACACACACAAACACACACACACACACACACACATATACACACACACACAGTGTTTGGCATGTGTGTGAGTAGTATCTGACCAAACTGACACCCAGCTAAAGAAAGCCATTCTGTAACTCTTATCATAGTCACCAGTAGCTAAGTACTATTTCCAAGCATCCCTTTCTCCATTCAGCTCTAAATTCCTTATTATTGTAGTACATTCTATGAAAGAGAGAGAGGCGGGCAGGATATTAAGGTGCTAATTTCTGTAGCTCTGAAGCCATGAGGATTGATGTTCAAGAACATTGTTTTGTTGTCTCCCCCTCTTTTTGCCCCTCTATTTGTGAATCAAAACCAACGAAAAACATCTCATATATATCATAAATCTTGTTGTACATGAATTTTTCTCCTTAATGTTCTGACTTTTCTGTAATTTCTAATAAAATCCCTGACATACTTATATATGTATACATATACACATCATGGCACCTTTGCAGTGACTCTCAGTGTTAATTTTTTGTCTATTATGACTAAAGATTTTGAAGAATTATAAGCTCTTGTGTGCTATACATTTCTAAACTATACATACTTCTGGATATTTCTGGATTGTATGATTTCTATATTAGGAGGTGGCTCTATTTACATGATGATGAGAATTTTCTCCCTCATCCACTTCTGTTGAGCTCAGACTATTAGCTTGTCTTTCACATCTTGATTTCAGAGGATAACTTCTCTCATGGGACCAACAATTTTAAACCTCAAGATAATAGTTACATCCCCACACTGTAACAACTGCCCCTCCTCAATTTTATGCAGATACTTTTCAGAATATTTTGTGCAGAATCTCATTTAATATCATTTTAGTACCAACTATCCCCTTTATAAGAACAAAAGGTCTTATCTTTTCATTAACCTATGTTATAACTCCCTTTTCTCTTCTCTTCAGAAAGAAGTACACTGACCTAATATACAAACTGTAGTATTTGTGTAGACCTATGTATACATTATGTATCTTTATATATTTTAATAAACACACATGCATATATGTATTACATACTTTCCAGGGAAAATTAGGAAATATGGTCTTTCTTTGAGTTTGTCTCAGTAGTGAAATTTATGATTTTTTTTATATATCTGCAAAATATATATACTTGAACCATTCCTTTTGTTGTCCCACTATGTAAATAACACATATGATGCCCATTTTCTTTTTTTTTCCAATTTCAATAAAGATTAAAATTCTTCCACTTTCACTGTTCATTTTGACCCTTTGTGTTTTTTCTTCTTTAGCTTTAGTATAAGAAATATGTTCAAATAATATGTCTGCTGAGAAACCTAACTCCAAGAGGAGAAGGTGCAGTGCTTATATGTACATCCCAAATGTGACTAAATTCTGTCAGTTCTCCGTAGGTGCCCAGAGCACAGGATCTCGCAATGTGTGCACGTGCTGAAAAGGGAACTACATGTTCCAGGCACATTTCTATGTGCCGCCAGCCCTCTAAATTATAAGGTGCTTTCTTTTTATTGCTTTCTTCCTTTCTAGGTAAGTCATATCCCTGGCATATGGGCAATAGTCACATATTTTCTGTAAAGGAGAATGTGTTACTTCTATCTACTGTGTGTTGTTGCTAAGAACTTACAAAGAGGAACTGCAATTTTATTTTACTGTAGACATCACCTTGTGCTCTTTTAGCAGAATGACATAAATGGCAGTGGGAAGAATTAGGGGGAACATGTGGGCTGCTGAAATTGTAAGTACACTCAAGGTTTTGAGCAATCATACATGATTTGTGTATTAATGCAAATATCTTGAAGACAGAAATTTTCCTATTTCCAGCACCTTTTCTCTGAAGTAAAACTAAGTGAAATGTTGAAAGTGAAAAACCTGTTATATCATACACAGGTCTGTCACATGTCTCCAAAAGGGGAGAAAAGAAATTGGACAATAATATTCTTGCCACGTCTGTTTTGGGGGGTTGTGTGTGTGTGTTTATGTCTTTCCTGAAAAGAACCCCTTCACCCATCTCTCTGATTCAACTATCTATGGGTCCCAGGTGTTGCGGAGATTTAGATTAATAAAGATTCCTCGAGGCACAAGAACCTTTCTGAACGTGATTAGTAGATATCTGTTCTTTTCTTGGGTAGACAATGTACAATTTAGGAATGTACAAAATGACCCTTAACGGCCTGTGCTGTCTTGAAATTCTATTATGAGAATATAATTAAACAGTGTGAATTTCCAATGTGTACACCTGCTCTCCTTATCTTTAGCAAATGGCAAGATGATATATCCCAACAGAAACAACAGAATAGGCAGTATATAAGCTGCTAGGGGTACTGGCCCAATGTTTTGATGCCTTGACTTCATAATTTGAGCCATAAAGACTCAGTTGGCATAATAAGGGATATTCATATAAACATGTATTTTGAATTTCAGAATTGGATTACCTGCAGTATATGAACTCATTTTGAATTTGTGTATGAAAAATAGAACATGGAATATATATATATATATAAAGATGGCATGATGTTCCAGAGGCAACATTTTTATTACTAACTGAAATAGATACCCAAATATTACTAGAAGTATAAAGTACCTTAAACCCTGGAATTAAATAATATTTTATATTTTAGTATAGTTTGGAAAAACAATTTGTCTCTTCACAAATGTATATTGAACTTGGAGCTCATTGAACATTTTCTGAACACTAGTAGATGGTATCCCATCCCTGCTTAGTGGTTACTTGCCGCAGTCTGGCTGGGAACAATTCAGGAGCCACTTTTCAAAAGAAACGAACTTTATTTTTAGAACCACACACGCCAAACAAAAAAGCTCCTCAGGAAAACCTTCAGAGCCCAACTGCCACCACCGGCTTCCCACAAGCCTCTCCCTCCACCACAAGCCTCACCACCTCCCACAATCCTCCTGCTCTTGAGGCAGATTGGCTGGGTTACATGGGCGGAGCCAAAAAAGTCCCCCAATGAGCAGCTCCGTGGTCTGAAAGGGCAGGGAAACAGCCCAATGAGCATCACCGCGGAGGAGCCAATCAGCTAGATGTTGCTGGGGCCGCTGTGAGCCAATCATCAGCTGCCAGTCTGAAAGTTTGCTGGGGCCCCTTTGGCTATGGCTCTCAACATCTCCCCCTCTCTGTTTAAACAACAAGCATGTGGCTTAGGGACCGTGCCTGCCTTAGGTTGTCCAATAGTACATATGGTCCTTACCCGTTACCAGATGAGCTGACCTCAAGGCGTCAGCCTCCTGTCATAGGTTGGTACCATTGCAATTGGATCTTACCCGTCACTGACTACCGGTCCAGTAAACAGCCACACCTGTGGAGAGGTCTTTGTACCAGCAGGGGGGTGAGGTTCTTTGCCTCACCTCTGTTGGCCCCCAAATTTTAGCTGAACGATCATGACAAGCAGAAGGGAGGAAGATACACCGAGCCAATTGACGGCTCCTTTTGGAAAAATTGTACCACTGATGACATCATCAGCAAAAATACCCCAACACTACCACAAGTCGCTGCACCAACAGATAGTTCACAATGCATACAGGTGAGTTCACAATGTGTCCAGGTAAGTTCTGCAAGCAGTTCAGTGATGGCTATTGCAGAAGCTGTAGATTGGTTTTATCTTTGTCTTCACCAGCACTGGGATGAAGATAGGAATTCTGGCAATAATGGCTAAAGAAAAAATTATGTAACATTCCAGAAGGCACTAAAAGAAAACAATTTTCTTAACAATTCACATTGTCTTCACCGGCACTGGGATGAAGATAGGAGTTCTGGCAATAATGGCTAAAGAAAAAATTATGTAACATTCCAGAAGGCACTAAAAGAAAACAATTTTCTTAATAATTTACATTGTCTTTAAGAGAATTATTAAATATAATGAAAAGGAAAGGTGAAAGTAAACAAACAGATCTGTTAACCTCCTTTTTTGTTTACATATTAAAACAATCCTCAACAGTTGTTTACCCAATTTAAACCATTTAAATCACATGAAAAAAAATATTTGGATCCATTTTTTCATGAGCGCTCATCATATATGATATATGGACATACGTACATTCAAATATATAACACAAAACACAAGTGTGCACACATAATATAATACATACAACACATAACATTATAGTAAAGGAAGGCCTTATAACTTTTTACAGGTGAAATCTCCATTGCAATGTTTAAAAACTCTATAGTCAAAAAATAGAACTGATCAGCAAAACATTAACCTAGGTCTGTATGAGCTCAAAAAACAAAATAGAATGTGGGAAAGGGCAATAATAAAATAGATATTGAAAAAAGCATCCTGGTTCTATTGCAGATGTAAGGATAGCCAAACTGGAGTTTTGGATATCAGCTGTTATGGACTTGAGTCAAATCATCTTCTTTTTGGTCTGTAGAAATCGCTTTAGTTAATCTCTCTGGAATCCAAATCGGCTGCTGTTCTCCCTGTGGAAAAACACAAACAGACCCCGACTCCAGACAATTACTGGGTCAGGACCTTTCCATTATCCTGTTAGAATATCCTTCCAAAGTACTTTGGGCTTATGTACATTTTTTGGACACATATGCCTTTCCGCAGCACTAAGTCCTGATGAATCCAAATTTAAAAAGTTTAGAGTAAAAAGGGTTATTTTAAGTTTATCTTTGGGGAATATATACCCCTTCCCAATTCCTTCTTTTTGCTTTAATAAGTACATTTTAATAGTTTGATGAGCTCTTTCAACTATGCCTTGTCCCTGTGGATTGTATGGGTTTCCTGTTATATGAGTAATGCCAAATGTTGAGCAAAATTGTTTAAAAGAGGTAGAAGTATAACCAGGGGCATTATCTGTTTTTAACTGTTTTGGAACACCCACAGTGGCAAAATTTTGTAAGCAATGAGCTATAACATCTTTAGTTTTTTCTCCGGCATGAAGGGAGCCCATCAAAAATCCAGAAGAAATATCA
Organism: Marmota monax; assembly: GCF_021218885.2. Lineage (NCBI taxonomy): Eukaryota > Metazoa > Chordata > Mammalia > Rodentia > Sciuridae > Marmota > Marmota monax. The sequence goes on from NW_026692201.1 coordinate 24,172,859, forward strand.
ACTGTAACATGCAAATATTTTAATTTTCCAAATTCTGGCAAGTGTGTGATGTCCATCTGCCAAATATGGTTAGGTATCAATCCTCTAGGATTGACTCCAAGATTAACTTGTGGTAAAAAGGTCACACAATTTTGACATTGTTTTATTATTTGTCTAGCTTGTTCCTTAGTTATTTTAAAACGCTTTTGTAAAGTATTAGCATTGACATGGAACTTTATATGAAAATTTATAGCTTCTTCTAGTGTAGAGAAAATATGTATGTCATGTGTAGTTTTATCTGCTAAATTATTGCCCAAACTAAGGGCTCCAGGCAATCTTGTATGTGCCCTGATATGTCCTATAAAGAATGGATCTTTTCTGTCCCAGATTAGACTTTGTATAGTGGAATGCAAAGAGAAAACAGTAGAGGAAGGGGAAATCCTACCAGCATCTTCAAGGGATACTATAGCGTTAACTATATACTGACTATCGGAAAATAAATTAAATACAGAATCTTTAAACATCACAAAAGCTTGTAATACTGCATTAAGCTCTACCTTTTGAGCTGATTGTTTGGGTACTAAAAATGTAAAAGTTTGATCAGGTGTAACTATTGCTGCTGTACCATTATTTGATCCATCAGTGAATATATTTGGAGCATTCATGATAGGTGTTTTTCTTGTCATTTTTGGAAAAATTACAGGATGCGATGACCAAGAAGACAATAAAGGATTAGATGGAAAGTGGTTATCAAATGAAACATTAGATTTGCACATGATTATTGCCCAAGTATTTAACTCATTAGCTAACTCATCAATTTGATTCATAGTATATGGAGTAATAATTTTTGGGGGAGAAATTCCAAACACTCCCTTTGCTGCTTTTATTCCTTTGAGTATTAATTGTCCTACAGCCTCAGGATACCTAGTAAGAATAGTGTTAGGAGAATAAGATAAATGTATCCATAATAATGGACCTTCTTGCCAAAATGCTCCTGTAGGAATATTTTTTGTTGGTAGTACAATAAATAATAAAGGCAAACTTATATCAATTCTCTCCAAATACATATTTTCCATATATGTTTCAATGATTTTTAATGCCTTTCTTGCTTCAGGCGTTAACATGCGGGGTGAATTTGGATCTGATGGACCTTTTAGGATATCAAATAAAGGTCCCAACTCTCCTGTTGGTATACCTAGATAGGGCCTTATCCAATTTATGTCTCCTAATAACTTTTGAAAGTCGTTAAGTGATTTGAGTTGATCTACTCATATTTGAATTTTTGGTGGATGGACCATGGTTGAGGATAATAGAACTCCTAAATAATTAATTGGAAAATTTAATTGTACTTTATCTATTGCTATCTCTAGATTATAATTTTTTAATAAGTTTGTAACTGTGGCATAACACTGTAGCAATGTGTTTTTAGCTTTGTGTGCTAATAATACATCATCCATATAGTGAAATATTTGTAGTTCAGGATTTTGATTTCTAAGTGGCTGGATTACTTTGTTAACATAAATTTGACACATAGTTGGGCTGTTAGCCATCCCTTGAGGGAGTACTTTCCATTCATATCTCTGATCAGGACCTTCATGATTCAGTGCAGGGATAGTAAATGCAAAACGTGGACTATCCTCAGGATGAATTGGAATTGAAAAAAAAACAATCTTTAATATCTATAACTAAAACATACCAGGTTTTTGGCAAAGCAGACAACTGAGGAATCCCTGATTGAGCAGGTCCCATAATAACCATTTCATAATTAATGGCTCTTAAATCTTGCAGTAATCTCCATTTACCAGATTTCTTTTTGATGACAAAAATGGGAGTATTATGGGGAGATACAGAAGGTTGTATAAGTCCTTCTGCTAATTGTTGTTTGACCAGGTCATGGGCTGCTTGTATCTTTTCTTTAGTCAGGGGCCACTGAGGAACCCATACTGGTCTTTCTGATTTCCAAGTAATTTTGATTGTCTCAGTGGCCCTTTCTGAAAATCCAACCCATGTCTGTCTGTTCCTTGATCTATTTGTATTGGTGCTGCTATACCTTGTTCTTGTTTTTCTAATCTTTTTCGTTTCCTAAAACCTTGTCTAGTCATAATAGTGGGTGCATTTTGGTTGATGTTATTTGTTAATGTCAAACCTAATTGATCTAGGACATCTCGTCCCCATAAATTTACGGGAAGATGATCCAATACATATGGCTGTATAGTTCCTTCACATCCTTCAGGATCCTTCCAATCTAATACCATTGCACTTCTATGGGGATTAGTTGCCACTCCTAGGCCTCGAAGCGTTTGAGTGGCTTGTTGTAATGGCCAATGTTTTGGCCATTCTTGACGAGAGATGATGCTAAGGTCTGCACCTGTATCCAGTATCCCATTAAATTCATGTCCTTGAATATTTAGTTTTAGCATGGGGCGAGAATCTAAATTTAAAGAAAGCATAGCCCAATCTACACCTGTGGAGCCTAATCCCTTGGAACCTCTTTCTACAGTACGACTGGAAAATTTATCATGTAGGCTGGGTATTATTAGTAACTGTGCTATTCTATCTCCTGGTGAAATTACTGATATACCCTTTGGAGAACTGGCTATAATTTTTATTTCACCTTCATAATCGGGATCAATTACCCCAGGACTTATCATAAGTCCTTTTAGAGTAGAAGAGCTGTGTCCCAATAATAAGCCTACTGTTCCTTTGGGAAGAGGTCCTTTTACCCCTGAGGGAATGATTTGAACTCCCATTTCTGGAGTTAGTACTGCTCTGGCGGAGGCGCAGATGTCCAACCCTGCACTCCCTCTGGTTTGTCTGATGAGGAATCTGATGGACAATGTGTCCTGGGCACTACCCTGATGGGGTTGCTGGGTTCCTTTAGTGCTCCGTATATTTGTGGTTTTGGGCCCCGGAGCATTGGGCCCCCCTGTCCATTTTTTGGCAATGGAGCCCGATGCCTTTCTCCACGATATCGTGGATAAACACCTGGTCCTTGTTCGTTTTTTGATAATGGAGTACCCTCTATGGTGGTTTGAGAACGGCATTCATTAGCCCAATGTCTCCCTCTACGGCATCGTGGGCAAATACCTGGTATTATACTCCTTTGATACCTAGTTTTGTTAAACCCTCCTCCAATGGGGCAATTCCTTTTAAAATGTCCTGTTTGTTCACAATTGTAGCATGTTCTTGGCCTGGCATCTAAAGCCTGTTTTACTGCAGCAGCCACAATTTGCCCTTGTTCATTAATGTCTCTGGCATCTAAAGCCTGTTTTACTGCAGCTGCCACGACATTCTCTTGTTCATTAATGTCTCTACATAATTTAATATATGTGTTTAAATCTTCATGTTTCCATGGTCTAATGATATCTCTGCACCAACGATTTGCTTGATCATAATCCAGTTGTTTTTGTAATGGCATTGCTTGTTCTGTATTCCCAAAAACTCTGGTAGCTGTTTGAATAAGCCTATCTACAAATTCAGCATAAGGTTCATTAGCTCCTTGTATTACCTTAGATAATTGACCTTGTAAACCTCCATGTCCTTGTAAAGTCTTCCATGCCTTAATTGCATCTACAGCAATTTATGCATATACACCAGGATCATATGCAATTTGTTGCTGCTGATCCTCATAAGGTCCCTTTCCTAACAACATATCTAGATTTCTCTGAGGATAACCAGCTGCTGCATTTCGCCTAGCCGTCTCCTTGCAAAATTCCTCATTGGCAACCTTCCATGACAGGTATTGTCCTCCATTTAGCACAGCTTTACACATATTAGCCCAATCTGCTGGCGTCATGTTCAAGTTGTTAATGGATTCGACCATGCTTACAGTGAAGGGTGCTTGAGGACCATAGGTTGTTATAGCCTCTTTTAGCTGCTTCACTGTTTTGAAATTTAAAGCATGGTAAACTTGCTGCCCTCCTGCCTCAAATACAGGGCATGTTAATATTTGAGATCTTGTCTCAGGATCCCAACTATCAACTGCGGGGGTTGGGGGCCTCCCAGCATATGGAGGTAGCCTTGTTAGTTGGACACTTATGTCCTCTGGTGATAGAAAGGTGTTAGTAGCAGTCTCCTGTAGAGGTGGTGCTGTTGGTTGGACACTTACACCCTCTGGTGATAGAAAGGTGTTAGTAGCAGTCTCCTGTTGTAACTTTCCCCCTGATGGCTTTTTCTGTTTTACACTTTCTTTCTCTGTCTGACTAGCTTTAGAGGCCTTCTCTTTTACTTGAATTGTTTCCTCTGTCTGACTAGTTCGAGAGACCTTCTCTTTTACTTGAATCAATATGTCTTCTACTTCCTCTACCATTGTCTGAACTGAAGGCTTTGGACTAAGCAAACAAGATACGAACATCCACAATGGCAATGTGCCAACTGGCAGAGTCCCTGGGCTTTTCTTTTCTATTCTTTTTAAATCTTCACCATGATGGTTCCATTGTGATATATTTAACAACTCCTCCTTAAAAAGCCATGGGCTACATTTTTGTATTGTATCAACGTATGCCCTGACTGCTCTTGATTTTACTGGGATGCCTCCTTCCTCTAACAATTTACTTAACACTCTTTCGGTTTGATTTTTTACTAATTTCTGATCCCATATTTCTACAATAATACAACCCAACAAGATGACGCCAAACAAAACCGAGACAGAATTAAATAAAAATGGAACAACAAAAAATCATTATAGCCTTTCTCCCTATCTGTTCCTCAGACGCAAATAGTTTTTCCTCAGATGTGAGCAGTTTTTCTTCCGTCTCACTCATCTCCAGGGACAGGCAACTTAAAACAAAAGTGAAGCAAAACAAAAGAGGAATCTTAAAATGGCTACCCATCCTCTCGCCCTGCCCTCAGGGGAGAGCAGTTTACCTTATCACTTACCCTCAGTCGCTCCCCGTGCGAGCCACCAAATGCCGCAGTCTGGCTGGGCACAATTCAGGAGCCACTTGTCAAAAGAAACGAACTTTATTTTTAGAACCACACACACCAAACAAAAAAGCTCCTCAGGAAAACCTTCAGAGCCCAACTGCCACCACCGGCTTCCCACAAGCCTCTCCCTCCACAACAAGCCTCACCACCTCCCACAATCCTCCTGCTCTTGAGGCCTATTGGCTGGGTCGCATGGGCGGAGCCAAAAAAGTCCCCCAATGAGCAGCTCCGTGGTCTGAAAGGGCAGGGAAACAGCCCAATGAGCATCACCGCAGAGGAGCCAATCAGCTAGAAGTTGCTGGGGCCGCTGTGAGCCAATCATCAGCTGGCAGTCTGAAAGTTTGCTGGGGCCCCTTCAGCTGTGGCTCTCAACAGTTACTAAATCTAATATGTAAAGTAGAGTCAAGTAATAAATGCCTCTTTCTATCTGTAAGCTTCTCATTTCAACATTTGCCTGAATTTAAAGGTGATTAATGGAAAATCCAGGCCAGGAAGACTTATTAAAGCAAAACTGTCCCTCCATTGTTATTATAATTTGTGGAGCTCAATATTTACAAATGTTGAATCAGTCAGAGAGGAGACAACTTAAATGGAAATCATGGGACAATAAGAAATGTCATTTCCCTAACCTTTAATATAAACTTTGATCAAAGGCTTGGCTGACTGCTGAGCCACTGGAAACAGAAAATGCCACGTTGAATTATCGCTCTGAGAAGAGATGTGTTTATGGATGCTTTACAGAAATGTTTGCAGGTTGGAAATTAGGACATCTTGAGAAGCCTCCGACTTGTGACCTTTAACTGTGCCCATTAGAGACAATAAGGAATGTCAGGATGAACCCAGGGCAACTTCCTAGAGGAAAGTCAGAAGGAGCTGATAGGGAAGGGGGCTGATCTGTCATGCAGCACCAATTTTTTCAGTGCTTTGTAAGTCCACACATACAAACCCTTCCTTCAGACACTCTGATTCCAAAGAAAAAAAGGAAAAGGAAGAGAACTATCACTTCTAATTTTAGTTCAGAGCCATCAAATTTTTGTAAGAATTAGTTTATGCAAAATTGTTATTTAAAGTTATTTGAAACCCCTATTGTAGTCATGTATACTGTAAAAGAGGAAAAAAAAGAAGAAAACATCTGCGGTATGTCAGCACACCTCCTGAAGTAGAACTCATTCACCACTGAGATGCTCACAGGGTTGACAATGGGTCATTCCTCTGCTCTCCTTGCTCTGGCTATTATTTCCTAGGAAAGCAGAAAAGCTCTGGGAAACAAGTGCCACTGAGACCTGTTTTCCACTCTGCAACACCTAATAGTGTCTTTATTTCATGCTATTAAGTGTCCCATTTTACTAAACATCTCTCTCGTAATTTACATTCCTCTGTGAGAAACTGTTTTCTTTTCCATATTTGATTGACTTTACAACGATTTTTAATTTACTGAGGCAGATAATATTAGAGTGACAATTACAGCATAGGTAGATTATTCCAGCAAATATAGTATAGAGCTGAAACAGAATTGTTTAGATTCCCCTGCAGGTTTAAATCTATTAGATAACTCATAGTTTTATACACAAACTCTCATAAATATCATTTTGGCATCAAATTGTAATTCTGCTTTTATCATGTTTCTAGTCAATTAATAAGGTAAACAAATGATGAATCTCTACACACTCTATATTGCAGGCGATCCTTAACAACCAAATGGAAAACTCATTGTCTTTTTTTCAAACAAACCTCAAGGTTCATTTTAGCAAAAGGGCTAATGCAGTCTCAAATTGTTTTCTCCTCCATTCATGATTTAACATGAAAATTTGTGATATTCTACCCAAGCTTTTCCCCATGCCGACACCCTTCTCTAATAGCAGGTTCTAAAATGTATTCTGAGAAAAAAATACTGCCATTCAACTACAACATAAGTTGCCCCAGAAGAAACAGACACCACCATTGTCAGCAGGGTTAGTGACCATGGAAAGAGCAATGAGGAGCTACTCACATATGAATTAATGACCATGATTATTAAGGCAGCTATAAGAAGGTGCTGCAAGCTGGGCATCTTAGAACAACAGAAATGTACTATCTCACAGTCTGGAGGCTTATAGTTGGGGATCAAAAGTAGGAGTCATGTAAACACATAAAGGGTAAAGATGCTCATCCTTCCTTGAGGTCTGCCGCAGTCCGGCTGCAGCAAAATAACCGGGGGGGGGGGGGGTGACGAGGAACTTATGTACATTGATACAGCAGGAGTAGGAGCTGTTTATTGTAGGACAACAGAGGTATTTATACATTCCACACAGCTTATCTAATTAACATAAACTAGATACAGCAGTCAACCAATAAGGAATCTCCACACTTAATGGCTCACTGGCATTACTTCACAAACCACTCCCTCTGGCAAAATGCCAGGCGCCATCCAGACTTGTTTACAGACTCTAACATTTCCCCCTTTTGTTTAATTTAAATAACGACCATAGTGGTTTTTACACAAACACCATAAATAATCTGTTACAAGCAGAAGGGGAGGATACAAAAGTCACAATACCAAGCCACTTGATGGCTCCATGTAAGAAGCCCTTGGAAAAATTATGCCAGCAATGACACCGTTAGCAAAGATACAGAGTTAAAATTTGTTGTAGATTACAGTTTGTTGTCTCAGTCCAGGTAAAGCAGTGTCTCAATAGATTAACTCACAGTCCAGGTAAATCACAGTCCAGGTAAGTTCTGCAGGCAGCTAGCTTGATCCGAAGTCTCGTCCGGTTCTCAGCAACACTGGAAATTCTTCCACCTTGGTCTTTACCGTCTTTACCGGCACTGGGATGAAGGCAGGAACTCCAGATGGCTAAAAAAAATCCTGTAGTATTCCAGCAGGCACTAAGAAAACAAACTTCTGAACAATTTAGTACATTATCTTAAGGTTTTTTACATTTGAAATAAGCCTTAATAGTGCTCATTACTCATTAGCTTCCAGGTGTGGGAGAACCATTGTAGTTACTGGCCTTGGAAATGATCAAACTTCAGGGTCCCGGGCCGTCTTCCACTGGCTGTAGCGTCCTGGGCAGCCCCAGATGGCCCTGGGGAGTGTCCTGGACTCAAACTGCTTCCCGGCACAGGTTTGGATTTGGGCTCTTGCAGTGGCGTCCAGCTCCCCGGGCGGGGGCGGGGAAGAGCTGGTTGCCGCCACTTGGAAAGCCCTTGTTGCGCCATGACCAGCTCGCACACGTGGCAGCCGCCGCCGCGCGGATTGATGCACCCTCTGGTAACACAAAGTATTTAGTAGTAGCCTTTTGCAATTTCTTTCTTGATAATCCTTCCTCCTCTGAACTTTTTTCTTCTTTCTGACTAGAGTTCCTGGGCTTCCATCAACACATGCCCTAACTATTCTTGGTTCCACTGGGGTGCCTCCTTCCCTTAGTAATTTACTTCTCACCCCTTCCATATTTTCGTCACAAAGACAATACAACATTTCAAGACAAAACAAGACACAAACATACTGTATCAATCTTCTCCATTTTCTCGAAATGGCCATTTTTCCTCTCGCCCTATCTGCCTAAGGATGAGCAGATTTGCTCCCGTCCTATCTATGGACGGGCAGCTTTTTTTCGTCACTTACCCCCAAGTGTCCCAGGGCTCCCTGTAATGGGCCACCATCTGCCGGAGTCCGGCTGCAGCAAAATAACCGGTGGGTGACGAACAACTTGTGTACATTGATACAGCAGGAGTGGGAGCCGTTTATTGTAGGGCAACAGAGGTATTTATACATCCACACAGTTTATCTAATTAACATAAACTCGATACAGCAGTCAACCAATAAGGAATCTCCACACTTAATGGCTCCTTACTTCACAAACCACTCCCTCTGGCAAAATGCCAGGCGCCATCCAGGCTTGTTTACAGACTCTAACATTTTCCAGGCGCCATCCTGACTTGTTTACAGACTCTAAGAGAGGTCACTGAGGGAAAGGTGTGTTCCAGGAGCCTCTCTTTGATTTCATCTCTTTTCATAGTTCCTACCCTGTGTGCATCTCTTTCTTCCCTTTTTATAAGGACATCAGACATTGGATTGGGAGCTCACCCCACTCCATTATGACCTCAAGCTAAATTAAATAATGTCATCTGTAACAACCCTATTTCCAAATAAGGACACATTTTGAAGTACTGGAGAATAGAACTCTGAATTTGGGGAAACACAATTAATCCAGAACATTTGTGTATTTTAGGTATACTTTTTTTTTGTGAAAGGCAATGAGGAGGTATTTAGCATCATAGACCCTCATGGAAATGAAATGGAAAACATACTGAAATACTACTAACTTCCTTAAATAAAAGTTAGTAGACAACCAACATGTCCTTCAACAGTAAAATGGATAAGTGAATCATGATAATTTTGTTGTAGAACACTACACGTAACACTACACGATAGTGTAAAAGGACGAACTACCATTATATGCAACCCCATAAAGGAATCTTACAGACATAATTTGAACAAAAATAACTTAGTGCATACTATAAAATTAATTTTATATGAATTTTTGAAACAGGTAAAACCAATAGTGATAAAAACTAGAATAAAGGTTATGTTTAGTAGGGTAGTTCTGGTGGGAAAGGGGATGTGATCAAAGCTCTTGTGATACACTAAATGTTCTATATTTTGATCCAGGCTGTGGTAAAACCAAACATATATGGCAAATTTTATCTTTTTTTTTTTTTTTTTGCGTATGTGCCATATATCTTTTTAAAATAAATCACAAAAATACAATAACAACTAAAAAGGAGATCAAGTGGCTTGCAATAACAGGTTCCACAGAACCACAAACACAAAATCCAACTAGGCAGAACCTGGTTCTATCCTCGTTTTAGGGATTTTATGCCAGCTACAGTAGAAAATGAGGAAATTCCCACTTTCCTTGAAAAAGCTTCTTGCTCCCCACCTGTGTGAAAGTTGGTGGTGATGAGATGGCCTCTTCCTCTCATTTGCCCCACCCACCCAGCACTCTCTCAGACATCACACCTACACTATGCTCTACTAATTCAACATGCATCAGGAAATTCCCATTTTATAATGGGTATTTATGGAAAATATAGGTCTTAAGGGAATAATTAAGATGTTCCTATATGTTACATTTATTTTCAATCTTACATTTGAATCAAAATTTAAGGTCTAGACCTGGGCATTTTCAGTTCATACCAAAATACCAGAAGGGGAATATTTCCATTGGAATGACTCAGACTACTCACCAAATATTTACACATCCTTTCACGCCCTTAACTCTGCAATGAAGAATTTGTGAATTTGGAGATGATCCAAAATCATATAAATCCCTCTATTTTGAATTCAAAACCAAAACTTTTGAAAGAGAAGACTAACCTTTATTGAAAGCTCTAGGAACATTGTTTATAAATGTCACAAAATAAAAATTCTAAATAATTTACTTGACATTTCCTATGTTTATCCATAGAAGAAAGGTGGCATCGATAAACCTATCAGGTTAGAATTTGAATCTAGAAGAACTAATTGTGCATAGAAACTCTTTTGGGGTCCGTCAACTATTAGACAGACGCATGTTCTGAGAAAAGTGGCATGAATCTTCCCTTTTTCCTTTTAATCAATTTCCTATTTATTCATTTATTTATTTATTTTGGCTGTGAACCCTGGGTTACCTTAGGGAAACTATCCTGTGGCTACTAGCAGAGAATTATCAAGTAGCCATAATTTCTCCCATCACTAAATCTTTGAATCAAGACCTTCTCTGACACTTTTGAGGGTCAAAAGGACTAAAGAATTAAGAAATTTTTAAAAAATGAAGAAGTATTAAAATAATGGGTTGAAAAGAGTAAAGAATGGGTGTGGTGGAGCACTCCTATAATCTCAGCAGCTCTGGAGTCTGAAGCAGGAGGACCACGAGTTCAAAGCCAGCCTCAGCAATTTAGTGAGGCAACCTAGTGAGAATCCTGCCTCTAAATAAAATATTTTACAAAGGGCTAGGGATGTGGCTCAGAGCTTAAGTACCCCTGTCTTCAATGCTCAGTACCAAAAAAAAAAAAAAAGTGAAGAATGGGGAAAAGGTGATTAAAGACAAAATGGTGAAAGTGTAGGGCAATGGAAATCATTCACCAATACGTGCTCTGCTCTGTGTCCAGAGTACACAGCTATGACTTTTGGCACATCTTTGGTTTCAGCAGCTGTGTAAGTGCAGGTGTATGTCTTCTTGATACTGAAACTTAGATAAGTTATTAAATCGACTCTTTCCTCTCAAGAGGCTTCTGCCCTTGAAGCTTCCTGTAACATATGTAGGAGTTTTATGGCAGGAAGCAGTATAGAATTGGGCCCAGTGGGAATACTTTTATTAGAACCCAACATGTACTAAATAAAGTCTTATTGCAGTTGGGACAATTTGCAAGCTCTCTTACTTAAGAGTGCATCTCTGAATCCCTGGAGTTCATCTCATCCCTGCACACAAAGCTGCCTGGAGGGAATGTCAGTTGACTAATGTAAGTAAACCATGGTTGTGTTTTATTGTGCATGGCCAGGCTATTAAGGGGCAGATTCATTATGTACTGGAGACAAAGGTGTTTTCGCTCTCTCAGTACTCCGACATCTAAAGCACTAATAAAGGTTTTTAAATAATGTATGAGCAAGTAGTGGACCCTCTCCTTTCCCAGATCCTGCCCCTCTGGTCTTCAAATAAGATCACTGCTTTGAGAGTATGTGAATTCCCCACTGACTAGGTCTCTGGGCAGCACATAGAGGAGGTTGCTGCTGAAATCACTTTCCTCTGCAGCTGCAACATAATGATCGAGAAATAGTTTATCAAAGACAAAGAAAACGTGGATTTATAAGAGTACCTGAAAGAAAAATAAAACATTCCCACAGTATCAAAACTACTAACCAAACAAAAATGTTTCAAAAATTTGGAATATATGGATTTTCTGACCTCAAAAGTTAATCTGTTCATTCCTTTGACAGTTCATGAAGACCCTGTGGTATTGTGACTTGACATTATAAACTTTTGGTTGTTGGTTTTTACACTGCACCTGAAAAATGCTAAGTGGTTCAGGTCAGAAATATGGTCTCTTAATTCATTTACTAATTGTAATATGCGTTGAGAATTTAATTTGAACATAATTTTTGCTAGATGCAGGACTCTCAGGAGGGGAGTAGGAAAGGTAGTATTTAAGAAAGCTTTTTTTTTTTTTTTTTTTTTTTTGCTCTAGGGGACATCTTTCTAAATTCTTTTATTCCTTGCTAACTATTTATATATGTATACGTAAGTGTTGATTTACGGGACAACTTGGCATATAGAAAAATGCAGGAGATATTTCAATATCAAAGGTTTATGTGAGTCTTTATCCCTTTAAGGGATGAAAATGACTGTGTTTTTCATATGCTTTCCTGAGCTACCAATTTAGGAATAATTTCTTTGGAAAAAAAGCAATGCTGCTTTCTTTTCAATCAGAGGAAAATATAATTAGAAATATTTAATGCCAATAGAAGCACAATAATGAATTTGATAACCTGTCCATTATCCTACAAAAGCCACATAAGACATGTGCCACTTGCATATAAAACGGAGCTGTTTAATCAGTGTGACTGGAAGATCCACAATCCTAGAGGCAGAAAAGGTTTAGCACAATATTATCCTGGTGATGAGAATAATAATGATATGCCATAAAGAATTATGTATAATCTAAAAAGCTAGCTGTGGAAGTTAATGTTTCCTCCAAAGAATTAGTCACACATTGATTACTTTAATGTTTTAGCATGGGATTGTGGGAAAATAAAACTTGAGGAAGCATGGACAATATTCTCAGAGCACATGGTAATTGTTCCATTCTGAGCTTTAGAATACTAGAAAATAATAACTGGAAGGAAAAAGAAGATAAAATCAAAGAGGATCCTCAGCAGAAATGACAACATTATGTTGTACAAAGGAAAAGTAGATAGAAAAAAAAAATTGGTTCTTGGGACAGTACTTTGTGATGCTCCACATAAGGGCAAAAAAAAGGGGGGAAAAAGGATTTACATATATAACGTGAGTTATAATCCGGTAGTCATGATTTATATTCAATTTCTTTATTTAGAAATATTACTTTAAATAGTACCAAAGGAAAGAACAGATAAAATAGGACCATATTATTTTTAATTGATAATTTATAATGATACAAATATTGTATCATTTTATAATTTATTTGGCATAAGTTTAATATCTTAAATAACAGCAATTTAAGAGTAGTATATTCATACATAAAGCTATATTTGACTAGTACTTTCATGTTCATCTCTACTGATAGTTTTTGCATCAGGAAAACTTTGTTCTAGGATGGATAGTATTTCCTGCTTCTAAAATCTGTTTTTCAATAGTTGGCCATATTTCTTTTATTTGTATTTAAAAAAAAGTTTGTTAAGGCAAAAATAAAATTATCACCTCTGGAAGAAACTTCCTCACCCAGCCTCTACTTGAATCTCATACACACTCTTCTTTCTCTATGAATTATTACCAAGTCAAAATTCCCACTATTGCAGTATGGAGATCGATGAGAGAAGTAAAAACCACTCTCAACTTTTAGTGATTTTTTTAATGATTTTTTTTTGTGGGGGGGGTGGATTACCATCTTAATTTTAGTGTTAGGTTTTCCACAAAATTTAGTAACCACAATATCTTTATGATGAAAGCAACACATAGCCACAACTAATTTCCCTTAAATGGGATAAAAGTTCCCTCTAAAGAATGGCTCAGTGCCCTTTGAGAAATTCCATGTTATGATTAAACTATAGTAAATATGTGTCAACCATAGGAATGTCAAGCAAGTTCACATAAATATTATGTTCCTATTTTTTCTTCATTTTCTAAATCCTACTAACTAAATACTTAAACAGTACCTTCCATTTTGATTTTAAACCTGACATTGACACACTTTACACCCTTTTGTTCTTCTGTACTATCATTTTAATTCAACAACCAAGATTTTGTTTCATAATAATATTATGAAATAATAGTGCAGAACACAATTCTGCAGAATTCCTGCTTTAATCATCCTTCATTTACAGTGTTTCATTTACATCCTTCATTTACCTTTGTTTCAAGCACAAATTAGTACTGTCTGTTACATTTTAAAAAGCACATACCTAAAGATTTTATTCTTTGATATCTAAATATGTTTATCTTACGTATTTTGAAACATCATTTTACTTCTTGAAATAATGAAACTATAGATTTTTAAAAGAATTTCTCTGTATACTATTTATCTTAATGAAGAAGAAAATTAAGATTTCAAATAAGTTAAAAAGAGATGTTTTATTGTGACTTTTTACTATCCAGTTGATGTTGGTATAATATCCTTCTAGAATATTGGTGTAAGGCTCAATTTATAAAGAAAATGTATGGTCATAATATATACTTCTCTTCTAATCTCTATGCACATTTGACCAACTAACTGTATTTCTTTAAAGGAAGGCTCAACTTCCAATCTATTTTCCCCCTGACAAACATGAGCATTGTATTTTACTGATTCAGTGATTTTTTAAAGGAATATACCAATCTTTCTATGATAACTCCATCCTGACCCATAAACCAGAAATTAAGAAAGAATTTGTGCCAATGTCTGTGAATTCAGGTTCTAGGAATAGTGACACTTTCATAAAATAGATGTTAATTAAACATTTACAATGATTCTTGTTGTATAAGACACAAAAAGAAATTAAAGACAAAAACCTCTACCTTCATGGAGCTTACATTCTAGTTGCAGACAGACATTAACTAAAGAAAAAACTTAGTATATTAATATAAAATTTCTAAAAAAAATTAAAACATAAAAGAGGGGTGTGGGGAAGGGGCTTCATATTTGTTGGTCAGGGAGCAACTGCTTCCAAGTAATTCAACCAGTGCATTGCACTCATTCAATTATGCCCTAATAGAAATACACACACCACTTTTCTGACAAATCATACTGGATGGTTTTTTTCTCAGTAAATTCTGTGGAAGTGTTATAAGAAGCATGCTATAACAAATACATTTGAACCTAATATAATACTGCAGAAAATACATCTTTATTTCATTGTTTATTGATAGTATAGTTTGGTTTGTCTGTCTTCTCCATGATCTTTCACAAAACTAGAAGATTCTGAGAAACAACAAGCAAGTTGTTCCACCTCAGTTGGAGGTCTAGAATTGCAAATGAATTAATAGTAAGGGAAAAAAATATTTTGGCTCCAAACTTCAGTCCCACATGTGTTAGAGTGGATTATAAAACACACAAGAACAAGAGATCTTTCAGACTACTTGGCAAACTAAATCTAAGCATCTTAATATAGGAACTGTAAAATAATATTGCACATTTTTGTAACTTCAAGAAGTACCTTGAATTATTATAAAATAAAATTTTAATAAGTAACTTTGACTGGAGGAAAACTGTTATTGTAATGATGCAAAACCTACTAAAAAGGGAACATTTCTCCCAAGAATACACTGGAAATGCATGTGCCTGTCTTTGAAGAGATGTCAGTATGTCATGGCAAACCATCTACTTTTTAGGAAAACAACAGGCACCATGTCCACAGTAGAAAATTGGTAAATTTCCTAAATCTATATCCTAGGCATCCTACCCATAATGCTCCTTAACACATCTTCTTCCTTCTAGAATCAAATAAAGAAACGGACCTTCATGAGCATAAGTCAGTGCTGTTCTCGTGTATGATTATGTAGGGACGGAGGGAAAGTCTCTGTTCTGGGTACTACTCCCTTTAGTGAGGAGTTAGACATTGGAGGAATCAGTCCCTTTTCCAGCAATCTCTTTTTCTTCAGTCTTTGGCTTGAAATTCTCTCCATTTTTTAAAATTAATGTACTTCTTTAGTGGCAGTTGGACACAATACCTTTATTTATTTTATTTATTTATTTATATGTGGTGCTTAGGATCGAACCCAGGACCTCGCACATAGGAGGCGAGTACTCTACCCCTGAGCCACAACCCCAGCCCCTTGGCTTGAAATTCTTTGGAATAATGTTCTTATGGGGTCAGAGACTGCTCTTTTCTATGGAAAACTTGGACCTGTTTGCAGAAGGAGCCAGTGCTCCTGTGACACAACCTCTTTCAGATCCTGGTCTTAACTAACTCCAGCAAAGGGTAAACTGTATATGAACTCTAATGAAGTACTCAACAACTGGCTTCCAAACTGGGTCTTATGGGTGCAGGTGAGTTTTGATAACAAATCACTAATTTTGTATGTTAAGAGTACCACTATGAGCAAAATTACTTGCTGTTCTTTGAAGAACCTAAGACAAAAATTTGACTGGTTTTTCAAGTGTTTCATCTTTCAGACATGATCATTCTTGCTCAACATACCCATCTCCTTCTCTAAAGCCAAAGGGAACAGTGCCTATGAGTACTGCTGCTTCTGATAATTTCATTTTTCACCAGAACCAACCAAGGAAGATCATGACATTTTTTACTCCTGAGCAGAGTTCTCCTGTCTTCCTAAACATGGGTCTACTTAACCAATTATTGTGAACATACGGATCTTTAATATGTATGATTTAATATAATGATAACAATCTATCCCAAAGAAACTGATTTATGTGAGAAAAAAGTCCTACTGGATTTAAAAAAAAAAATTAACCAAATTTTATTTTGTAAATTAAAAAAAAAAAAATCCCCCTCAAGCTCCCTGTAGGGAAGATGTTTGTCCTATTTCTGTGCACCTTATGGTGTACCTGACAGGACCTGACACCTGTGTAAGAAGGGGAGAGACTCTGAGTGCTGTCCTCATGGCCAGGGTCATGTGGCCCAGGTTAGAGATGCCAGGTGTACATGCCCCAGGCCACTCTCACAGGCAGTCTCTGTTCTCCCAAATCTAGTTGAAACCAGAGTGTTAGTAATGAGCAATGTTGAAGGAGCTCATTCTAACAGTGCTGTGTTGGAAATTACCCAGGGAAGCCTGTTTCAACAGGATTCCCAGCTGCAATTGTAGCTCCAAAAGTTTCAAGGAAATCTTTGAACTTGAGGATGCCTATCATTCCCAGGTTATGAAAGCTTCTAAGTGCGGCTAGCTGCCAGTTGCCAGGAAACAGAAAGGAAGTTAATAAGCAAACTCACTTTAGCCATAATTTATGCAGTTCATGTTTTTCCCTGTCTTTTTCACACATTTGGAATGCAGCATTGCCACAGGATGATTTGCTCCTCAAAATATATTTTGAATCTTTTTTTTCTATCTTTACTTCATAGAATTCCATAATCTCAGGGAAAAAATTGCTTTTACTATTTTAGCTTATAATCACTGCACATGATCTAGCCACAATCAAACTCATAGACCCATCTACATAGACCTAGCTATATAGATTAAAAGAACCACAGTTTTAATTTAATTTCCGCAGATTATTTTAGATGTGTACACAAATTGTATGATATAGCAAAAGAGTGCAAGAACAAAGATTCAAAAACTGAAGTGAGGTTTCACTCTACCACTACAATTTTAGGACCCAGGGAGAGTTTTCCATAGCTCTCTAAGCACTAGTTTCACATCTATAAAATGGACATAATAAAACATGACTATAGCTCAAGAGGATAGCACATTAATCAAAGAAGTATATTTGAAAGCTCTTTGTCATGGGTCACATAGTACAAAAGCAAATACTTCATATTTTTGAAGATAATGGATTGTCCACTATTAAAGATCTCGTAACTTAGGCCCTTTGCATTTGCAAAATTATATAACTGCCCATTCACCGTGACTATTCTATATATGATGCAGAGTCCTTGATGCAGGGGAATAGGAAAAGGAGAATTTTGCCACACATACCCCATTCTTCCTCCCCTGAGGAGAGGGAGTAAATGGCCCAACTGACAAGTCAGAAGATAAACATGCACTAAACACACACTGCAGAAAATACTTTATGCTTTTAAGATTTTTTTCCCTTGGAAAATACAAAAGTCAAATAACTGTGTTAAGAATGTTATTTTGAGGGGGAAGAAATCCATACATGAACCAAGAATGGAATAACTTCTAATACTGGAAACCTGTAGAGGCAGACTATTTTTAAAACCTCTGATGTGCCAAAATGAATGAGAACTGTGTATAAGTCATTGGAAACTTGATTTTTGCCCTCAAGGAGTGTGCATTCAATGTGCCAAATCCCTATGACCTCACTAACCAGACAATGGTCAATTAAATGATTGTCAAAGCAAACCGATGTTGGTCATGTTTTAAGTCACTGCTGTATCTGACTTATGAGTTGATTATGGATGAAACATGGAACACTATGCGGCTGAGTTGATAACACGGCTTCACAATCACTACTGATTGTCCACTGAGAGCATGGTACCTTGTAAAATCCTTTTTACCTGGTAAAATCCACTTATTTGTTATCTGTATTGTCGTATTTATTTATTTATTTATTTATTTATTTATTTTTGTTGTTGTTGTTGTTTTAGGTTTGTTTGTAGTGCTGGTGATTGAATTCAGGGCCTCAACATGTAACACAAGTGCCCTACCACTGAGCTTCATCCTCCCCTCTCTTTCACTTGGATGATCAATAATTTGATTTTGCAATTGCTAACTATTTCTATATATGTATTTTTTTTACCATTTCTTTGATTATTCAAATGTTTAATTTTGCTTCCAAGAATTACTCAGAATAATTTTTTTAACAAATGGTCTAAAGAATCCAAGGTGCTGCTTCCTGTTCTTCAATTAAGCCCCTGAATTAAGAATATTTCCTCCTGACTCACAACTATTTTCTTTTTGTTCTTCTCAGTACCCACCCTCCTTTTTTTTTCTGGTTGGAAATCCAATCCAATTTAGTGGTTGGATTTTGCTTTTGTTTTCGGGGTACTAGATTCTAACTTTAACTTACTCTGAAGATCAAGTATTTATTCTTTCTCTTTTTCTATCTCAAATGCAAGCAGATAAAAGCAAAGGGCATTGTAAATTCTCATTTAAAAAAAAATAAGTCATATCCTCAGAAGAAATAAATATTATTTAAAACTTTCTCTAGAATCAATAATATACATAACACTTGAAAATAAAGTATCATCTTTTAACAATAAACATGAATTGGACATGGGATATGACTCAATGGTAGAGAGCTTGCCTAGCATGCTCAACGTGCTGGGGTCAAACCCAGAACCTTAAACACACACACACACACACACACACACACATAATTATATATATATATATATATATATATATATTCATGTTCATATATGTGTGTATCTGTTCATGTGTATATATATATATATATATATACATATGAATATATGAATCTATGAATATATAATTATACATATATATATATGAATCTAAACTTGACACAATAATAATGTGGGAAGGAAATTACAAGAAAAAATAAAAATTGAATGGAGATAGCAGATCTGAAAACATTTTTTAAAATAATGAATTTGCTTTGCATAAACATGAAAAGGAATCTTTGAATGCCTTCAGGATAAGAACAATGAAAGTTCTGAGAGGTGGAAAGTATAATGTATGCAAAATACAATGTATACAAAATCAAAATTACACAGTTCACACAGTCATAAAATATATGTTGGAAAAAATTTAAACTCCATTTTGAATATGATAAAAGAGATAAAGTTTTAGAAAGCCTAAGCTTCAAACAATGCCTCCTAACAGAAACAAAGGATATTGAAAATACAAGATAGTTCAGACTTTGAAAAGTTTATGACAGATAACAGCGATTCTTTGTATGTTTAATGAAAATAAATAATTGATTAAAGGGTTAGAGGCAACACTTATCAGAAAAGATACAGCTACTAAGGAGATTAATATTAAAATTTTAAGTTTCTCTGATTAAGCTAAAGTTTTAACCTTCATTAAAGAGAGCAGAGCCTGAAGAGATGACAATCTTTGGGGAAGAAAGCAAAGGCTAGCAGCTAAAGACCTGGAAGTTGCCCATTCAGGAAATACAGAAAGCTTAAGATAAATGAGTTAAATTGAAAGATTCAAATTGAGATATCACCTCACCCCAGTAAAAATAGCTATTATCAAAACTACAGGGGCCATGAAAATAGCTTGGTAGTATATCACTTTTCCAGCATGGGTAAAGTGCTGGGTTCAATACCCATCACCACCACCACCAAAAAAAAAAAAAAAAAAAAAAAAAAGACTTATTATAACAAGTTCAGGCAAGGAGAAAAGGTAGCATTTGCACATTGTTGGTGGAAATTAAGATTAGTAAAGTCATTGTGGAAAACACTATGGAAAATATTTAAAATAGAACTACTGCACAATTCAGCAATCCTATTTCTGGGTATATATCCAAAGGAGATGAAGTTGGTATGCTGAAGAGACATTTGCATTCATGTGTTTAGTGCAACACTAGCCAATAAACGGAAGCAACCTAAATGTCCACCATCTTATGAATAGATAAAGAAAATGTGGTATGTATACACAACAGAAGACTATTCGTCATAAATAAGCAGGAAATCCTATCATTTGGGAAAACATGGATGGAATTGAAGGTGAAGTAAGTCAGGCACAGAAAGCTCATATGTTCTCACTCATGTGAAATCCAAAAATGTTGGTTTTACAGAAGTTAAGAATAGAATGGTGTTTACTGGATGCTGGGGAGAGTGGGAAGGAGTGAGGAAGGGAAAAGTTGATCAATGGGCACTGTTACAGTTAGGAAATAGAAAGAAGTTTTGGTGTTCTATTGCATGGTAGGGTGAGCATAGATAATAATGAACTGAACATTTCAAAAAGTAGATAAAAGGATTTGGAAGTTTTTACCACAAAGAATTGATAAATTTTTGAGAAAATAGATATCTTTAACCTGACCTAAACATTACACAATATGTATCTGTATCAAAACATAAAATGTTAACCAATTAATATATACAATTTTTATGTTTTAAGTATCAGTTAAAAATAATCTTAAATTGTACACACACACACACACACATATATGTATATTTTAAAGATTCAGATTAATAATGAATACATTCAGGTGAGTTCAAAAAAACACTGAATGTTAATGATGACAAAGAGTTCAGTGTCTTTCAGAGTTAATTAGTAGATATAAAGAAGAGGTAAGTTTGTTTAAAGATACATTTAATGAGATAGAAAACTTTAATACTTCCACAAAGCCAAAACCTCTACGTATTTATTATAATATCAAAATAGTAGAGCAGAATTAACATGAATGAAATAATTGTGTAAAAATACAGCACCTAACTTTTGTGTTATTTTGAAAACAAATGTTTTAAATAATCATTCCCATGGTCTTGAAACCAAAAGAACTTTATTTTTCTTAAATCAAGTCCATTTCAAAGCATATAAGTTCTTCAAATATAAATGCAATTATGTAGAATAATGGTTCTGAAACAACTCTACACATTGGAATCATATGTGGAATTTTAAAAAAACACTAATGCCTGTACCGTATTTCGAGTAATTCAGCTTTATTTTCTATGGAGCACAGCCTGTGAGATGAGCTTGTTTTAAAAGGTTCCCAGGTGACAATAATGTACAGCCATGTCTGAGAACCAGTGAAGTAAAACAAATAGGAAACAAAATCAACTGATTTTGTTTACATGAGTACAGTAAGTACCATAGAACAATCACCTGCTTAATGCACTTTTTCTTCTATGTATTTTCCAGCTGGGACTGAAATTATTGACCACAGAGTTTTTATGCAATGAGTAACACTCATTCCAATTAAATGTTGGCAATCATTTTCTTTCTGTTGTTTCTTTCTACAGGGTCATGCAGTGGTTTCTGATTTTCCAAACAGGTACCTCTATTAATGTGAATTTCTAAAGATAAATATTTAGAGAACTGGAGTTAAGTCTGCTACTCTTACCTATTTGTGGTGGCTTCCAGTTTTGTCCTCTGAAACTCAAAATGCCCTGCCAGGAACACTTGAGAACAGGCATTTGGTACTCAAGTTTACTATGTTAAAATTTTCAAAATGAGTTTACTCTTCTTTATAGAAACAGTACTCTTTTTATCAATTGGAAAAATTATTAATCTCAACCTATGAATAACAGTTAAGAATTTTATAAAATCTTAGAGACAAAATATGCCTCAGAAGTCACCTACGAAAACACTTTCACTTTTTCTCATATGATGAAATTAGTTCAAGAAATAACGTGATTCATCTACTACCACATATTCATATTAGGAGATAATGTCCTACCTGGAACAATTACTTTCTATTTCTCAGGCTGCTATTACTTTAATTCCTTCTATAATAGAATACCTTTGCTTGGAGATGCGAAAAATGCTAAAAGTAAATTCTACTGGTGTTTCAGTCAGCTTTGAATCTCTGTGATCAAAAGATCCAAAAAGAACAACATAGAGGAGGAAAAGTTTATTTTGGCTTATAGTTTCAGAGGTTCAGTCCATGGTCTGCCTACTCCAGAGCTCTGAGCCTGAGGTAAGGCAGAACATCATGGTGGAAGGGCGTGGTGAAGGAAAGCTGTTCAGTTCACTACAGCCAGGAAGCAGGGAGAGCAAGGGGCCAGGAATAATATAATCCTTTAGGACATGTCCCTAGTGACTTAATTCCTCCAGCCCCCTTCCAACTGCCTAGAGTTACCATCCATTAATCCATTCAAATGATCAATTCATCAAATGGATTAAGCCACTTATTAAGTTACAGCTCTCATAATCTAATCATGTTGCCTCTGAAAATTCCTGCATTGTCTCACACATAAGGTTTTGAGGGATAACTCATGTTCAAATCATAGCAACTGGTTATGGAATCTAACATTGCTGTAAGTGTAAAGGTCGTTTTGAAATCTGGATGAAATCACAAATTGATTTCTTAGCACTCTTAGATTTCTTGTAATTGAAACTCGGACCAATGCAGTTAATTATTAAAAGAAAGTGATTCACATGTAAATTTCTCAAAACCCTGCATCAAATTTCCTCAAAAATAGTTCCATTAGTTGAATGAATTCCTTTAAATTTGTTGAGTGGGCTTACTAATTCCCATTTATTAAGATATTTTGTAGGTATACCTCTGCTTTAGAATGGAGAGTTCCAGTATTTCATCTATCTAATGGGAGGTAAGGGAGCCAGTCCAAAGTAAAATTTCTACTTATGGAACAGAGTTCACAGAGCATGGCTTTCATTCATGGAGTAGCTCACATAACCCTATGGTGGTGCCATTCTTTATTGTATTTTGAAGGATTCTCAAGTTCTTAACAGCATTTAGGCCAGTGTGGTTAGCCTCTAAGCTTCCATTTTAGTTACTGGTGCCTGCCTTTTGCCTCCATGTGCCATTGGTTTTAGCTTAAGGGTTCTTGACAAGCATTATCATAGTCACTGCTTATTATTGAAGACCAAAAGTTCTAGTCCATGCAGCTGCCTTTGCAAGACCTACTTTCCCCTTGCTGTAACTGTCTCTCAGTGGGATGATGATAGAACAGTAAAGAATCTTTACTGTTCAATGTGAGCCTCCACAATTTCAGACCTAGGGAATTGCAGCTGGGAATACAGCTCAGTTGTGGAACACACACTTACCATTTAGTAGGTACTGAGTTAGATCCACAGCACCATCAAAGCATCAAAGCATGCAAACACACACACACACACACACACACACACACACACACACACACACACAAAACCAGATAACCAAGGGAGTTATCTTCTATTCCCTTAAATACTCTTCACAGCAGGAAATTCTGTGGTGCCCATGACCAGGCACTGCTATGTGCCATGCTATTTCCAAACACATGACTGTTTCTCTAATATTCTTTAATTGATACTCATTAACTCTTTCATCTATCTTAGAAAATAAGTAGAACCATTATAAAAATGAAACTCCTATACCATGTTAGAGACTTAAGTTTTTACTTTTTGTTTTATTTTCTTTTGTTTCCAGAATAGCTAACCTGTAAGTCTCTTTCTGTTTGCTATTTTAGTTATTGGTGGCTTCCTTTGACCCATTATGTCATTCTTGCCTCAATTTAATTTTCCTGGAATGAAGGACTTGGGTTTGAATTCCAGCTCTACCATTTCCTAGCTATGTGATCACTCAGAAATTTATTTAAAGTCCATAATTTCTGGTTTCCTATTAACACAAATGAACTATAATAGTACTAATCTCAAAGACATATTGCTACGGCTGAATGTAAAGTATACTGCATGGTGCCTCATAAAAATGAGTTTCTTTTAAAGGCTAGCTATTTTACTATATGTATGACTGGAGGCCGTTGTAGCAGTGAAGAATAGGCAGCTAAAGAGGGAGAAAGAGACCAACTCCAATTTGATTTCTGTGATCAGTAAAACCTTCTCTGTTCCAGTAGAACAGGGATTCAAGTATTCCTAGTTAGTTGATTCCCACCACTGCAAGAAGAGAGGGGAAAGATTCCATCAGTGGGTTCAAGCTGGTCAAGGGTACTTGACTACAGTACTATCAGTACTGTCCTGTCCTACCTCCATGTTCCTAGAGTAACAAAAGTTATAGTACAAAGACAGGAAAGAGTGTTGGCTTCTGTGGCTCTGTCTTTTAGCATTACATTTCACTGTTTACCTTCAATCATCTTTGTTGAAGATCAAAGCATCAAAGCATGCAAACACACACACATACACACACAAATAAAACCAGATAACCACCAGAGTTGTCTTCTACTCCCTTAAATAACTCTTCACAGCAGGAAATTCTGTGGCGCCCATGACTCTCTAAACAATGCCTTCAGGACACATTCTCTCTTCGCCCTAAAATGTTCAAAAAATGCACACTGAAGCCTGCTATGTCCCATGAGTGAAAATGACAATAAGTGTCAAGGTGTTTCTTTCTTGGCACCTCCCCAAACAAAAAGAAAAAGTGAACTTATTTCCTCTATTCATTTTATAACCTCAAGCATAGTAGGATATTTCTACACATTTATATTCTTAAGGCTATATAGTGCTTTATAAAAAGTTTATATTTGAGAGTATATTTTGGTATTGAAAGAAAGACAATAAAGAAAATCACAATTCCACTTTACTATGCTGCTTTTATAATTTGTGAGACAGCACTGCATGACACCTTTCACTTTAAAGGGTACTAATGGACAGATATCATCACCATGTTTGAATTCAAGCACAAATATGTCTACTGTGTGCATCTTCATTTTACTACAAGGGCATTTAGCAATTACAAGAATTTAATGTCTATAATTTTAAATTTCTTCACAAGAAAAACGAAGAATTTCAGATAAGAAGATTACATAAAATCAAGGGGTTAATAAACCTAAACATAAATTATTCATCCAAAAAAATGAGATCTGATATAGTCATGTTAAATTTTTACTAAAACAAGAATTAAAAGAGCATCTAAGAATAGTGCCAAAAATCATACTAGAGAGGAATTAGGTTTCATGGTGAAAGGACTAGTCTTCCTTCATAACTCAAAATGAAAGAAATTGTATTAGTTTGGAGACGGGTTCAAAAATGCAAGAAAAGGGACATAAATTAGCATTTAGGTGAGATTCAATTTAACCTATAAGTGAGAGAATGGAAGCCACGGTCCATCTTGATGGACATTCAGGTACTAAGAAAGAAAGGGAAAAGAAAGAAAAAAAAGATTTATTTGCACTACAGGCCAGAAAGGTTCAGAGGTGAAATGCAAAAGTGACAATTTGACAGTTTACCCAGGTGTGGGAAACTTTGACCATGGGTGTGAAATCTCCACACTGATGAATTTGTAAGTAATAAAAGTAGAAAGAAATACAGAATGATTGATGGATTTCCTGTGAGAGTTAGGCTGCAGTGATCGCCAGTATCAAAAGAGGTCAAAATAATGCAAACACCTTCTATTTCTACAAAGTTTCTCCGGTAAAGAGAACTTGAAGATACATTATCTTACTTGAACCTCTCAAAGAAGGAATAACAGGTATCAAATTGACAAATTTTATAGAGAAGAATCAAAGCCTCAGAGAAGGAGGTGATCAAGTTGAAAGTTATGACACAAGTTTTCACTCAGGTTTTCTGGCTCAAAGACTTATGCTCTTTCCAATGTGCTATGCAGGGAAAAGAGCAGAAGGAGAAATGTGTGTATTTAAAATCACCATTTTTCAGGAATGTTGCATTGGTGGTTCACTTTAGTACTTATAACACCTTACACTAACCAAAATTACCACCATATATTCTGAGCCTATCAGGTATCACATACTGGGTAGTCTGTTATCCTTAAATGCTCATGACAGCTCTGCAAAGTAGAGTTAGTTCTTCTATTAAACCTGAAAAGGAAAATAATTCTCAGAAAGATTATAGGATTAACTCGAGATCATAAATCCACCAAATATTTTTTCAAAGCATGTATCTCATCACCTAGTTTCTTCTGTTAAACTCTGTAGTGGGTCCTCACTGGTTTAAGATAATGACTTGTTATGTAAAATCTTGATCTTCCTTCTCCAAATTCATATTGCCCCAAGGTCCTTCCTGCCATCCCCTCCCTCCCACCCTCTTTGCACAAGACTTCAGTATTGTTTACCTGTGAACTCGGTTGTTTCCTCAGAGACGTCTTTCTGGCTAAACCAGTCTCTGCCATCACGCCCATTGTTTACTCTCATATAATCTCTCTTCTACAGGACATATAGCAGTTATCATTTTATATTAGCAGGTAAAATGAGTAGACCACTGTTTTGTTTCTCCCAAAACCATAAATTTGGATGAGAACTAAGACCCTGCTTTTTTCTTTTAATTACTATTTTGAAATCAGTTCCAGTTGTGGTACTTGCCACAAGTCCGTTTTCCACAAAGATCACTTATTCTTTTATTTAACAAACATTTGTGGGATAGTACAATGGACCACACTAAAATTGTAGAAGTATCAAGGGAAAACAAATAGTATCATGGAAGGATCAGCTTTTTCATGAAGTAGCTGTCATTCTTGATTTATTTCTTCCTAATCATTTGACTTTGTGTTATAAAAGTGAGGAATTTCATAACACAATGGTGGCCCTGCCTGAGTTTTTCTAAATAACCTTGGATGCCTTTTTTGCCTTGGTATTTCAAAAGACCAATCCAAATATATCACAAATTTTGTAAAAGCATTACTACTTAAAATTTTCATGTTATTTTTTTTCCTGACTCAAAGGGATTGCTCACTTCTATAAATTTCCACAAAACCAATTTCCTTAGCTAGTAAGTTCAGATCCTCCATGGCTGAAGCTTGTATAATTCCTCTTTTTGACTCCCACTGCCCTAGAATAGTGATTTCCATTAATCAAGACATAGGGAATTCTTATTAAAAAAGAGCTAGTGACTACAAGAATGTCAAGGTGGGTAGGGTTGGTGACATCAGTAAAGTGCCAGCGACTTACAGGCATGACTCTGTTCCACGTGTTTCTATTCCTGAGCCACATTTCTTGTGTTATGGTGTGTGTCATTCCAACACCAGGTTTCTGATATCAACAGCAGGTCCTATAACTCTCTTATGATACTAATGATTTAGAATTGGTATAAGATATCGTACTTTTTAATTTTTGATACTGATAATTGAACTCAAGAGTACTTTGTCTCAGAGCTATATCCCCATGTCTTTCTATATTTTATTTTAAGATGGAGTCTTGCTAAGATGCTGAGACTATCCTGCAACTTGCACTTCTACAGTTTCAGCATCCTGAGTAGTTGAGCTTACAGGTATGTGCATGTTGTCTGGCTAGGTAGTACATATTTAATGACTTCATCTTACAACTCTATCTTCATGTCAGATGCTACCTACAAGTCATAGGGACCTCCCACACTTCTAATAATTTGCTATAAATTTGGGGGTTCCCATGACCTCTTAATGTCTGATAATTCCTTAGAATGACTAATATAACTCAGTAAAGTGCTGTATTCATCATTTTGGTTTTACTATATATGATACAACTCAGGAACATTCAAATGGAAGAAAGAGAGCAAGTTTAGGTGGATGGAGAGCCAAATCCTGTGTCCTTTGCAAGTATGCTACCCTCCAAATGCATCTTTGCTCACCAACCCAGAAGCTTGATAAGCCTCATTATTTCAGGGTTTTTATATGTTCCTTTTTAATATACATGTCTGAATAAATTATGAGTCCCATGATCAAATTCAGTATGCAGTCCCTTCCTCCTCCTAGCAGGTTAGCAGGTGGGACTGAAAAAAAAAATCAATTAATTGCATGAATTACACAATGAAATACTACTCAGCTATAAATAAGCATGATATCCTGTCATTCGTGAGAAAATGAATTGAACTGAACATCATTAAGTAAAATAAGCTAAGGATAAAAAGCAAAGTACTGCATGATTTCACTTAGTGAAATCTAAAAGAGCTGGTCTCATAGATGTTGATAGTAGAATGGTGATTAACAAAGTCTGAAGAGAGTAGCAAGAGGTAGGAATGGCCAATTGTTATTAGGCTACAGTAAGACATGAGTAAATGGTTCTGATGTTCTACTGCACAGTAGGGTAACTGTGAATAATGATAATGCATTGTATATTTCAAAAGCCAAAGGAGGGCATTTTTAAGGTTTTCATCATTAATGATAAATATTTGAGGAGCTAGGTAAGTTTATCCTGATTTGAGCATTATAAAATGTACAAATGTATCAAAAACATTACATGACACCCCATAAATATGTATATAATATTTATTTTTTATGTATCAGTTGAAAGTAAATTTTAATTTAAAAAGATTTTTCAGTATCTTTTTAAAATCAGTTTTTGATAAACTAGAAAATGGTATTGTTTTCACATCTTGGAAACAACATAAAAATAACTCCTGATTTCAAGATGAAAATAAGATGTCGGTAGACAATAACAAAACGATTCTGCTAATGAATCTATATATGTATATGTTTGAATATTTAGCAAAGATAACATTCATAAATGGGCTTCAGTCTTGCAGAAACTCATTCTTTCTGTCTCATTCCCTTTCTTTCTCTTTCTCTCTCTCTCCCCCTCCCCTCTTTCCTTCCCTCCTTCCTCCTCTTCTCCTCAAATAGTATAACTGTCCTTCAAGAGCTACAGAAATAGCCAGGTGCAGTGTCACAGACCTGTAATCCCAGCTGGGGAGGCTGAAGCAGGAGGATTGTGAGTTCAAAGCCAGTTTCAGCAACTTAGCTAGGCCCTAAGGAACTCAGAGAGACCCTGTCTATAAATAAAATATAAAAAAGGGCTGGGGATGTGACTCAATATTAAGTGCCCCTAGATTTAATCCCTGCCCCCCCCCCAAAAAAAAAACATGAACATCAATTATTCCACATTTCTAGGTGGCTGATTTAAGGAGTTCTATTCTTCCTTTCTCCCCAAAGTATAAATCAGAAAATGATCTATCACAGTAAATAGCAAAAGGATGGGTGAGAGGAAATGGATTCTTCAAAATGTATACTCATGCTCATATTTGGGAAGGGAAGGGAAGGGAGAAGAACATACAATTAGATGAAGAGGAGTAGGATCTAACCACATCAAAGTAGCAGAGGGAAAAATGCATAGAATATCTTTATGATAAAATTTATGAAAAGGAATTTATCAACTAGCTGCATGTTTTCACATCTTTGTGAAGCATGTATACAAAAACCATCACTTAAAATATTTTGTAATGTAAAATTATATTTAAATTGACTAAGGTATTTTACTTCCCTAACAGCAAACAGGATTATACTATTAGAATTTGAAAACTCATTACTTGCTCCTTCTGGATTGGCTTACATCTTCTAAAATGAAAGTGTAAAGCCATACATAGCTTTTCCTTATCCCTACTTGACAAGAGAATGGCATTGGTGATTTTAAAGCTGAGTTACCATTCCATTAGATGCAGTAAGTCATGCATCTTCTCTGTTTAAGATTCTAATGAAAGCCCTGAACCTCTTCTGTAGAAAAATAAAAAGTCATATGAATAACAGTGGTTAATAAAGGCCTGGGTAAATCCCTCAGACAAAAGGGAGAAGTATACAAACACAACTTGCCAGATCTACTCCCACTTAGTTCAGACCATGTTTTATAAGTCTGCATGGTGGACAGCATCTTGGCTCTCCTTTCCTAACCAGAGAAGCAAGTGGAAAATACAGATGTTGACCTCTGAGCCACACAGAAACACTCACTTTATTAATAAAATAGTCTAGTTTGCTACATTGGAAGTCATATTATCAGAATGTTTCCATTTCAAATTCTTAAATCTTTTAACTTGATATTGAGAGGAAAAAAATAATATAAAGAAATATGCCTATCAAGTTGACACCTTGATCCTTATAGTTTCATCAGGCTATTAGTGTACATCTCAAAAGAGAAATAGAAGATTCTGAATGTGTAAATATTTTTTCATTTGTGGTAAAACTCATGATCTCCACTGAACTAGTAAACAATATTTTAAAAGTCACTTTTGAGCCGGGTGCGGTGGTTCACACTTGTAATCCTGGCAGCTTGGGAGGCTGAGGCAGAAGGATCACAAGTTCAAAGCCAGCCTCAGCAGAAGTGAGGTGCTGAGCAACTCAGTGAGACCCTGCCTCTAAATAAAATACAAAATAGGGCTGAGGATGTGATTTAGCGGTCGAGGGTCCCTGAGTTCAATCCCTAGTACCCCCCACAAAAAAGTCACTTTTGATGATCCTCATGTATTTGTTTAATAAGTGATAAATTCCTAACTTCAGATAGATACACACACCCTGACTCTTGAGCCAATACAATAAGTCAATAAGATAATATTTATTTTTAACAAGTGAAGTTCCTTAGGACCTAAAACCCTTAGTTCATCTATATTGAATTTACTTTAGAGACTTCACTGAAAAAAAATGCAGATTGTAAATAACTTTACCCAAGACCCACCAAATTAGATTCTGTAAAGTGTGCATCCTGAGAACAAACTTTTTTTTTAAGGAGCTCCTGATGTTATTCTAATTCACACCAAAGTTTAATACCTACTTCACTGGAGGTTCCTTCCAGTCCTGTGATTTTATAATTCTGGTTTATGACTAATCGGCCTAAATTTTAGTTGGTAGACCACACAACTGCCTGCCAAACTTCCTCCTCCAAATATAGCAAGAGTTGACAGATGCCAAAGCAGCAGTGGTCTTTGTCAGTGCCCATCCTCAAAGCAGCTGGACGCACACAGCCTCATCCCCAGCTGTCTGGGACTGGGCGGCAGGTGCTGGGATGGCCAGCTGTTCTGATGAGGCAAGTTGGCAGCTCTGCTTGCCCAGGTCTCAGGTTTTCCCTTGGGTGGCCTTGCTTTTGTGGGTGGTCCAGCCCAACCTCAATTCTGTGTGCATTCCAAAGCTGAAAAATACCCAGCCCATGCCTACAGAGAGCCCATATGTGTTTTATGTTTATAAATATGTAGCCACAATTTGGATAGGATGATCCCTGAACGTCCACTCCAATCTTAAATTCTGTACATTTGTGTGAGTGTTCATGTATAAATATTATGCAAAATGTTCTTAGACATGATTTTTAATTGCAGATGAAATGGTTATGGTTGAACTGTCTCTACTCCCTCTCAAAACTCTTCAAGACTTCAAAATTAAGCCTATTTTTAAGAACAGCACTTGAAGAATCAAAATCTAATTTCTACATAAACACTACCAGACTAAAATAAACTCAATCTAACCAATCCAAAAGAAAAGACAAACTTGACAGAGCTTATCCCCATTCAAAGAGCATGACAATTTATAAAATGGACTGAGGACAAATAGGCATAGAACTGAAGATTTTTGGATGGTGAAAATGTTCTGGATAACACTATAATGATGAATATGTGTCATACATTTGTGCAAATCCATAAAATGTACACCATCACAAGTGAATCTTATGGGCATTGCATGATAATGAGGTCCCAGTGCTGGGACCATTTTTAATATTCATCACTCTTGTGAGACATGTTGATAATGGGAGAGGCTATGCATGTGTGAGTTCAGGGGATATAACAATATCTCTGTGTTTGTCTCTCAGTTTTGCCATGAACCTAAAACTTCTCTAAGGAAAGTAAATCTTTAACAACAATCTTGAAGTGGGGATGGATGAAGGATATGTATCTTTTTTGCAAAACTATAGAGGAATGTTGTGGTTTTAAATTACCCTTCTCATTTTGTTTGCTTTTTAATAAGTGTAGCAAAAGAATGCATAATATAACAATATGCTGGTAATACTAAATTTGTAAAATTGCCATGAAATTAGGTTTAAATCTTAAAGTGTCTTAGTACATTACATTTAGATATTTTTTGCATTTGTACTTTGGTTCTAGTAGGAGTAGAAATGAGGAATTGCACCATTTGATATAATAAAATAAATACGTTCAGTGGATTTCGCACCATTTCAAAATGAACTGATAACTGTCATGACTTTATAGAATAAATCAGGTGTGAAGGATTCTAAGAAAGGCATGCAATCTTTTAATACTCTGAATCAATACAAATTTAATCTGATTCATCCACACACTGAAATCAAGATTGAATAAGGCAGAAATCCCTTATTTTAAAACTATTTTTAAAAATTTTCCTTTTGAATTTCTTATGCTAAATGGAACTGAAAAATATCACAAATCTTTGAAGAAACAACTTTGTAAACAACATTCTCTAAGATTCCATAATTTACCACAAAAATACCCAATGATTCTCTTGAAGGAGATAACCAAATCCAGCCTTGTACCAACAGAACTATTTGGACAAACTATTTTGACAAAAGACCAAAAGTTGTAGGAAATTAAGCAAAACGCTTTCACCTGAAAAGAGTGAAATTGTATTTCACACATTTAATGTTAAAAACAAAAGAGCTTTTATATCTACATGGATATAGGCATGTGAATTATACAGTTAAAGTTGCTAATAAGTGTCATCATTTTAATTGACTTACTAGCCTACTTTGCTGGGCATAGTGGCTGTGATCTCCACAATTCAGGAGACTGAGGCAAGAAGTTTGCAAGTTCAAGGCCAGCTTGAGCAACGCAGTGAAACATTTCAAATTTTAAAAATGAG
The DNA here is from genome assembly GCF_021218885.2 of Marmota monax. Taxonomy (NCBI): domain Eukaryota; kingdom Metazoa; phylum Chordata; class Mammalia; order Rodentia; family Sciuridae; genus Marmota; species Marmota monax. Next base: position 24,205,637 of record NW_026692201.1, read on the forward strand.
CAAATAAATAAACAAATAAGGCTGAGGAAGTAGCTCAGTAGTAGAACACCTCTGGGTTCAAGCCCTAATACTCAAAAAAAAAAAAAAAAACTCTTTTAAAATAGCACATTTCAAATGTCTAAAAAAAAAATCCATCTGCATAGCTGAAATGGACATATACAAATGACCTATATATGTGTTGTAAAACAAAGGAGATGGTTGGTTAATTTGATCAATAATAGAAGTGGTACACATTAGCATATAAATCTGAGTTGCCAAGAATGTTCATATTGATCATATTAAGTGGCAAGCCCATGAATTTTATTCTGTGGGAATGAAATTCCCACTCTTGCAGAGTATTGCCCAGAAGTAGCTCTTTCCTCCAGGGCTTCCTATGAGGCATTCTGGGTCTTGTCTTCTAGCCTCTGTAGACAGAATCCTAATTTCCTAGAGGCCTTCAGTTTATTCATGTGCCCCTCTTTTTCTCTATAAAGGGAATTTTTTTTCCTGAGGAAATCAACTGAAATATAATCACCAAAAATATGAATATGAAGGAATACTTAGAACTTATTAATATATGTTTAATAAACTTGTTTAATAAACTTTTTTTGAATCCTAAATAGAATAAATCTTCTGCTAAAGAAAAGGACTGATTTTAAAATGTCAATTAAGCAGGTGAGGAAGTGGAGGTTCTGAGGGCACTTACTGAGAAAAAAGGGCCTGTGAATGCCCCCACATATGCATTTAAGGGTTCATCTCTGCAGATAGACAGCCTCAGCATACTCCTAGATTTGTGATATCCTCTATAAAATCCCACCAGCCTTGTGACAGCTAGAAACTTAAATTTCCTTTGTGAGAGATGATATAACAGAGAAGCTAAAGGGCATTAGCACTAGAGCCAGGAGCCTAAGATCATAATTTTGCTTTCTATCTAAGTAGCTTTAGACATTTAACAAAGGCACTAGCCATATGTGCCTCTTTTTTCTCATTTCTCATGATGAAGTTGATAAAATGAAAAGAAAAGCCCATTGGGCTATAATTTGTGCTAAATTTGTCAGTTCTGTAAAGCATTCAGAATATTGCCTGTACATGTTAAGTGCTATGAAGATATAAGCTATCACTATTGTTTATCAAAAAACAGATTAAAATGTAAAGAGCCAATGTGCCCCTATTGAGAACAATATAAACAGACTTACCATACACAAAATGCCCTGAAAGGAAATATTTTCACCATGGTTAACAGGTAAAGAGCTTCTGCAAATAAGTAGAAAAGAGAGAGAAGAAGGAGAGAGATAATTAAGCTAAAGAAATAAGCAGATTTCAAAAGAAAGATAATTTAGTAAGTTTATAAAAGATATTAAAAATAATTAACAAATGTTAATAGCCATGCATACTTAAACAATAATAAAATTCAATTTTTCTATGATATTGGCAAAATAAAAATTGTTGATGATATCCAGCGTTAGGAAAAGATCAAATGCCCTCAAACACGTTGTATGAATGTTTGAGAGAAAACTTGAAAGTATTAATCAAAAGTCATAATCTCGCTAACTGATAAACAAGAAATTCCCTATTTAGGAATTCCTCTAAAATTTTTTAAAACAGAGTTTAATCCATAAAATATCTGCAAACAAGTTTAGTGCAGTCTAGTTTTAATAGAGAATATTTGAAAACAATGTAAGTTGTTTTTGATATAAAGCTAATAAATTATGCTCCAATCATATTATGGGACATTTGGCAGTCATTTTTCATTTGTTCTTTTAGATATACATGACAGTAGAACTGTCATTTGATATAGTATACATACATGGAGTATAACTAATTAGGATCCCATTCTTGTAGTTGAACATGATGTGGACTTACACTGGTCATTTATTCATATAAGAACATAGGAAAATAATGTCTGATTCATTCTACTGTTTTTCCTATTCCCATCTCTCCACCCTTCCTTCATTCCCCTTTGTCTAATCCAGTGATCTTCTATTCTTCCTTCCCTCTTCCCCACCCCTTATTGTGTTTTAGCATCTGATTATCAAAAAGAACATTCAGCCTTTGTTTTTCTGAGATTGGCTTATTTCATTTAGCATGACAGTCTTTAGTTCCATCCATTTATCTGAAAATTCCATGATTTCATTCTTCTTTATGGCTTGAGTATATTCCATTGTGTATATATACCACATTTTCTTTACCCATTCATCTGTTGAAGGGCACTTATGTTGGTTTCATAGTTTAGCTATGGTGAATTTCACTGCTATCAACATTGATGAAGTTACATCACTGAGGTATGCTTATTTTGTCCTTTCGGTATATACTGACGAGTGGGGTAATCGGATCGAATGGTTAGGCAGCCATTTTACACATCACCCATTGCACACCTTAAATTCATGGAAGAAAATCTGCCAGTGCATATCAAACTGTTTATTCTGGTTATCTGTAAGGACAGAAAAAATTTAAAGACTTTGATGGTTTATATAATATACTCTATTTTGAATTATATACCAGACCTGCTATTAAATTTTAAAGGGGATATATTTTAGAGCAAATGAAATAATTCTGTATTACTGGTCAAACAACAGCAAGTTACAAAAGAGTATATATAGAATCACTTCAAAGAGAGAAAAAAAGATTAGTAAAATACATATCAAATATTGGTGTTTATAACCTTTAGATAATAGGATCATAGGTGATTTTCAATTTGTTGTATTTTATATGCATTTACAAATTTCCTAATTGTCTAAAATAAACTTGAATTATTTTTATATTTGGGGTAAATAAAACTGCTCTTCTTTAAAACGTCTTATAATGTGCTCCAAGTCTCATGACTGAAGGCTTCATTGGAGTGGAATGCATATGACTCTGAATTTAGCATCAACTATATGGAGAAAGGAAACCTCCTCCCATGGTTTTTCCCTACATTTCTGCTACACATATCCTTGTCCTCATTTAATGACCCCAAAACATAGAAGATTATGAGCAATGACATAGCAACCTATATGATTTATTGAGCCTAATTATTTCTGACAAAATACTGAAATAAATCTATCAATCATCACATGGGAGGTAGGAATTAGAACATGCATTAAAGTCTCCACGAACCTAATAAAAGAAATCTGATGAAAATCAATCTTTAAAATCCTTATTAAATAATTTGTACTGTAATTTTACAGCCGGTATACACATGCCTTTTTAAAAATGGTTTTAGGACTTTCATTCACTTAAATGTATTAGTATCTAAAATTATGTAGCTTTTCTTACCTTTCAAATTTCTTTATAGAATTTTTTTTTCTATTGCAATTGGCCCAAAACCTCCGAAATTATGTCAGAATTGTAGCTTTTGGAGGTAGAGTCTCAAATGACCCATTGGATCACATCAAATTTAATTTGATGTGATTTTAAAGAGGCCAAGATACTAAATTTTGAAAATTGGTATTTCTTCTGGAAATACTAACTAAATATTTTGAAAGAATTACTAAGGAAATAATCTTTTTTTTTTCCTTGCACAGTTTTGTTACATTTGGCAGTAATTTTAAAAATTATATCCGATAACCATATTCAATTTAATAAATACACATCCAAGAATTGTACCATAGTGGCTTGGGTGGCAACAGCACAGATTATTAAATTTAATAGTTCATAAATGGGTTACTTTCAATTATTCACATGGCATAAAATTTGAAATTCGGAGAGAAACAGACTTCATTTTAAACAATAGGGTCTATAAAGTTTATCTTAGGCTTAAAATATACAGTGCAATTTAATGATTAAAGTTTTATGTCACTTTTCTAGCATCCATGAAAAGAGAAAGAAAAGAGGATAACCCATAGTAAAAAAAAGGACAACTGTTAGCATCATAGTTACAATCTCAAAGACTCCCCGTGTAGTCAACAAAGAACAAAAATCTTCATGAAAATAAATTACACAAAACGAGTCTCAGACTGTTCTCTCTGCATATTTTTAGCATGAAGGGTATTCATTGTTGTGAGAGAAAAAAGTCAAGAAAGAAAAGTGGATCTGTTCTTCCTGGAACACAGGGAACACCATAGCTTAGAGTTTGAAGTAGAAGTGATCTTGCCTTTAGGAATTTTCCAAACCAATTTGGCCCATCTTGCTCAGAATAATCAATGGCTTAAAAAAAAGAGAGTAAAATGAAAAGTTGAGTTATTTTTTGGAGTCCAGGGAGAGAAAATGTAGATGTGAGAGAGAAAAGATCCTTAACCTAAAATACAGATTATTTCCTAAAATTTTACTAAGTATAAAAGTTATTTATACCTGCCTAGCCTACACTAGTTTATTTTCTTTATAATGTTAATGTGCTTTAGACTCCCCTGAGTCCCATGTTAAAATGAAGCTTCTTATACTGATCTTGGGTAAAAAAAAAAAATGCCAATCAATATTAATGTTCTTGGACTCCACATTGCGAAGCAATGACTATTTCACTTCTCAACTGTGAAGAAATTGAAAAGCATACTTCAAGATCTTTCATAAATTCCTGTCATCTAATAACCATTCCTTGATTTCTTCTTGCAATTTTTAAAATACTTACATAGCTCTTGCTATTGTATCACTGTTTTCCACCTATCTTGTTAATATTTAATCAAAGAGTTCTTTGTGATGATTAGATTTCTTTGTAATGTTTTAGTATAAAAACTGGTAACCGTTTTTTCTTTTCTTCTTCTTTTTAATTTTTTTTAATCTTTTTGTTTCTCACTATTTATTTATGACAAGTATTCAGCATTCACAGTTTTCTCCAGTAAAAATTCTTTGAGATGATGCCATCCACCTTGGCCAAGTGGAGAATGGAGTCATCTGACTCACCTATCCTGCAAATGGCCCTACAGATAGTTTAGGTTTTAAACTGATCATTAAACCTGTCCAGAACATTGTCCGCTTTGGCCATGATTGTCTGGATAGGTGCATGGTCTTTGGCATGGATGATGCGATTGCTGGCAGAGCTTTTCAGTAGCACGAGTAGGTGCAAGAACTTGCCCACATTGGTCTTTGCATGTTGAAGCACACCTGCTGTCTCTACCATAAGAGCAAGTGCAAAAAGCTTGTCAACGGTTTTGAAAAATGGTAAATGGTTGTTCAGGCTCATTTATTCTTGTTCATTAATTACAAAAAAAAATGTGTTGCAATTCAGTCATTTGGATGGGTCCATTTCAAGACAAATGCTACAGGTGAAACTTAGTAGAGGTAGGGTCTTCTTTCTTAAATTCCTAAGATCATAAGCCAATTTATGTGCACATGGAGTATGTGTCTGTTTGCTGGATAGTACACAGGTTCCAGAGGAGACTTCACAGTAGCCTTTTAAGGGGTACCATTCTTGGAGTTAGCCAATCTGCCAAAAATTGTTATTCAACCAATACCTGGCCATTTGTAAGTTATCTCATTCCTGAAATGAAAATAACAAAATACTTCAAAAACTTTAAAAGCAATTTGTTTAATAGCACCTAAATTTATTGAAGAGGATGCCCAGTGTATTAAAAAATTGAGAATGTACTACCTGATTTAAGCCTAAGAAATTAATTCATATTTTGGCCAAAATATCTTTTTCTGAGCACAACAGCAAAGACTCAACAAACTGTTTTGTAAAACTTTAGAACATTGTCAGCTTATCCATTTGCTAATCTTAGAAAAAAAGGATGAAATTAAAAAGTCATTAACCAAGCATAATTCACATTTTAATTGTTAAAGATCAGTTTTGTTAATGCCCACTATACACATTTTCCACAAAATAAATAAAACAACGAGCATTCCAACCTTTATTATTTTTTTTATTTGTGCATTTATCCTCATAACATTCCACAAAGTGAGGCTTATACACACACACACACACACAAACACAAACACACACACACTACAAATTCAGAGAAAAAATTAGAGAAGAGGATAACAAGTAAATAATAAATCTAGACCAATGTCACAGCTTAGACCAAAAAATGAATAACAAATTTTTCAAGTAAATTTATCATAAGAATCTAAAATATAGAAATTGAAAAGAATAATAAAGTCCTTAGTTAAAAATGTTCAGAGATATGATGGCCAAGACATGAAGCAGGCAGTTCAGCTGAGGAGTTTCTGTCTAGAGACATGCTGAATACATTTCAAAGGTCAGAGGGACTGCATTTTTTTTCCTCCCCAGGCATCAATTGTTCCCCGCTGGTTTTTTGACAGTAACTATGTATTATTTATTTCAAGCTTAATGTTGAAAGAAACATTTAAACAACAGATATTCTGTTTTCATTCTAAAAATAATCCATGTGCTTTGGATCTCTAAATTTTGAAAATTGAAGTGTGGTCTATTTTCTCAGAAGGCATTTCTTTGACAGCTAATGATACAACCCTGATAAAAGTTCTTGATCTGTCCTAACCTTAACTTTATTCAGAGGACAAAGTTTTGTGTTCTAACAATAAAGTGCAGCACAGAGGCAGAGTCAAGGAAGTTACCTGCCCACAATACCAAATTTTCTTCAAGAAACATCTTTGCATCTAAATCAGCACTCTAGTCCCCTCTTCCAGCAGAAATATGGGTGAATCAGTCCTTGGCACATGGAAGACATTATTTGATCCTGGAAAATATTGAGACTTGCTTGCTGTTATCTTCTTCATTGATCATAAAATCATTGCAAAACAATTAAAGAATGCTAGTTTAACATGGTTCTACCCCAAGCAGTTCAAATCTAGCAGTGTTAATTTTAAAAAGGAATTCAGATAATTGAATGAATTAATTGGCTTTCCAAATTGGTTTATGTAGTGTCATCCGTCTGGATATTTGAGGACATCTGCCAAAAATTGGTGTTGGTGTTAACATAATTAATATTAAACGGTTCCTTCTGGAGCTATTTAAATCACAGTATCATTTGTTTTTGAAGGTTTTCCTGGCCGCCAATAGTAAAATCATGTCGTAAAAAAATATACTAATTTCCTGTTGTTTTGGCAGGAGGGCATGCTTTAGGTTCACCAAAATGTGGCATCAAGTTACTTATATGTATGTTGAAAATTAAATAAAAAACTGATGGTCCTACATACAGTTTTGTTTCACATCACTTAGACATGTGATTTGATCGTGATATCATGAAATTATTTCTGCATAATCTGATTCTTACACTGGTGTTTTAATCCAGAAGCACTGTCATGTTGGACGAAGAAGGAAGACAGGCAGGCAGGAAGGGAACGGGGGCTAAAAGGAAAGAAGGAAAACTTGTCAGAAACAGATAATTAAAAGTTTCTGGAAGGCAGGATTCACAGTGGCGGTGGGGGTGGGGGGATTCATTCCTTTGACCCTGTTAGAACTCAATAAGGAACTTGATGTTTAATAATCAGTTTTAATTATTATTTCCCTTCCATTTTCAATGAATTAAGAGACACAAGATATATCCATTAACTTTCCTTGTCTAACAAAATCATTCCTTTGCACTGAATATGTGCACAAGAATTCATTTCAATGTATATAGGATTTTATGAATCACTGATGGAGTAGGAATCCATTCTAGTGCTATAGGAGAACTAATTTTGTTTCCAATTTAATATCCTGAATCACAATTTACTATTTTGATATATTTAAGTAATACATTCATTTGTAACTCAAATCACCAGCTTATATTTGCTAGTCGCATTATAATGCTGAGGTAGGAAAGAATATTGGTTGTCTTGCATTTGGGGGGGGGGGAAAGATAATTTTTCCCTTTTCTGGCTTAAAGGAATAATTGGGTCCACAAATCAATATTAGGTGCTGAGAGCCACAGCTGAGTCGGAATGGCCCCTGGCATTTTGCCAATAGTATTGGTTGACAGGCAAGGCATTACTATCCGCCTTGGCCGCTACTTTGGAGTTCCCAGGGATTCCTGGAGAGTTCCCATTGGTTGGGGAAGTGCAGGAGGAGGGATTTCCCGAGGAGATATTTCTGGTGGCTGGTTCCTGGATGACCCGCGTGGGGTTCGGGATAGTTCTGGGGGAGCGTGTGTGGAGTGTGCTGGTGGAGTTCAGAAATAAAGTTTGTTCCTGCTTCAGTGGCTCTTGATTTGCTCCCAGCTAGACTGCGGCAATTAGGAGATGCCTGAAGTTTCCCTTCCATGCCTTTTAAGCTGTGCCTCACCAAATTGAGAACACTGAATATTTAGGTGTATATAGGTTAAGATCACAGGCTGTAGATTAGACTCTAGAATTGACAGTAGTAATCATCTATACTTAGATTTTATACTTCTATTCATGGGGGCTGGGATGTGGCTCAAGCGGTAGCACGCTCGCGTGGCATGCGTGCGGCCTGGGTTCGATCCTCAGCACCACATACAAACAAAGATGTTGTGTCCGCCAAATACTAAAAAATAAATATTAAAAAATTCTCTCTCTCTGTACCTCTATCTCTCTCACTCTCTCTTTAAATATATATATATATACTTCTATTCATAAGACTTCAAGAAAGGACTTGCTAAAAGTCAAAACTGTTCTTAGTTGCAATATGTATAATGAGTGGACAATTCCTTTCCTGACTGCTAGTATGCAAGTGTCTGTAGCAGTTATGTAGGTGCACAGTCATGCCCAATAGAGCAATGGCACTGAAAGATTCTCAGAACAATAGATTAATGAAGCCAAAACACAGAGACTTGATCTCAGTATAATCTGTAAATTCCATTCCCAATAAAAAATCAGTTATAGTAGGAAAGATTCATTAAGGGAAATTAATTTTTACCTAACAGGCTGTGAAGGCTCATTCATAAAAATGAGATATTTTAAGAAAACATTATAGCATTCTGAATTAAAGAGAGTCAATAAATGAATCACAAAAATAACATAATGAAAAAACAAAGATGAAATAGCATTAAGTGGAATTCAAGAATAGAAAAAAGGAGAATTTATATTTAAAGCTGTAATACAAATGTTTTCCATAAATTAAAAAAGAAAATAACTTCAAATACTAGAAGACCCATAGCTTACCATGAAAAATTAAGCAAAGACAATTAATTCTGAGATTTATGTTGGTGAAACTACCAAATTAAAAATATAAGGCCAAATTACTAAAACCTCCAGCAACAAAGATCAAATAAATTACAAATGTCAAAGAATTAGAATCAGATTTTTCTTAATTAACATTGAAAGCAAAGTAAAAATGGAGAAGCATGTTCAAACTATTCAACAAAAAAAGAATAAATTAGAAATTTTGTATCAAATAAAGCTAAGTATCAAATCTGTAGAAATAAATTTGTATAATTCCATTTATATAAAACTCTAGAAAAAAATCTCTAGTGAAAGAAAGGACATTCATATGACTGAAGGTAGAGGCAGAAGTGGGAGAGGGATCACAAGGACCTCAAGGGAATTTTTGGAGTTGTAGGATATCTTTACTTTCTTGGTCAAGTCGATGTCATCACAGGCATGTGTATGCATCAAAACTTGTCAAATTAAATACTTTAAGTGTGTTCCATTTATTTACATAAATAATACCTCAATAAAGCTGTGAAAGGAGGAAAGAAGTGAGAGGAAAGAAGGAAGGAATAGAGAGAGGAAAGAAGGGAAAGACAGTTGTCACCATTAAAGGGCACAGAGAATTCTGTACCCATTTATATTCAAAGTTATAAAGCAAGATAGTTAAAAACAAAATAGATAATTTTCTGGAAAGTGTTGGATACTAAAATTGACTCCAAGCTTCACAAAAAATTCCATAAAAGAAATGAAGAAAGTTATTATAGAATCAATTTACATACAAAAAAATGTTCCAAGACTAGATGTTTTCACAGGATAGAATTTTTGGACTTGGAAAGATCAGATAGTTTCAATGCTCTGAAAATTGTTCCTGAATGTTGAAGAAAATATAGAAGTCAGAGGTATAATAACTGGTAAAGAAGAAAAAAATCTCTATTTGTAAATGATATGATAATATATCTCAAAATCCTTAAAGAATTGATGTTAAAACTCAAACAGTGAAATAATTCAGTAAAGTAGGTGTATATAAATCAAATAGAGAAAACAATAGTCTTTAAAACATAATCAAGAAGCAATTGGAGGACATGGTACAATCTCTTCATATGTCACTCCCTTTTTGGGGAGTGAAATTTATCGATGTATATGTATGAATCTATGCTATGTATATATATGAATATATCATAATGAATCCTACACATGTGTGTATATAGAATTATAATGCACTAATTAAATAACAGTAATAAAGAGATTGATAGAATAGAGCAGCAGATGGGTCAAGTAGAAAAAGGAAAGGAAAGGTATTTGGAATAAGATTGGTCTAATTATGTTAACTGCATGTATGAATACAATATAATGAATCCCACTATTATGTATAACTAAATGCACCAATAAAAAATGAAAAAAAAGTGAATCCCAATACAATAAAAAAGTGAATCCCGGACTATAACCCCAATAGGAAAATGAATTTAAAAACACTAATAATGAACTCACATGAAACATAAAAATGATCTTTAAACATATGAAAATAGGTCAAACTCACTCATAACTAGAGAAATATAAATCACAACAACACTGAGATACAATTACTCACCAATTAGTTGGACAAAAATTTCACCATATGATAATATTTCATTTGGGGGGAAAAGCAAGGAGGCTATACCTTTCTGCATGGAAAGTTGACAGTGCTTAACTGAATTTCTGGTTCCCTTTGAACCAGAAATTCTTCTAGAAATTTACATGACTTTAGGCTCCAACAATGTAAAAATAGCACTGGATTATATGGAATATAAGTTATAGCATTATTTGGAATTACAAACTATCAGAGGCAACTTAAATGCTCATACCTTGGATAAGTTGAATAAACTATAGTGCATCTCAAGGATGAAATAATATGCAGCTGTAAAGATTAAACAAGGAATTTTGTGCAAGGTGAAAGATATGGGTGAAATTTCATTCTGCTACATATGGATTTCGAGTTTTCTCAGCACCATTTGTGAAGAGGCTATCTTTTTTTCCAATATATGTTAATGGCACCTTTGTCTAGTATCAGATAACTGTATTTATGCAGGTTTGTCTCTGTGTAGTTAGTCTATTCTATTTCATTGGTCTTCATGTCTGTTTTGGTGCCAATACCATGCCATTTTTGTTACTATACCTCTGTAATATAATTTAAGATCTGATTTTGTGATGCCTCCTGCTTCACTTTCTAGCTAAGAATTTTTTGGTTATTTTGGGCCTTTTATTTTTCCAAATGAATTTCATGACTTCTTTTTATATTTGTGTGAAGAACATCATTGGAATTTTAATAGGAATTGCATTAAATCTGTATATCACTTTTGGGAGTATGGCCACTTTAACAATATTGATTCTGTCTATCCAAGAACATTGGAGATTGTTTGGTTTTCTAAGGCCTACTTCAATTTCTTTCTTTAGTGTTCTGTAGTTTTCATTGTAGAGATCTTTTATTTCTTTTGTAGGGTTGATTTTCAATGTTTTTGGTTTAGTTTGGTTTGGTTTTTTGAGGCTATTGTGAATAGGATAGTTTTCCCAATTTCTCTATCAGCTGATTCATCATTGGTGTATAGACTCCTAAAGTACAAGAATTAAAATCAAGAATCAATAAATGGGATGGTATCAAATTTAAAAGCTTCTTCAAAGGAAACAATCAACAGTATGAAGATAGAGCCTACAGAATGGGAGAAAATATTTGCTACCTGCATCTCAAATAGAGCATTATTCTTGAGGATATATAAAGAACTAAATCAAAAATGGACAAAGGCACTTCACAGAAGAAGAAATATGAATGGTCAATAAATACATGAAAAATATTCAACATCTCTAGCAATTAGAGAAATATGAAGTATATCTACACTGAGATTCCATCTCTCACCAGTCAGAATGGCAACAATCAAGGATACAAGTAACAATAAATGTTGACAAGGATGTGAGGGAAAAGGTTACACTCATACATTGCTGGTAGAACTGCAGATTGATGCAAGGACTGTAAAAGCAGCACAGAGATTCCTCAGAAACCTTGGAATGGAACAACCATTTGGCCCAGTCATCCCACTTCTTAGTATGTTCCCAAAGGACTTAAAATCAGCCTGGTATAGGGAGGCACAACATCAATGTTCATAGCAACTCAAATCTAAATAACTAAGTTATGGAACCAATCTAGGTGCTTCAGTATGGAACATGAAAGATATACCTGGAATATCCCATAGTAATAGAAAACATGAAGTGTTAAAAAATCATTCATGGAAGCAGGATGAAAGGACACAAGAATTAACTTGAGGGAGCTCTCAAAAGCCAAACTTTTGAGGAGTTTAAGTGAAAAATAAATATTTGTAGCAATAGATTATAATCCATAGAATAAAATAAGTTTTCATGAGTCCATGCTGATATAAATAAGGCAATAAATAAATGGGAGAGAAGGACTGCTTTTGCTTTCAATGGGAAGAGGAAGAAATTAATAAATGTAGAAGCAAAGACAGAAATTTGATAGACACTGTAACAATGGTGTCAGCCAAGAATTGCCAAGAGAGACCAAATTAGTGTGTAAAACTATCATGAAAAACAGATATTTGCATAGTCTCAAAGTATCTCCCCTAATTACAAAGTGAGAGAAAAGGCAGCATTGCTGTGGGGAAAGGTTGCAGATTCCACCTTAAACAAGTGATCAATGCTAACATAGTGCAGGGCAATGAGGCAACAGCACATATTCCTGCTATCGCACTCTGATAACACATCTCTTCTGTGGCAGTCTTGTCAACAATGCATCACCTTGACCCAACTATGAGAAGTTCTAATAACATTAAAGCGACTTGGTGAGTCAGAAGTTAAAAATGTTACGTCATTCCAATGTCAAAGATATAACTTTGGGAAAATGCCTTATAAATATTTCTGCTCTTTTGGATTAAATTAAATGCAGTTCTATTTTTCTAGCAAAGCTCAGAGGCTTGTTTGATGGAAGCTTCTTGCCAAGCCTGAGATGTTAAATGATTCTCATCTTGACCATCAAACATATGCAAGTTTTATTAAGAGGAAATGCATATATATATATATATATATATATATATATATATATATATATATATATATATAATCTGCAATTACATCTATCCAAAGATTGCCTTACAGTGATCTGTTTTTGTTTTTTTTTTTTAAATAAACATACTGATGTTGAATATATTGGCAGTTAATGTAATTTTAACCTTTTATCTTCCATGTTGGTCAAATTAACTTGAATGTGCTCATGAAAATAATTTATATTCCATGGTCTCAAACTTAAGCTTCTTATACATTCAAAGCATTTAAGGTATTTTTGATTTTAACTCTCAACTATTTAACAATATTTACTTTTAATAAAAAATTTCTTGGATGGATTGGTCGCTCACTGGTAGAGTGCTTGCCTTGCACATGTGAGGCACTGGGTTCAAACCTCAGCACCACATTTAAAAAGAAATAAAATGAAGGTATTGTGTTCGTCTATAACTAAAAAATATTTTTTAAAAAAAGTTTCTTTGTCATTGTAACAAATTGGGAGCTTAATATTTAATTTTTTTCACAATTTAACAGGAAAACCTTTAAAACATTCATAAACATTCTGAAAGTTTTTTTATTTGAATAAAAGTGATATAGTCTCCTTCCCAAATTCATCAATAAAACATTGTGTAGTGGCCAACTATTTGCACAGCTAATAAGATTTTCTTTAGTACTATATGACATTAAATATTTATCTCAAAAAACATTACAAATATATTGTTATTTTTAACTGTTAAATGCCCTTAAAACTATTACTATAAAAATAATTCACAGATGGAGAAAATAAACTTTAATATAAAAGCAGATAATTATACTCAATGAAATATTTTCTTTCAAGGATTATGTTAGAATGTTTCACTGCTTTTCCAGGGTGAGAAGTATATCCTTTTTGTTACAGGAAATGCATAGATACAGTTATAGCAAAAGCTTGTTATTTAAAAGGTTAACATTTGGGTTTTCATTTGAGTGAAACTTGAAGATCAATGCCATGTTATAATTCATAACTTTAGTAAAGCACAGACTTGAATCTCAAGCAGATGGACTGTTAAGGTGGCACAAGTCATCAGGCCAGGAATGACACTCGTAGATCAACATCGTCAAATTCAACTGTTATTAACCTTGTTAAAATATATATGATTATTAGAAAATAAACTTCCAAGAAATTCAAGGATTATTTTTTTTTTTTTAATTTTTTATTGTTGGCTGTTCAAAACATTACATAGTTCTTGATATATCATATTTCACAATTTGATTCAAGTGGGTTATGAGCTCCCATTTTTACCCCATATACAGATTGCAGAATCACATCAGTTACACATCCATTGATTTACATATTGCCATACTAGTGTCTGTTGTATTCTGCTGCCTTTCCTATCCTCTACTATCCCCCCCCTCCCCTCCCCTCCCCTCCCCTCCCCTCCCCTCTTCTCTCTCTGCTCCCTCTACTGACATTCGTTTGTCCCCCTTATATTATTTTTCCCCTTCCCCTCACTTCCTCTTGTATGTACTTTTGTATAACTCTGAGGGTCTCCTTCCATTTCCATGCATTTTCCCTTCTCTCTCCCTTTCCCTCCCACCTCTCATCCCTGTTTAATGTTAATCTTCTTCTCCTGCTCTTCGACCCTACTCTGTTCTTAGCTACTCTCCTTATATCAAAGAAGACATTTGGCATTTGTTTTTTAGGGATTGGCTAGCTTCACTTAGCATAATCTGCTCTAATGCCATCCATTTCCCTGTAAATTCTATGATTTTGTCATTTTTTAATGCAGAGTAATACTCCATTGTGTATAAATGCCACATTTTTTTTATCCATTCATCCATTGAAGGGCATCTAGGTTGGTTCCACAGTCTAGCTATTGTGAATTGTGCTGCTATGAACATAGATGTAGCAGTGTCCCTGTAGCATGCTCTTTTTAGGTCTTTAGGGAATAGACCGAGAAGGGGAATAGCTGGGTCAAATGGTGGCTCCATTCCCAGCTTTCCAAGAAATCTCCATACTGCTTTCCAAATTGGCTGCACCAATTTGCAGTCCCACCAGCAATGTACAAGTGTACCCTTTTCCCCACATCCTCGCCAGCACTTGTTGTTGCTTGACTTCATAATGGCTGCCAATCTTACTGGAGTGAGATGGTATCTTAGGGTGGTTTTGATTTGCATTTCTCTGACTGCTAGAGATGGTGAGCATTTTTTCATGTACTTGTTGATTGATTGTATGTCCTCCTCTGAGAAGTGTCTGTTCAGGTCCTTGGCCCATTTGTTGATTGGGTTGTTTGTTCTCTTATTGTCTAATTTTTTGAGTTCTTTGTATACTCTGGATATTAGGGCTCTATCTGAAGTGTGAGGAGTAAAGATTTGTTCCCAGGATGTAGGCTCTCTATTTACCTCTCTTATTGTATCTTTTGCTGAGAAAAAACTTTTTAGTTTGAGTAAGTCCCATTTGTTGATTCTAGTTATTAACTTTTGTGCTATGGGTGTCCTATTGAGGAATTTGGAGCCCGACCCCACAGTATGTAGATCGTAGCCAACTTTTTCTTCTATCAGACGGCGTGTCTCTGATTTGATATCAAGCTCCTTGATCCATTTTGAATTAACTTTTGTGCATGGCGAGAGAAAGGGATTCAGTTTCATTTTGTTGCATATGGATTTCCAGTTTTCCCAGCACCATTTGTTGAAGATGCTATCCTTCCTCCATTGCATGCTTTTAGCCCCTTTATCAAATATAAGGTAGTTGTAGTTTTGTGGATTGGTTTCTGTGTCCTCTATTCTGTACCATTGGTCCACCCGCCTGTTTTGGTACCAGTACCATGCTGTTTTTGTTACTATTGCTCTGTAGTATAGTTTGAAGTCTGGTATCGCTATACCGCCTGATTCACACTTCCTGCTTAGCATTGTTTTTGCTATTCTGGGTCTTTTGTTTTTCCATATGAATTTCATGATTGCTTTCTCTATTTCTACAAGAAATGCCGTTGGGATTTTGATTGGCATTGCATTAAACCTGTAGAGAACTTTTGGTAATATCGCCATTTTGATGATGTTAGTTCTGCCTATCCATGAACAGGGTATATTTTTCCATCTTCTAAGATCTTCTTCTATTTCTCTCTTTAGGGTTCTGTAGTTTTCATTGTATAAGTCTTTCACCTCTTTTGTTAGGTTGATTCCCAAGTATTTTATTTTTTTTGAAGATATTGTGAATGGAGTGGTTGTCCTCATTTCCATTTCAGAGGATTTGTCGCTGATATACAGGAATGCCTTTGATTTATGCGTGTTGATTTTATATCCTGCCACTTTGCTGAATTCATTTATTAGCTCTAATAGTTTCTTTGTAGACCCTTTTGGTTCTGCTAGGTATAGAATCATGTCATCTGCAAATAGTGATAATTTAAGTTCTTCTTTTCCTATTTTGATGCCTTTAATTTCTTTCGTCTGTCTAATTGCTTTGGCCAGTGTTTCGAGAACTATGTTGAACAGAAGTGGAGAGAGAGGACATCCCTGTCTTGTTCCAGATTTTAGAGGGAATGCCTTCAATTTTTCTCCATTCAGAATGATGCTAGCCTGAGGCTTAGCATAGATTGCTTTTACAATATTGAGGTATGTTCCTGTTATCCCTAGTTTTTCTAGAGTTTTGAACATAAAGGGATGCTGTACTTTGTCAAATGCTTTTTCCGCATCTATCGAGATGATCATATGATTCTTATTTTTAAGTCTATTGATGTGGTGAATAACATTTATTGATTTCCGTATATTGAACCAGCCTTGCATCCCAGGGATGAATCCTACTTGATCATGGTGCACAATTTTTTTGATAAGTTTTTGTATCCGAGTGGCCAGAATTTTATTGAGGATTTTTGCATCTAGGTTCATTAGAGATATTGGTCTGTAGTTTTCTTTCTTTGAAGTGTCTTTGTCTGGTTTAGGTATCAGGGTGATGTTGGCCTCGTAGAATGAATTTGGAAGTTCTCCCTCTTTTTCTATTTCCCGAAGTAGCTTGAAAAGTATTGGTATTAGTTCCTCTTTAAAGGTTTTGTAAAACTCTGCTGTATACCCATCTGGTCCTGGGCTTTTCTTAGTTGGTAGTCTTTTGATGGTTTCTTCTATTTCCTCAATTGATATTGGTCTGTTTAGGTTGTCTATATCCTCCTGACTCAATCTGGGCAGATCATATGACTTAAGAAATTTATCTATGCCTTCACTATCTTCTAATTTATTGGAGTATAAGGATTCAAAATAATTTTTGATTATCTTCTGTATTTCTGAAGTGTCTGTTGTGATATTGCCTCTTTCATCCCGTATGTTAGTAATTTGAGTTCTCTCTCTTCTTCTCTTCGCTAGCATGGCTAAGGGTCTGTCGATTTTGTTTATTTTTTCAAAGAACCAACTTTTAGTTTTGTCAATTTTTTCAATTGTTTCTTTTGTTTCGATTTCATTAATTTCAGCTCTGATTTTAATTATTTCTTGCCTTCTACTTCTTTTGCTGTTGTTTTGCTCTTCTTTTTCTAGGATTTTGAGATGAAGTATGAGATCATTTATTTCTTGGTTTTTTCTTTTTTTAAGGAATGAACTCCAAGCAATGAATTTTCCTCTTAGAACTGCTTTCAATGTGTCCCATAGATTCCGATATGTTGTGTTCAAGGATTATTTTTGATAAAAAAAGAAAGATCCAAGAGAATGACTTTGACTTTTATTTCTTAACTTCTTGAACATGATAGAGTTTTATTTATCTCTATAAACTTAATAGCTATTTATTGTTGTTGGAGAATTATACAGAGCAGAATTTTTTTTATTGAGACACTGCAAAGGTTGAAATGCACTTGCAAGAATCCAATAATAGAATATGATCTTAATGTAAATAATTTTGTTTTTACTCTTGTTCTTTTTGTGGAAAGATCATTTTGTTTCCTATAAAATATAAATTTCTTGATAGTTGTATATTTCAGATGGCTATGTGACTGGACTTGATCAAGTCCACAGGCAGCTATAAAAACTGCTAAATGAGTTATTTTCTAAGGAATGTTATCTGATTAAAATATTTATAATACACCTTTTAAAAATATCATAAATAGGGGTGGGGTTGTGGCTTAAAGGAAGAAAGCTGGCCTAGCTGGCGTGAGGCACTGGGTTCGATCCTCAACACCACATAATAAAGTAAAGGTGTTGTATCCACCTACAACAACAACAACAAAAAAAAAATGTTAAAAAATATCATAAATAAGCCAGGCATGGTGGTACATGCCTTTAATCCCAGCGGCTCAGGAGACTGAGGCAGGAGGATCACAAGTTCAAAGCTAGCCTCAGCAAAGGAAAGGTGCTAAGCAACTTAGTGAGATCCTGTCCCTGAATAAAATACAAAGCAGGGTTGAGGATGCAGCTCAGTGGTCGAGTGCCCCTGAGTTCAATCCCCAGTACCAATCAACAAGCAAACAAACAAACAAACAAACAAATAAATCATCTCCCAATAATTCCAAAAGAAAAACAAAATTATGTCTGTTTGCTCATTATGTTAATTTAGAGATATCTCTGTGGTGTAGAAATTATTGTGGTGTCTAAGCATCTCAAAAACCACTTGGAACAAGCAAACTACTTTATGGAGATATGAATTTTATCCTGGGTTTCATTTGCCAGCAGTATAATTGGCTATTTTTTTTCATAGTGGATTGTCTAAATGTATTCTGACTTGAGATAGAAATCATGTTCCATATGAACTAAGCCAGAAAACTTCACTCAGTTTAAAGGTAAAATTTTATGTTCTTCATTAATAGATGATTTGAACCTTGATTCTCAATTGCCCATCTCTCCTCCCCAACACACACACACACACACACACACACACAGGCACACATGCACACACAGAGAGACTGGATTAAACTACTATAATATGTTATTCATTTTACCATCACCGCATGCCTCATCACCACAGATATTGAAGTATTATACCCCAAATCAGCCTGGTTTCAATCATGTGGTAAGGCACAATATGGCAAGAGGCAGTGAACACTGACATTCTAGTCAATTCCAAGTTCTTGGCAATAATTATACTAATAGGGTTTAGCATCAATTGTTCTGACCTCCCAAGAAGTAAACTGTTCATATTTCCTTTATTTGTGTACCAAATTCTTAGAGTTTTAAAAATCTTCTTGACTAGAGAAAAAAAACTTTTCAAATTATTTTATGTCTATGGTAATGAAAACTCTTCTACTCTCTGTTTTGGCATTTCAATCTTAGTATAGCAAATATCAAAGTAGAAAAGTTTTGCTAATGTTTATGATTTCCTTTTCCCTAAGATTTCATATCTTATAATATCCATGTTGACTTTTCATATAGTGAATATATGTCACAAAAAAGTCACTTTGAATCATGGACATATTTAAAATTAAAACAAGCAAAATATTAATATTCATTCCAGAGTAAGTAGCCTATTTGTCTGCCTTGTAATACTCAGAGTACATGCCGTAAGACTGTATGTAGCCTCTTACATTTGCCCTCTGGAAGCTCCCAGGGAAAATGATCATTCTTACATCAGTGGGTCTTAAAATGGGTCTTAAAATAGTTGTAGGACCTATGAGTAGTCCAGAATGCTTTCCTGGGTGATCCACAGTCTGGTCTCTTGATTCCAGAGATAAAAATAAAACTGTCTGAGTAACTTATTGTTTTGTGCATTAATGACCATGGTGTTAAACAAAAATCACATGTCACCACACGAAAGTAAAAATATAAATAATCTTATTAATCTTAGTGCTTTATTGAGTTTTTAGATTAATACTAATGTTTTTCTTCTTTGCTAGAGTGAATAAGCTGTTGGATGTGTGATATATCTTCTCTGCCTACAATGAGCTATGAGCTGAAAGATGTCCAATAATTGTGGTTAAAATGCTGACAAATTAATATGTGGGTTTGTTAATGTGTTTTCCCACTCAAAGACTGTTTTGTTTATGCAACAATCACTTTTGAACAAGAACAGTTCTAATTTGAGATTTACTCTTGGATTTCTACAACCAGTTCAAAATTTATTTGTTTGAGTTTGTTAAAGAACTTAAGTTCTTTACTTAAGTAAAATTCAGAATAATTTAGCAATTTTTGATGATAGGATTTTTAGTTTTGTTTCAGTCTATATACATGTCAAAATGCATGGTAAAATGGAATTAATATAGATGTAAAGCAAGATAGCTTTGGTTTGTTAACTATGCAAATCTCAATATATCAATAAACTTTTCAGATTCAGAGTCTCAATTTCCACATACCTTCCAATGTTCATATGAGGAAATAAGGACTTGCATATAGCACAATACCAAGCATATGGTAAACCCATATTCTCATTCATTTTTTTTCTCTCCATTTTCTGCCTTAGAGGGGACATCATGTTCTTATAATCACTATAAAGGGCCATGTAGAAATATATAGTGATGCTGAAAATGTGCAAGTTTTATCACCCTGTGATGCTATCATCAGTAATTCCACTCCTATTTGTCTCCATTTTTTTTTTAAAAAAGATTCTCCCATGTACCTGGAGCCATGATTGCAGTATTGTTTATGAAAACTGGGTAATATTACAATGGAGACTGAATCCACTGACCCTGGAGCAGATCTGCCTAGATATGGATCTCATTGCTATGTATTATTATATATGGATCTCATTGCAACCCTGTATAAGCCGTTCTAAACCCAGGTGTTCTCTTGTAAAATGGCAATAGTTACAATACCTACACCATGCTGTTGTTGGAATTAAACAAATTAAAATGGAATTAAATGAATCAATATATGTCAAGCATATTGTACAATATTTACCAATCAGTGCCAAATTAAATGTGGTTATTATTATAATGAAGGAAATTTTGACAACAAAAAAATGCAGAAATAGATATTAAAATGTGTGGAAATTTAAATGACAATTCAATGAGAATAGGCTTATATGTTTATTAAATGATGTAATTGTCTATTCATTCAGAAGGGAACAAAATTCCAACTGCTATTTCATGCAGTTTTCAAATATATATTTCAAATGTGTTAAGTATTTAAATACAAATAAAAATACCATCAAATATGTCACAAGGAAATTAAGAATATTTGTGCTAACTTCTCTGGCATCTACCATCATGCAACTTCAGCAATTGCATGGCCTTATCTTAGCCCCCTATGTCACTGAAAACGGTCTGTATGTATTAGAGATTATATTTAACAATTTTAGAGGAAGAAAAGTTTATTTGAGGGCTCTCAGTTTCAGAGGTCTCCCTTCATAAACAGTCAACTCCATTCCTTGGGACTCGAGGTAAGGTAGAACATCATAGTAGAAGAGAGTGACCAAGGGAAGCAGCTCACATGATGATCAGAAAGCAGAGAGAGATTCCAGTCACCAGATACAAAATATACACCCCAGTGTTGACCTCCTCCAGCCACACCCTACCTGCCTTTAGTTACCTCTCAGTTAATCCATCAGGGGATTTATTCACTGGTTGGATTAAGGCTTTCATAACCCAATCATTTCTCCTCTAAACCTTCTTGAATTGTCTCACACATGAGCTTTGGGGGGACACCTCACATCCAAACCATAACAATATGGAACTCATGATGTATGAAATATGATATGTCAAGAGCTTTGTAATGTTTTGAACAATCAATAAAAAAGAAAGAAAGAAAGAAAGAAAGAAAGAAATTTAGTTTTCATTAAAAATATCTGCCAATTTCCCCATGTTCTTATATAATCCTGTTATTCACTGGTTTGAATTGCCACTTCTACTTTTTTATCTTATGTAAACAATATATATATTTTTGTTTCTAATACATAGTTTAATCTGTTGACGATAAGTTTTTTGAGTACTTCAGTATTAGTTTTTATTATTTAAGTTTTTGTATTCATATCTTCCATTCCAAAGTGTACCTCATGAAAAATCTTTTATTAAATATTTTTTCTGGCTGTGCTTTCATGGCTTTAATTCCAGATGTTGTTTATAAGTACTGGTCCAGCTCTGTGGCCATCTTCTTCTGCTCCTTCACACTCCTCTGCAACCCCAGGTGACCCAAGAGAACTGAATGTTCATGGAGCAGTTCTCCTCATGAGAATAAGGAGTGCTGTTTAATTTATTCATCTTCGATGTTTTTCAGCTAATTTAAAATTTTTCTTTGTATATCTTGTGAAGATTTTGTTGTGGTTCTTAGGTGTGATATTTGTTGTTGTTATCGTACCTTGTGTTTTTATATCATAGTTTGTAATTATACGTTGTGAAAGTATTGAAAAGCCTTCAGTTTTGTATATTAATGCTACACGCAGCCACTGCACTGAACTGTCTCATATTTTTAGTGTATTAGTCGTTTAGCGTAGATATCCTGTTATAAGCAAATAATGTGACTGAATCCTCCTTTCCAATGTGTATGCCTTTCAATTAATGACCTTACCCAGTGGCAATAATCTCTATGTTCCAATAAAGAACAATATTGGGAACTCTTCTGTTTTCCTGAATTTATTAGTGATATATTAGCATTCCCCCAGTGTGTGTTTGTGTATATATGTTTCTGAGAATAATGTTAACATATAAATATAAATATATGCTGGGGCTGGGGATGTGGCTCAAGCGGAAGCGCGCCCACCTGGCATGCCTGCGGCCCGGGTTCAATCCTCAGCACCACATACAAATAAAGATGTTGTGTCTGCCAAAAACTAAAAAATAAATATTAAAAAATTCTCTCTCTCTTTAAAATATATATATATATATATATATATATATATATATATATATATATATATATATATATATATAAATAAATACATGCTAAACAGAAATAGGTATCTATGTTTTGGGCAACATGTGAATAGTTGTTCTTAAGTAAGTCTTATGAAGGATTTATATTGAATTTTATGAAATGCAATTTTGATGTTAACCAAAATACTTATTTTTCTGCTTTGAATTCTTCTGTAACAATTTTTGTTATAGATGCATTATTATTAAACTATTACCTCATTTCTTTGTATATCTTTGTATTCAATATGGAAATATTGAAATACAATGTGTATATATTTTTTGTATATCTTGTGAAGATTTTGTTGTGGTTCTTAGGTGTGATATTTGTTGTTTTTATCATAACTTGTGTTTTCATATCATGGTTTGTAATTATATGTTATGGGAATATTGAAAAGCCTGAAGCATTATATGAAGCTTTGCATGTACTTTGGGGTTCTATTTGCTAATAATTTATTCAGCATTTTTCACTCTAGCTAATAAGTTAGCACTATGGTATAGTAGTTAAAGCCCAGATATTGCCATCTGAGTTCCTGGGTTCAAATTCTGGCTCCACTAGAACTAGCTATGTAACTTCATATGCTCTGCTTTTTACTTTTCTTTCATTGTAAATGGAGGATAATTACAGTACTGAACTCATGGTTTACAAAGTTAAATGAATTAATGTATGGACAACACTAAGAACAGGTTCTAGAAAAAAAGAAAAAGCACATGCTTAATAATTACAAATAATTAGTAGTGGAACTGATTCCAGATCCTTTCTGCCAGATGTAAGATTTAGTGTCATATGCTTCTGGAAAGGATTGTCTATTTTGATTACTTTTTATGCTATTATTTTCCCTTTCTAATAGCTAATTTTTAAAATTGAGGAATTTTCTTCTCTTCTGATTCAGTTAAACTGGTAATTTGTCTGTCTTATTATGTGATCCCTCCAAAGAAGAATCACATATCAATTCAATGAGAATTTCTGTCTATTGGTGTGTTTGTTGTCTAAGTCATTCATTCCTACTTGGTCTTTATTAAACCATTGGTATCCCTTCATTTTCTATTTACCTTTATTTTCTTGATCCCCCTTGTTTTAACAGCTTGAGGTATAAAATGGATCATTTTCTATTTAATGTTCAAAGTAAATTGCACTGAGCTGGCCTCCTGCCCATCTCTAGAGCTACTTTGTGAAGAACTGTTTGTCATTCCTCCCAAGTTTCTCGATTCTGTGACAGTGTTCTCATATCTAAAGTCTCAGTCCTGTTTATTTTTATTTTAAGGGAAAAAAATCTGGAAATTCTGTCGGTCACATAGAAACCTCCTGCTCTTCACTGCTATTGATATTGTTCCCACGTGCAATTGTGACCAGCAGGTCCTGTCCTCTGCAGAAAATATGCTAGGTACCATTTTCACTGGTCTGCAATAGTTTATCCAGGGGTGTAAGGGCAGGTGTAGAAGGGAAGAAATCTGACAGAAAAAAAATCTGTCTTCTCCAGTATTTTATTCAACCCTTGAGCTCACTACTGCTTCTTTGAAGGAACTCATTTCTCTTTGCTTATACACATACATACACACACAAATATGCCCTGATACATGTGTCTAGTGACCATTAGCTTACCCATGCCGCCTTTTTGAAAGTTGGAAAAAGTCTTCCTTTCTGGGTACAAACAAAATAGGCAAGAGAGCACCTCTGGACTTAAGCCCCCACAGATCAGACACCCTACAATTGTAGGCAACCTGCAAAACCATATATAACTTTCCTGCTCCTAAATCAGGTATACATGAGAAGATAGTTCAAAAATTCACTCATGGTGTTCAGGTTGGCTGAGTTAGGGGTAGCTGCAGAATCGCCTCTGCTAGACAGTGTCATCCTTCTCTGTAACTTACAGAAAGACATTGCTTTCCCCATGTCCTAAAGATCATGAACCCTGTACAGTTAAGTAATGGAACCGAAATAGAAATAAACTGATTTCCAATAACACTGCCACTGTGTCACCCTCATGAGAAGCATGGATGTGCACTCACATGTTCCTAATTCAGGCTGCTTCAGCTAGTGACAGGTCACATACATGTCCTCTCTCCCAAACTCCAGCAAACAAATTTCCACAATTATCATTCCTATCTGGTCTCCAGTTTTTTTTTTTTTTTTTTTTAAAAAAAAAGCAATTCTCTACTTAGTCTCAATTTTCATCTCATTTCCTGCTTCAGATTGACAAGTAGTCAAGTAGTCACAATCTTGTCCTCAAACTCATCTACAAAACAAGGAACCAGACACCCATTTACTATTCTTTGACCTAGCTGATAACTCTTATCAATTACCTGAATTGTTAGGTATAGAAGTAGATAAAATAGATATAAGTAAAATTTCTGCCATCAAGTTACTGTTATTTCTAAGTTATCTAAGACTGTTTTTTGAACAGCTGATTCTCATTCTTGGAACAAATATTTATTGATCACTTTATCCATCAGGCTGAATCCTAGGCCTACACAAAACAGTAAAAACTCTTCTCCTATAGTATATTCTAGTAGACAATGTAAACAATAAACTAAAGTTTCACTTGGTTTATAAATAATAATTTAATGCTTACCAATAATCATTTAACATTATATGAAAATGCATTTAAATACATATAGATGATATACAAATAGATGTGATATAAATATAGATGTAGTCTATGTGGGGAAAAGAGGGAAAATGTGACAGTTAGCCAAGAGTTGCAGGTGTTGAGAAGGAACAAAATCTTGTGGGTAATGGAGAGTGAATCCAGGCAGAGTCAAACAAAAGGTGGAAGTTAGAAGCCAGTGTAAGAAATTGGGAGGATACTGCATGAGCCAGTTGAGAAATTACAGTAACCAAGCTGTGTAGGGACTGAGAAGTGGTTGGATTCTGAATACATTTTTCAGGTAGAGCAGACAGGATTTGCTTCTGGAGCACATGGGAGTCCTTCTTCCTGAACTCTACAACCATACATCCAACTAACTGATGCATTTCTCTTCCATTTCATCATTCATGTATTTGTTCAACATTTTTAATCCTTATTATGTGCCAAACACTTGGCTATGCTATGGGGAAAATGAATAATGCATTGTCTCTTTTTCTGAAGAACACACTGCCTAATGGAAGAGAGAGACACATTTGAAACATGTGAATTATAACAGCACTGAGAAAAAAAGTGACATAGTGAAATTGTCACAGGAAAAATGACATGTAAACTGGCATTTGAAGGATGAAGGATGAACAAAAGCCTGGGAAGAGAAAGAAAGCTGTTCTCTGGTCCAAGCCTTAGAAACGATGAGGATGGATCAGTTTTTTATGGTAATTCAAATGCAAGTATCCAGAAATCAAATGTAAAAGCAGACTGAGGCCCAGGTAAAGAGAAAGAATACACAAAAATATGTATTCTGTTTACCAGAATTTTGAGAATGCAAGTGCATTTCTCAAAATGAATTCTAAGGCACATGAATTCCTTAACTACATGACTGTGCTCCTCATTCTGAGCCTTAAAATGCAGAATTGTCGTTGGTATTTCACAGACCCTCTCTTTGTATATTCTGACATGTTTAGCTCCTTTGGTTTCTTCCTTCCAGGTAATTTTATTTTCTCTTCCTTCCATGCACCTTATCACTCCCTCCCAGGGACATCTGCCAAAAACTGTCTAACTCCTACCTCACAATTTTTCACATGCCACATCCTAAGGATCCTGTTGCAGAATTTTCTCACCCTCTTAAGCCTTGTTTTCTTCATTCATAAAGCGACAAGGATACCCACTTCATAGGATCATAGTAAGGATTAAGTGGGTTAATATATCAAAGCACTTGGAACAATGCCTGTTGCATAATAAATGCTCAGCACAGTCTAGCAATTGTTTGGAGGAAGCACAGAGTAGTGGTTAGCAGGTGGGCTCTGGAAGGAAACAAATCAATTTGAATCCAAACTCATCCACTTAGCATTTGGATGACTGGGGAAAGTAATTTATATTTCCCTGGCTTCGTTTTTTTTTTTTTTTTTTTTTTTTCTCCTGTAAAATGGTTAATACCACAGAGATGCATGCTACCTACCAGTATATTATGGCAGGAACTTAAAGGCCATATTTCTAATAACAGTTTTCCTTCAAGATACATATTTGAATAATGCATGTAGAGGGTTTAGAACAAGGCCTGGCAGGAAACAAAAACTCACCAGGTATGGTGGAACACATCTGTAGTCCCAGCTACTTGGGAAGCTGAGACAAAAGGATCATTTGAGCCCAGGAGTTCAAGTCCAGCCTGGACAATATATTAAGAGCCCAGCTCATTTTTTTTTAATCTTTAAAATGCAGCAAATTTTAGCTATTTTGATAATTATTGTTTGTTTATTATTGCTAATAATGATTCTATCTTGAGTTCAAGTTCTTTGCTAACTTTAACCTGTATCCTCAAAAATGTTAAAAAATATTTTTAGGGAGTGAAATGTTAAATTCATCTTTTATGTTTCCTTCATAATCTTTGATCAGTCTTTATATAAGAGCCCAGCCAAAAAATGTTAATTTGAATACAGAAATATTCCAAAAATCAACTGTGTAGGAGGAAAAGCAGTTAACTTGTCAATATTCAGTCATTAGCAATTAAGAAATAATAAAATAATTAACCTGATAGAATAAAAACTCAATATAAGTTAATTTCACTTAACATATTCTCTATATTTTAATAGTATTATAAATAAAAATGCAGAGACAAAGATATTTAAGGCAAATATAGAGAAACAAACAAACAAAAAAAAACTTTTGTAGAGAAATCATCTACTAGAAACCCACAAGAAACAGCAAATTAGCAAGTGGTAGGAGGGGGAAAATTATACTGAGAACTTCAAGTTCTCAGTAAAACTTCAAGTACAACAATCAAGAAAGTTTTTATAAGAATTTGTTATGCCAAAGTTTTAAAAATGTTTAGTCTGTTCCTCCAATGTATAAATATTCTTTAGGAAAATATTGCTTTCTTTACTTTTTTTGTATTTTTATTTGAGAAGTAACACATAAGCATGGTAAAAAAAATCAAGTAACACAAATGTGAAATTAAGTCTCCTTGTCATACCATTAACTTCCCCTAATGCTTTTTATCCAGAAAAAGGAAAATTTTAGTCAGCAATCACTTCAAAATACATATGATCATGCATAAAGTTTGAAAATCGAGTGAGTCTATATATATCATGCTGCCTTTTTAATCTTAAATTTGTAAATATTTTATATCAGTGCACCTAGACACACTTCTATATGTCATATGAAGGTATCACAATGTATATACAGCTGAGGAAATTGAGACATTTCCAGTATTTCGCTTTAACAAACAATATTAGAATAGACATTCTTGCACATATTTTGTCATTATTTTGCAAATATAAATTGCTAGAGTTATAATCCAATATAGAATTTTTATTTTAATGACTGTCTAATTTGTCAGTTATTAATAAGAGTTGACAAAAAAAGGTTGTAGCAATTGAAAATCCTACTATGTGTTAATGAAAGGTTCTGTTTCCTCAAGTACTCACCAGCATGTACTCAGACATTTAAATTATATTGTTTTTTTTTCATGTAGACATTTTATCTGGTTTTATTTTTTAAATATTCTTCGAATATATTTGTTATTACAGAACTGTAGTTTTTTAATTTCCTCATTTTTGTTCTAGAACTTTTGTAAATTTAACTTTTAGGTGTGGGTACTGAAGATTGAACTCAGGAACCCTTTACCACTAAATCACACCCTCAACCCCTTTTTATTGTATTTTGACACAAAATCTCACTAAGTGCCCAGAATGGCATTAAACTTGCAATCTTCCTGTTCAGCCTCCCCTCAGATTAATCCCTCAGATTACAGGTGTGCATCATCAAGACTTTCTGGGGCATATTTCTTAAGAAAGTAAACAGACAAAAATAAAACATTGTACTATTCAATTTATGACAATGACTAATATTTATTGAGCACTTACTACCTACCCTGCAGTGGTCCAGGCATTGTCACTCTAATGCCTGTGGCAAATCCAATTAGCATCCTGTTTTCATAGAGACTTTAGGCTAAGGCAGAATTGACATTTTAATTATAAGGCTGGAAAAAGGAAAGCATAAGTTCTAGGAGAGGTAGATCACACATGACTTACAAACCCTGAAATATTAACCATGTGGTTCTTTACAAAAGAAAGAAAAGAAAAGAAAGATTGCTGACCACTGTTTTAAACCTTTTGCATGTATTTATTCATTTAGTTTTCACATGAGTCATTAAAACAGTTGACATTCTTTTTGGTTGGTACTGGGGACTGAACGCAGGGGAACTGGACCACTGAGCTATATCCCCAGCCCAGCCCTATGTTGCATTTTATTTAAAGACAGGGTCTCACTGAGTTGCTTAGCATTACCTTTCCCAAGTAATGGCTTACCATTGCTGAGTCTGGCTTTGAACTTATGATCCTCATGTCTCAGCCTCTGGAGTCACTGGGATTGCAGGCCACCACGCCTAGCAACATTCTTAAATAATGTTTAAAATATGCTATTCTTTCAGATGAGAAAACTGAAACACAAAAAGATGTCTTTTAATTGCTGTAAAGGAAATAAATAGAGAAATGAAGAGCTAAATAAGGATGTAAAATGAAGAGGGTCTCTAAGAGAAAAGAAAGTGGGCATCAAAAGAGGAGAAAGGGATATGCTTGGCAGATCAAGGAAGCTCATTTGCCATCACTAGAAATTTGGTCTATTTAGGGAATTTGAAGATGATCAGTGTGGGTAGGGTACAACCAGGTGAGCTAAGAAGTGGGAAACTGTGGAAACACAGTAAAGACAAGGTCATGCAATACCTTGAAAGAAATCTAAGTTGTATAAAATAAATGTATGGGAAGCCATCGAAATACAGGAAGAGGGGGCACAGGTGATGCATTTATGTTAAGATAACACATGGACATGTGAAGAATAGAATATGGAATGACCAAATGTGGTGGTGGT
The DNA here is from genome assembly GCF_021218885.2 of Marmota monax. Lineage (NCBI taxonomy): Eukaryota > Metazoa > Chordata > Mammalia > Rodentia > Sciuridae > Marmota > Marmota monax. Next base: position 24,235,254 of record NW_026692201.1, read on the forward strand.
GCAGTAATCCTGGAAAAAAATATTACAACAGGATGAACTGAAGGCGTGGCAGTTATTTGAAGAAAAGGGATAAAGACAGGAAATGGTTTGTTACAGGATAATGTTTGGGAGATGAAGAGAAGAGAACAATGCCAGGTAGCTGGTGGTAATAACTCACTGGATAGGTAATGATGTGATTTGCTGGCATGGGTTAAGCACAAAAGGAAGAGTCCTCAGAAGAAAAATTAAGATCAACTTTCTGAAATGTTAACTTTTAAATTACCTGTGAATCTAAATAAAGAAAGAGCAAAATCCTAGACTTTATCTTGGAGAAGCTCAAGCACATAGTATTTAGATAACTCACCCAAGCCAATAGTGGAGCTGTGCCAATAAACGTGCCAATTTTCCTTGGCCTCCAAGAGACCAAAAGCAGCTAGCCAGATAGATTGATTTATTCAAGACTCTAAACCTGGGAGATTACTAGCTGCTTCTCCAAAATGCCTCAGAAGAAACTGGAAATCCACCTACTTTAGCATCACTGGCACACAAGGATGAAAAGAAGTTGCTTCATGTCTCATCTCTTGTTAAAACAAGAGTCATAAGCATCCCTCAATATGACACTTGAGCTTCATTCCAGTGAGCAGGGGTGGGAGTGGGGGGCACGAACCATACATAGTTTCAGAGAAAGGAAGGTCAATAAGAGGAAACAGTGCATACCAACAAAACAGACCTGCTGCAAGAGACAGATGACAATGTGAGCTAAAATAATTAGAACATTAGCAGAGATTCAAGCTCAAAAAATGCACTCCAGACACTTTCTTGGGAAGACAAACAAGCAAACATGCTTTCCTAAAATCAATAATTCAATAGATAAAATGAAAGAGAATGAGGTCACTGTTTAGAATCGTGTGAGTCTGGAAGTTTGAAGAAAAATAAACAACTACTGCACTAAGAATTGAAACCTTGGAGAATAGATCAGGACACCTAAACACGCAAAAAAAAGTACAAGTTACAGTTGGAGAACAGAGAATCAGTGATAGAGGACCAATAATTAAGCAAATTTAATTGGATATATTGAACCAAACAATCTCAGTTGTATTGGGATGTTATCTTAAATTCATTGGATGCATTTTTTCCATTTGAAAACTTGAAGCTTCAATCTCAGGTAAATATTGTTCTGTTATCAAATTATGTTCAACACTTTATCATTTCTATTCTTTTATGCCTTATACTAGATAAAACACCATGCTTATGGATTCATTTTTCGTGTGGCTTTATTTTTTGTTGTTGTTCTTGTATTTTATATTTTTGCCTAGCTTTTATGTTAGTACCTATTGCTGTGTAAAAACTACCCCAAACTCAGCAGCTCAAACAATAATTATTGATTATTGCTTCCAAGTCTATGGGTCACCTGGGCAGTACTTTGGTCTTGGCTAGATTCACAAATATTTTTATTTTTCACTGTTGCTGTCTTGAGGACCAGGGCATAAAATGTGCAAGATGAGTCTGAAACAGCTTTTTAAATGCCAGGTGGCCAAGAAGCTCTTAAAATGACCAATGAGCTAAGTTAAGGGGGCTCCTAAGTGCCAGGATGAGGCCCTGCGAGCATCCACAAGAATGGTAACTTTAGTGTATCAAAGCACACTACATATGTTTGAATTCCTGAGTACAGAATAAAACCCAAAACAAAACAAAGCAAAAAACCATCAGCTATCCTTGAATGATGTTGAGAAACATTTCTTTGAAAACTGGAAAATAAAATAGAGAATCAAACATTTATCCTGTCCTTCCCACACAAACTATACCTTTAGAAAAGAAAATGAGAGGTAAAGTGAAATTTTTCTTGAGGTAAATATTCTAACAATTAAATCAAGAAGTGCTCAAACTAGAATTTTTGTAACTTCTAATGAATTAAGAGCTAAGTATGATCATCAGTGGCTGCTAACATCAACAAGACAGACAGGCAAGCTCTTCAATACTAAAGCCAAACAATAAGCTTCTGAATCCAACTCAATTTACAGAAAATAAGGATCATTTTTAATTTGACCATGTGAGCAAGTCAACACAATCTAAAATATGTGGAGCACTACTGGACAAATTATCCTGTTTCTTCAGCAAATAAATTATAAGGAACAAAAAATATGAGCAGGAGGGTAAACTGAATTATATTACATAGAGATGGCCCCTTGATGATAAAGGTTTAAAGAAAGGTAAATAAACATTTACAGTACTATGACAGTAGACATCGTGGCTAAAGTTAGAGGGAAAAAAAAAAGATTATTTTTTAAAAAGAACACAGGCAGGGCTTCTGTGGTGGCCATGAAAATCCACCCTGGGTGACTAGGAGAGGTGGTTGCAAAGGTGTTCAAATTACCATAACTGATTGATTTGTGTATGTATTTAGGTATTCTGCTTTTTTGTGTTTGTATTCAGTTAAACAATAAAAGAGATTTTAAAAATGCATCCACTAAGGTTTCTACCTCTGATTTAGAATAGCTCGTGGCAAAACACTTCTTTCTATTAAGACCAACTAGAAAAAGCAGAATGAAAGGATTTTTTACTAATGTCACAGAAGCTGAGACAGTTAGGAGTTAAGGACCAAGAAAGATCCTGAAGATATTGAAAGATCCTTAGGGTCGGCCCAAGCTTCTGGACCCTGTTCTCCCCTTGAGGTACTTGCCAGTTAAGCTAGACATCAAATAACATATAGATAGACAGGTAGAAAAACATAACTCTCGGAATTTAAGAACTTTTGTAGAGAATGTAAAAGATAAAGGAGAAATCATACTCCAAATTAGAAAATATTTTTAACTGGATGAAATATAAAAGCTTATAGATTGCAGCTAAGCAGTGCAAGGAAATTCACTAGCTCTGAATACTTACCTGAGAAATGAAGAAAGCCAACAGATCAATGTGATCCAGTGCTAAGCCCTGACAATCTGTGTAAATTAAACCTTCTACTAGGAACTACTGCTTCCAAAAGGAATGATGGTCTGACAGATGTCCTCATACAGGCTTATTGGGACAGATCTATGGAGTCTGATCTTTTCCAGGGTAAGAAGAAAAATTATAATGACACATTTGAATTTGATGGGGAGAATCTTCTTGGGTACATGAGATAATTCAGAAAATACTGCCTTAGGAAACAGAAAAAAAATGTGTCCAGATCCTTCTCTGTAGTTTTCAAACATGAGATATGTGCCAATTAGAATGTGAAATACTTCACATTTTTCCCATTCATCTTGTACCTCCAAAAACAATGATATGACTGATTTTGCATGCAAAATTTTAAATTATTATTCTATGCACTCATTATTTTAAAAAGTATTTCTCTAGAAGGGGCTCAAAAACCTCAGTTTATGAAGACTTTAAGTCTTCTGTACTAGTATTTTGTACTGAAATCATGAGTGATTGTATAGACATTCATAAAGGAGAATGTTATTTTGTTTCACTGGGAAGCCTTAACTGGAAAGCCTAGAATAAACATTTTCTTTTCCTGAGTGAAGGCTAAAACTAATAATTAGACCATAAATATCACAATATTATTTGTCATTATATCATTATCAAGTCTATTTATCACTCTTTAATGAGTTCTAAATGTTAGTTCTGTTTTTGGATTTGGAATGTACACTGGAGTACTAAGGACTATGAGAAAAGAGAGCTTGCAGGTCATGCTGTGTGGATTCTCATAAGCAAACACCAGAAAGAAAGTACCTTGATATTTACAAAATTAAAAGCTGCAAATTAAAAGGGCTTTACATCAGAGCACAAGTAGTTGATAAAAGATCTCGCTGATAGACAAAATCGGAAAAAACCATCAGTTGCCTCTTCATGACACTCTATTGAACTTATTGAAAGAGTACCCTGATTTCCAACTTCAGCATTAACAGGAAGAGGATAAATATTAGTATTGCACAATTACAATGATGATAATTTAATTTTTCTGCCACCTGGGTATAAAATTTGGAATCCTTGGCACAGTCTTAATTAAAAAAAAAAGTTATTGTTTAACATGGCTAATGGCAATATCCTTAGAATAGGTTACCAGATTCAGTTACCAGATATGTGCAGGACATGTATTTAAATGAACTTAAAAGTGGAAAATAAATTGCTTTGAAAATTCATAACAGGAAAAGAAAATAAGAATGTCACATTTTAGTCTATTCTATTTTTAACTGATGCATAAAAGTTGTATATACTTACTGGGTATGGTGTGTTGTTTTGACAAATGTATACATTGTATAATGTTCAAATTAGGGTAAACACATCTATTGCTTTAAACATTTATCATATTTTATGATGAAAATATTCAATTCCTTTTTTAATATTTTAAAAATACACAGAATATTATCCTTAAGTATTGTCATTTAGGATCACCCTTGGGTACAATGGAACACCAGAATAACCTGCTCCCAACTCTAACTTAGTACTCATTGATTAACCTTTCCCAATTCTGCCCTCCAAAGCCTTTAGTAACCACTATGCTACACTCAGCCACGAGGTCAAATTTTTCATATTCCACATGTGAGTGAGAGCCTGAAGTGTTTGTTTTTCTGTGCCTGGCTTATTTCACTTGAAATAATGATCTCTACTCCACCAATGTTGTCATAGGTGACAGTTTTTAATCCTTTTTTATAGATGAATAGTAACACATTGTGTATACCTACAATATTTTCATTATTCTTTCATCAGCCAATGGATACTTAGGCTGTTTCCATTGCTTGGCTATTGTGAATATGCTGAAATCATTATGGAAGGACAGATGATATCTCCCCTACATACAGATTTCATGAGTATTTTTTTATATACCTGATGACCATTTATATGCCCCTTTTAAAAAGTGTTTGTAGTTTGTACTTTATAATTATTCACAGTAGTGGTATTTGTTATGCTATCCTCACATATGCACATAACAAAATTTGATGATCTATTCTTCAGTACCTTTCCTTTCCCTCCCTTCTCCTTTTCCCTGATCTGCCAGCTCTACTCTACTGATCTCCTTTTTATCATCATTGTCATACCATCATCATAATCATCATCATTTTAATTATTGCATTACAATTATATATAAAAACAGAGTTCCTTGTGGTATATTCATACATTGTGCCTAGCATAATTTGGTAGATTCTTTCTCCTATACTTCCCTATTCCTTCCCTTCCTTCCTCCTTCTGAATCCTTCCTATACTCTATTGGTCTCCCTTCTATTTTCATGAGATCCCTTTTTTAAATTTCTTTCTATTTTTTCTTTCTCTACATTCCACATAGAAGAGAAAACATTCATCCCTTTATTTATGAGTCTGGCTTGTTTCATTTAGCATAACCTTCTCCAGTTCCATCCATTTATTCATAAGTTAAATAATTTCATTCTTCTCTATGACTGAGTAAAACTCTGTTTGCATATATACCACATTTTCATTATCCATTCATCTGTTGACAAACACCTAGGCTGGTTCCATAGCTTGGCTATGTGTGAGTTACACTACTCACACACACACACACACACACACACACACACACAAATAAGAGTGGGATAGCTGGGTCATATGGTGGGTCCATTTCTAATCTTTTGAGGAATTTACATATTAATTTCCATAGTGGTTGTACTAACTTAGAATCCCATCAACAACACATAAGTGTGCATTTCCCCCATCCTTGACAGCATTTATTTTGTGTATTCTTGATAATTGTTATTCTAACTTGAGTGATAAAAATTTCAATGTGTTTTGTTTTGCATTTCCCTGAATGCTGACAATATTGAACATTTTTCTCATGTATTGGTTGAAAACTTTTATTTACTTTTTGAGAATGCCGTTTTAGTGCTTTTGTCCATTTATTAATTGCAGTTTTGTGAGGTTTTGTTTTGTTTGGTTTTTGGTGTTAAATTTTTGAGTTTTTTTAATATATTCTGGATATTAATCCTCTGTTAGAAGAATAGCTGGCAAAGATTTTCTCCTATGTTGGGGGCTATTTTCTGACCTTCTTGTTTCCTTTTCTGTGCAGAAACATTTTTGTGATTCTTGGTTGTATTTCTTGAGTTTTAGAGGTCTTGTTATGGCATCTGCATCAATATGCTGGAGTGCTGACCCTATTTTTTGTTATAGCAGTTGTAAACTTTCTGGTCTAATTCCTGGGTCTTCGATCCACTTTGAATTGACTTTTGTGCAGGATGAGAGAGAGGGATCATTTTCTGTACATATGGATATCCTGTTTCCCACTATCATTTGTTTTTTAAGAGGCTATCTTATTGTCACTGAATGTTTTTTACATTCCGATCAAGTCTCAGATGACCATATCTGGTGTGGATTTTTCTCTGTGTCTTCTATTCTATTCCACTGATCTTAGTGTCTGTTTTGATGTCCATGCCATGCTGTTTTGATTACGATAGCTCTGTAGAATAATTTCAGATCAGGTATTGTGATGTCTCTAGCATTGCTCTTATTGCTCAAATTTGCTTTGGCTCTTATGGGTACTTATTCTTCTGTATGAATTTTAGAACATTTTCATAGTTCTGTGAAGAATGTCATTGGTATTTTGATGGGCTTGCATTGAGTCTATAGACTGCTTTTGGTAATATGACCATTTTAATAATATTAATTCTGACCCTCCAAGAACATGGGAGGTCTTTCAGCCATCTAATATCTTCTTCTATTTCTTTCTTCAGTAGTCTATAATTATTTTAGAAGTTTTTTGCCTCCTTGATTAAATATATTGTTAGGTATTTTCTGAAATTGTGATTGAAATATTTTTCATGATTGTTGTATAGAAAAACTATTGCTTTTTATATGTTGATTTTTGTATCCTGCTACTTTGCTAAATTTTCTTATCAACTCTACATGTCTTCTGGGTCTTCTAAATATAGGACCATACCAATTGCAAACATTTTTATGTTTTCTGGCAATCACTAAAATAATATAAAATGGTCAAAAAATAAAACTGAAGATAAAATCAGCATTTCTTAAACATAATCTTTCCTAAAATGATACAGATAACTAATGTAATTCTAACGTGAAATCCAACATTAATATAATTGTTGATATCACTATTAATGTTTTTAAATTAATATGAAAAAATAATGGATTAAAACTTCTTAAATAATAGGAATAAAAAATAATCACAAAGAATGACTTTCCATAACTGAAATCTATTATAAAGTTACCATAACCAAAATGTAAAGATAGATAGGCAAATATATCAATGAAGTAAAACCAAGTTTAGAAATAGATCCATCATTAAATACCTAGAAATTAGAGCAGAAATCCTGTAACTGCTATAAGAAAATGTAGGCCTAACACTCGAACATGTCGGCTCAGGAACTGACTTCATTAACAAAACTCCTAAAGCACAAGAAATAAAGTCAAAATCAATAAGTGAAATGTCATTAAATTAAAAGCTTCTGCACAGCAAAGGAAACAATCAAGAGTATGAAGAGAGATCCTACAGATTGGGAGAAGATTTTTGCCACCTGTTCCTCAGATAGGGTATTAATATCCAAAATATACAAAGAACACATAAAGCAACACCAAAAATACACAACTTAATAAATAGGCAAAAGAACTAAACAAACATTTTCCAAAAGAAAAAAATACAAATGGTCAACAAATATATGAAAAAATGTAAAACATCTACAGTAATTAAGGAAATGTAAATCAAAACTACATTGAGAGTTCAGCTCACTCCTGTCAGTATAGCAATTATCAAGAACAAATAATAATAAATGTTGGAAAGGATTTAGGGGAAAAGGTACATACATTGTTGGTGGGACTGAAAATTAGTGCAACCACTCTGGAAAGCAGAATGGATATTCCTCAAAAAACTAGTAGAGGAATCAGCATATGACCCAGTTATTCCACCCTTCAGTATATATTCAAAACGTTTAAACTCAGCATACTAAAGGGATGTAGCCATATCAATGTTTATAGCAGCACAATTCACAATAACTAAGCTGTGGAATCAACCAAGGTGCCCTTCAACAGATGGATGGATAAAGACAATGTGGTATATATACACAATGGAATATTACTCAGCCATAAAGATGAATGAAATGATACCATTTGCCAGTAAATGGATCAAAGTGGAGACTCTTATGCTAATAAGCCAGTCTACAAAAGTCAAAGGTCCATTTTTTTCTCTCTGTTATATGGAAGCAAATCCAAAACAAGGAGATGGGAAATAAAAAAGAAAAAAAAAAACAAAAGAGATAGAAAAAGGGGGGAGGTGAGGGAATTTCATCAAAATAGAAGAAAGATCACTTGAGTAGACAAAAGGGAATTGAAGAGGTGAAGGAGGGATGGGAAAAGAGAAGAACAGTGGAATGAATCTGACTGAACTTTCATATGTACATATATAACAGAGTGAATCCCGTCATTCACTATATTCACAAAACACAAGTTAAAAAAAAATATATAAATAAATTACAGAAAGATCAGTAGAGTGGAGGGAGGGGAACAGGGGAGAGAGAAAAAAGGGAGGAGAGACATGCTGGGGACTGAATTAGAGCAAAATATATTTCATGCTTTTATGATTATGTCAAAATGTCTCCAGGTGTTACATATAACTAAAAAAAATTTTAAAAATTAAAAAATAGCTCCAATATATGTGAAAAAACATAATTAAGTTGATAAAAGTATAACCTTAATTTAGAAAGAAATTGATCCTTTCTTTAATAAATGTTACTGGCATAATTAGCAATTAATTTAAAATAATCAAAAACTTAGACACTCTTTTTTTATATCATGTAAAAATTAGTGTGTAGACTGATTAAAATATAAATGAAAAAGAATAATAAAAATTGCTAAGATAATGTGTAAGAAAATATTCATAAATCTTTGAAAAGTCCTCTAGCAAAATACTAAATCAAAGAAAAGACGGATACATTCAATGACTAAAGTATTTAAAATTATATCACATACAAATTCCTGAGGAAAAAATTAAGTAAATAATTTTGCAACATTTGTGATTAATTTTCTAAGTGCCTACAAAATCTAAAATTAAAAGTACTCTGGTAGAAAAATAGACAAGAGGAAATGCAAACCACCAAAAACTTAAGAAAATATGCTGAACTCACCAGTAAAAGTCAATGAAGTGCAAGTAAAACAACAAAGGTACATTCCGTTGTATTCTTCGGTGAGGAAAAAAATACTTTAAATGCCAACATCAAATACTGCTGAGCTTATGCAGAATAATAGGTGACTGATGGGACATCACAAATACCAAGAAGACTAAAAACTATTCAAAAATGAAGACTCACGAGGCCCTGGATTCAATCCCCAGCACTAGAAAAAAAGGAAAAGAAGAAGAAGGATATAAAAAATGCAGGACAACTAAGTTTGGTGTATAATTTTGAACTAGATCTGTTTGCTCTGAGGGACATTACTGTAACATCTGGTAAAACTTGAACCAGGATTAGTTACTAGTATGATTATTATATGATTAATAATAGGGTATTATTATAGTATTATATGATTAATAATAGTATATTATTATATATAATATAAATCAACATTAATGCTGACAGTTGCATTTTGGCTATGTAAGGAGTATGATGTTGCTTGTAGGAAATACAAGTATTTGGAGTTATAAGGACATAATTTCACAATTTACTCGAAATCCTTAGAACTTCCAACTTTTCTCTGAATTTTAAATTTTTCACACACGCATATTAACAGCAAACCAACATTAAGAAGTATATTCCACAAAAATAGCAATGCAACCTGAACAATATTATTTATTTTCAACAGGAATTATAAATAAGTTTATATTCATTGATAAGACAAGAGTTAAATGATATGTTCACCATACAGAGTGAATTTTTGTTATGTGAATAAATTAAAACTACATGTATTTACTTTCCACATCCAACCCTGCTTGGACTTAAAAGTAACTGACTCAAAGAAAAGATTCTGCTTCATGTAGCTGTGGTTCTGGTGAGAGCTTGTCAGACCTGTTGGGTGATTAGACAGTCGGCAAAGAGGAAGATCCTACAACACTCAGGCCAAAGCACTCAGTCATTTTCACTCACCTGCCGGCAGGGCCAAGCAACACTCCAGGGCCCAAAAGCACTTCAAAAGTCATATTTTTCACTTCAACCAATTGTCAAAAGCTTTTTCCTTATTTCCCCCTCTATGGTAACAAACTAAACTCACCCAATATAATGACTTTTCTTTCTTACATAAAAAAGTTTGTAGACTGTTAGAACATAACAATGCATTCTCATTCTTCAGTCATGTATTCCAACAAAATCAGTAAAGGTGTTAGTGTCCTAACAGTGTTGGGTCTAGAGATTCACTTATTCTGTTAAAGTTATGACCTCCATGCAGTGAACAGGGATGATGAGCTAAAGTTAATTCTGAATACAAAGTGATTAATAGAAATACAGGATAAGAATAACAACCATATTCTCCTTGAAAGTTAAAAGTCTGCTTTGCTTTTAAATATGCTGTTATTCTTTAAGGAACCTCCATCCATTTCAAGATTCAGACAGTTGACTTTGGTGTCACACTCAGACAATAATAAATAGCAAAACACAGCAGCATGTTTCACAAGCAGCATGATGAGGACCTGCTTGTGTGGGCATTATTTTCATCAGGACCATGTCCACAATAGACAATATCGAACATTCAGGCAATATCAAACAGGGTGTAGAAGAAGACAGAACCGGTTCTCTAGCATCTGAAAATAAATCATAGAAACAATCTAAACAATACGAGTATAAAAATCAATTTACTAAATATTTAAGTTAATGAGAACATTTTAGCTCCTTCTTTTAACCCCTCTCTACAAAACATCAGTTTGGAGCTTTCAAGTACATGCGGGAATGTGTAGCAGAGTATGAGAAATTGTGCCTGAACAGGACCTGCCAAAGCTCTAAGAGCCACTTCAGCTTTATTTACCTTCACTCTAGATTGATCATCACCCTCACACAGCTCAACTTCTTCCTATAATACACACTCTTGACAATGGCTTATTTGGCCACTTACAAAAATAGTGCTACCATTTGTCCAAGAGCAACAAGTTCAATATGATTCAGAGACCACAGAAAATGCTCTTCTCTTAAAGGAAAGGAAAAGATAGTAAAATCGTCAGAGAACACATTGATTTTTTTCACCTTTATTTGGTGTAATTAATTTCAACAAAGATCTGCTGAGCATTTATTACTAGCTGTGTTACATCAGACAAAAATAAAATACTGATCAAGTTCCAATTTTCCAAGAATATATAGGGCAAGTTTTCAGATCACTCTTCAATTCTGGGCTTTCTAATCTAGATGTGTAAACAACCGTGTGACTTGCAGTGATCTTTGACAAGGCACATAATATTTCAGTTTCCTGCTCAAACCACGTAATGTGGATAAGTTTATATTTTTATCATTTTTCTTTTCAAATAACCTTTTAACTCCCCCCAAATAAGAATTATTCAGTGAAATGTTGTTCTATATCCCACACCAGGCCCCACCCACAATGTGAGTGCACACATATGTACTCCTTAATTCCGATTCACCACAAGTGTAAAACGTAGAACGATTCCTCATTAGCTAGACCATAGAGATCTCACGTTTTTGATGACTAATTTTCTTTATTTGGAAAGTCAGATTTGGATATCATTTTTTTTTCATCTAAATTGTATAATATATTTCTGGTAAATATCAGTATAATGGATATAAAACTTCTCAAATGGCATTTATTAAAAGAGATAACATGGTTACCCCTTCCTCTATTGAGAGAGGATCCAATGCTCTACTAAACATCTTCAGCTTTAAAAATGGGAGGTGCCTTCCAATGTGATCTCCCTGCCTTCACACTACTTCACACCTCCAGTCCTCTACAAGCAATGTTAAGTGGTCAGTAGATGCATCCTATTGTTAGGACAGATTAGGGTAGTATAGATACAATCAGGCCCTCTTTCTACATCATGCAGGAATTTTGCCTAATTGCAGAAATATTTATTGTATGCCTTGTATATTGGTTTGCTAGGGCTATTATAACAAAATACTACAGGATGAGTGGTTTAAACCTCAGAAATGTTTTTTCTCACCAATTGGAGTCTGGCAGTCCAGGGTCAAGGTACCAGAAGGTCTGTTTTCCACTGAGGTTCTTTGACTTGCAAACACCAAGGCAGTATAATGGCTTGGTGCAGTTCCACAACGCAGTCCTTCTGTGTATGTACACTCCCAGTGTCTTTCTATGTGTCCTAATCTATTCATATAAGGATGACAGTCACATGGATTAGGGCCCACTCTAACAGCCTTATTTTGATTCAATTATTTCTTTAAATGCAATGTCTACCAATACAATCACATGTTGAAGTACTACAGGTTAGGGCTTAAACATATGGAGGGGAGGGAACAACTCAGCCTGTAACACCTTTCTAGCATGTATTCAAGGAATATGAAAATGAAAATGTCTTCTCATGAGCAGATCATGTATTCTATTAGGAAGGTAAGTCTGAAACCAGGCGTTATAGTCAGAATGCAAGTGCCCACAAAATAAAACATGAAAGTATTGCTAAAGCTCAAGAAAAATAAAGGATCATGCCTATTTGGGAAAAGCAAAAAAGTGTTCATAGAACAGATGACATATGAGAACATGGCTTTAGTGACTTCCAATTAGGGAACACCACAGCAGATGAAAGTTTTCTCTGGTTCTTCTTCCTGAATAAGTACGTTCCTCATGCCTGGATGATACAGGCATTGTCTTGTACAGTTGGTAATTGCTTCAGATAGTTCTTCCATGACAGAAATTCTCCCAGTTTAACTCTGTCTACTGTGCTGCTAAATACTTCACATTTTTAAATCATTTTATTGATAGGTAATAAATTTCAGTAATTGTATATTTTTTATTTTGAAGTTTATTTTATTCTTAATGGTGATGGCCAATTTTATACGTCAACTTGACCAGGCTATGGTGCCCAGTTGTTTGGTCAGACACTAGCTTGCATGTGTTATGAAAACATTTTGTAGATGTGATTAACATTTATAACCAGGTGAGTTCCATAAAGAAAGCTAACCTTAACAATGTGGCTAAGACTCATTCAATTTATTGAGCATCCAAAATTCATTGAGTAAAAAATGGTTACTAGAAGAAGGAGTTTTGCCTCAACTTTAACATAGAAATCCTGCCAGAGTTTCTAATCACTCAAGATCTTCTATGAGTTTAATGTGGGTTGACTTTCTAACATCAACTTTTGTCTGTTTCCAGCATGCCCTATAATATTCAAATTTGAAAGCACAATATTGAAACCACAATAATGTGAGGCAATTCCTTAAAATACAGCTAGATAGATAGATGGATGGATGGATGGATAGATAGATAGCTCTAGATTGATTATAGTTTAAAAGATAGAGAGTGAGAGAGACAGAGACAGAAACCCAGGTGAATCCTATTGGTTCTGTTTCTTTAGAGAATCCTAACTATCTAATTATCAAATGAGTCTGGTCATTTTTATATTTTTGTATTATTATTTGTGGTTTTCCACTTGGATTTTTTAATCCATAATTACTCTTTTTAATTTTTTTGTTTTAATTAGTTATACATGACAGTAGAATGCATTTATGCACTTTGATATATCATACATGGATGGGGTACAATTTCTCATTTTTCTGTATATGTTGCAGAATCATATATTGGTCATGAAGTCACATATATAATACAGTAATAATGTCTGTTTCATTCTACTGTCTTTACTATCCCCACATGCCTTCCACTCCCCTCCCATCACTTCCCTCTACCTAATCTAACTAAGGTAATGCTATTCTTCCCTAGTGCCCCCCCCACCTTATTGTGAATTATCATCCTCATTTTAGAGAAAACATCTGGCCTTTGGTTTTGTGGGATTGGCTTATTTCACTTAGCATGATATTCTCCAACTCCAATCATTTACTGACAAATTCCATAATTTTACTCTTCTTTAAACCTGGGTAATTTTCCATTGAGTATATATACCATATTTTCTTTATTCATTCATCTATTGAGGGACACCTAGGTTGGTTCCATAATCTAGCTATTGTGAATTGAGCTGCTATAAACGTTGATGTGGCTGTGTCACTATAGTATGCTGATTTTAAGTCCTTTGGATATAAAACAAGGAGTGGATAGCTAGGTCAAATGGTGGCTCTATTCCCAATTTTCTGAAGAATCTCCATACTGCTTTCTATAGTGGTTGCACCAATTTGCAGCCCCACCAGCAATGTATGAGTATACCTTTTTACCCACATCCTCACCAACATTTATTATTGTCTGTATTATTTATTTTATTTTATTTTTTAGTTATAGTCAGCCACAATACCTTTATTTTATTTATTTATTTTTATGTGGTGCTGAAGATTAAACCCAGGGCCTCACACATGCTAGGCAAGTGCTCTACCGCTGAGCCACAACCCCAATCCTTTCCTGTATTCTTGATGATTGCCATTATGACAGGAGTGAGATGAAATTTTAGAGTAGTTTTGATTTGCATTTCTCTAATAGCTAGAGATGTTGAATACATTTTCATATATTTGTTCATCAATTGTATCTCTTCTTCTGTGAAGTGTCTATTCAGTTCCCTAGCCAATTGATTGATTGGATTATTTGGTTTTTTGGTGTTACATATTTTGAGTTATTTATATATCCTAGAGATTAATGCTTTATCAGAAGTGGATGTGGTAAAGATTTTCTCACAATCGGTAGGCTCTCTACTCACATTATTGTTTCCTTTGCTGAGAAAAAGCTTTTTAATTTGAATCCATCCCATTTATTAATTATTGATTTTACTTCTTGAACTTTACGAGTCTTGTTGAGGAAGTCAGATCCTAGGTTGACGTGGTGAAGATTTGGACCTGTTTTTTCTGTAGTTAGGCTCAGGGTCTCTGTTTTAGTGGCCAAGTTTTTGACCCACTGTGAGTTGATTTTTGTGCAGGGTGAGACACAGAGGTTTAATTTCTTTTTGCTACATATAGATTTCCAGTTTACCAGCACCATCTATTGAAGAGACTATCTTTTCTCCAGTGAATGTTTTTGGCATCTTTGTCTAGTATGACATAACCGTATTTATGTGGGTTTGTCTCTGAGCCTCTATTCTGTACCATTGGTCTACAAGTCTATTTTGGTGCCAATACCATGCCATTTGTATTAATATAGCTCTATAGTATAGTTTAAGGTTTGGTATTGTGATGCCTCCTGCTTCACTTTTCTTGCTAAGGATTGCTTTAGCTATTCTGGGTCTCTTATATTTTCCGATGAATTTCACAACAGCTTTTTCTATTTCTATGAGGAATGCCATTGGGATTTTGATTGGAATTGCATTGAATCTGTATAGTGCTTTTGGTAGTAAGGCCATTTTGACAATATTAATTCTGCCTATCCAGGAGCATGGGAGATCTTTCCATCTTCTAAGGTTTTCTTCAATTTTTTCCTTAGTGTTCTGTAGTTTTCATTATAGAGGTCTTTTATCTCTTATGTTAGATTGATTCCCAGGTTTTTTTTTTTGAGGCTACTGTAAATGTAATAGTTTTCCTAATTTCTCTTTCAGTGGATTCTTCACTGATATATAGAAATGTGTTTGACTTATGGGTATTGATTTTATATCCTCCTGCTTTGCTGAATTCATTTATTAGTTCTAGAAGTTTTATGGTGGAATTTTTTTTTATCTTCTAGATAAAGAATCATGTCATTAGCAAATAGTGATAGTTTAAATTCTTCTTTACCTATTCGTATCCCTTTAATTTCTTTCTTCTGTCTAATTGCTCTGGCTAGATTTTCAAGGATGATGTTGCATAGAAGTGGTGAAAGAGGACATCCTTGTCTTGTTCCAGTTTTTAGCAGGAATGCTTTCAATTTTTCTCCATTTAGAATGATAATAGCCTTGGGTTTAGCGTATATAGCTTTTACAATATTGAGGTATGTTCCTATTATCCTTAGTTTTTAGTGTTTTGAACATGAAGGTGTGCTTTATTTTGTTAAATGCTTTTTCTGCATCTATTGAGATGATCATATGATTCTTGTTTTTAAGTCTATTAATATGATGTATTACATTTATTGATTTCCATATGTTGAACCAACCCTGCATCCCTGGGATGAATTCTACTTGATCATGGTGCACCATCTTTTTAATATGTTTTTATATGTGATTTGCCAAATTTTATTGTGAATTTTAACTTCTATGTTCATCAGGGATATTAGCCTGAAATTTTCTTTCCTTGGGGGTCTTTATCTGATTTTGGTATCAGGATGATATTAGCCTCATTGAATGAGTTTAGAAGGGTTCTCTACCTTTTTATTTCATGGAATACTCTGAGGAGTATCTGTGTTAATTCTTCTTTGAAAGTCTTGTAGAACTCCACTGAAAATCCTTTTGGTCCTGGTCTTTTCTTGGCTGGTAGGGTTTTGATGGTGTTTTCTATTTTATTACTTGAAATTGATATATTTAAAACATGTATGACCTCCTCATTTAGTTTCAGTACATCATATGTCTCTAGAAATTTTCCATGTCTTCAATATTTTCTATTTTATTAGAGTATAAATTTTCAAAATAGTTTCTAATTATCTTCTGTATTTCAGATGTGTCTGTTGTGATGTTTATTTTTTTACTTTTATTTTAATAATTTAAGTCCTCTTTTTCTCTTCATTTGCATGGCCAGGGGTTTCTCTATTTTATTTATATTTTCAAAGAACCAACTTTTTGTTTTGTCAATTTTTTCAATTGTTTTTGTTTTGGTTGTTTGGTTGGTTTTGTTTCAATTTCATTGATTTCAGCTCTGATTTTAATTATTTCCTGTTTTCTACTGCTTTTGGTGTTGATTTGTTCTTCTTTTTCTGGACTTTGGGATGTAGTGTTAGGTCATTTATTTGTTGACTTTTTATTCTTTTAATGAATACACTCAATGCAATAAACTTTCCTTCTAGTACTGCCTTCATACTGTCTCATAGATTTTGATATGTTGTATCAGTGTTCTCATTTATGTCTAAGAATTCTTTTATTTTGTCCTTGATTTCTTCTACTATCCAATCATCATTCAATTGTTTATTATTATTAGTCTCCATTTGTTATGGTAGCTTCTATTTTTTTATTTTATTGTTGATTTATAATTTAATTTCATTGTGGTCTGATAGAATGCAGTGTATCATCTGTTTTTTTTTTTTGTTGTTGTTGTTGTTTTTTGTATTTACTTAGATTTGCTTTGTGGCATAAGATATGGTCTATTTTAGAGAAGGAGCCATGTGCTGCTGAGAAGAAAATATATTTGCTCATTGATGGATAAAATATTCTTTATATGACTTAAGTCTAAATTATTGATTGCATTATTTAGTTCTTGTTTGGAAGATCTGTCCAGTAGTGATAGAGGTGTGTTCAAGTCACCCAGTATTTTTGTACTGTGATCTATTTGACTTTTGAAATTGAGAAGGGTTTGTTTGATGTATATAGATGCTCCATTGTTTCAGGCATAAATATTTATGATTGTTATGTCCTACTTATATATACTACCCTTAAGAAGTATGAAATGCCCTTCTTTGTATCTTCTGATTAACTTTGGTTTGAAGTCTACTTTATCTGAAATAAGAATGGAAACCCCTGCTTATTATGCAATCCATATGAGTGGTAAGTTTTTCCCATCCTTTCACCTTCAGCTGTGAATATCTTTGTCCATGAGGTGAGTCTCTTGAAGACAGTATATTGTTAGATATTGCTTTTTAGTTGTAGATGGACACAATACCTTTATTTTATTTATTTGTTTTTATGTGGTGCTGAGGATCGAACCCAGTGTGCCTCACACGTGCTAGGTGAGTGCTCTACCACTGAGCTACAACCATAGCCCCTGGGTATTGCTTTTAATCCAATCTGCCAGTCTATGTCTTTTGATTGATGAGTTTAGGCTATAAACATTCAAGGTTATTATTGAGATATGATTTGTATTCCCTGTCATTTTGATTTATTTCTGGTTGTTTATTTGTCTTAGTTTCTCATTTGGTTGAATGTCACTTTAGGGTAGATCCTCCCTTTGCTGGTTTTCACTTTTTTTTTTCACTTCATCCTCATGGAATATTTTGTTGAGAATGCTCTGTAGTGTAGGTTTTTTAGTTGTGAATTTTTTTTTAATTTTGTTTATCATGGAATATTTTAATTTCATTTTTAAATCTGAAACTTAATTTTGCTGGATATAACATTCTTGGTTGGCACCATTTCCTGGAATAACATATTTCAAACTCTTGAAATATGTTATTCCAGGACATCTTAGCTTTGAGAGTCTGGGCTGAGAAATCAGTTGAGACCTTAATTGTTTCCCCCTATATGTAATTAGATTTTTATTTCTTACAGCCTTTAAGATTTTATTCTGTATGTTAAGTCATTCTCATTATAATGTGTCTTGGTGTGGGTCTGCTATAATTTTGTACTTTTGGGTCCTATAACCTCTTATATTTGATTTTCCATTCCATTCTTTAGGTTTGGAAACTTTTCTGCTATTATATCATCGTAAAGATTATGCATTCCTTTGGTTTGTATCTCTGCTCCTTCATCTATTCTGATAACTCTTAAATTTGGTCTTTTTGTGTTATCCCATATTCTTTGTTGTTCTGTTCATGGTTTCTTATCTTCTCTGCATGTTCAACTCTACTTTCAAGGTTATATATTTTGTCTTCATTGTCTGAGGTTGTGTCTTCCAAGTGGTCTAATCTATTGGTGATGCTTTCTATTGAATTTATAATTTGGTTTACTGATTCCTTCATTTTGAGGATGACTGCTTTTTTTTTTCATGATCTCTAACTCTTTATTGAAGTGGTCTTTCACTTCCCATATTTTTCTTTGATTTCACTCCTTATACTATCATTTACGTCACATATCAGTTTAACTATATACAATCTAAACTCCTTCTTGGACATTTCTTCTACTGTGTGATCAATGGCTTCTGTTGTAGAAGTATCTTGGCTTGTTTGGAGCGTTTTATCCCCCCCCCCCTTTTTCACATTGTTAGTGTGTTTTACCATCTAAAAATATGGCTCTAAGTCAGAATAAATTCTACCCTGTAAACCTATAGTGTCCCTGAAGTTTCCAGCACCTTGTCTTTACTTTAAGACCAATATCAACAGCACCCAATGAAAACAATATATAGCCTTAAACCTAATAACCCCCACTAAGACATCTACTGCTTTCTCACAATGAACCAAAATAAGGAGTTCAATAACTATCTATAACTAAAAAAGAATATTTGTTGAAACAATTATGATTTAAAGTGGTAGCTGGGAGAACAAACTTCATAAAAATTTTAAAATTTTTATGTTGAAGATCAGAGCAGAATCAGAGGCAGTGTAGTGGTAGTGTAGTATGCAATATTCTCGAGGGAAGAAGATAGAAACTAGAAGTAAAAATTCACAGGAAGAGTACAAGACCAGCTGACAGAGATTGGCTGTTGGTTGGAGAAAAGTTGGAAAAAAATAGACAAGAGAGAGAGGAAGAATACAAACAACGAGAAAAAAATAAAGACTTAAGAATACAACAAAAATGCAAAACACCAGTCATATATCATTGTCCTCCACACACTGATGCATATAAAATTTCTGTTCCAAGTACATAGAGAGATTAGTGAATCAAAAAATAACATAAAATAAAATAAGTCTTGCTGGAAAGTCAAATTCTCTCTGACAATGTTCAACAGTCTCTTAGCTCTGTCTCTGACATCTCTTGGGAACACCAAATCCAGATCAGCCCTTGCAAACCTGTCTCTATTCCACCAATCTGGGCTTCAGATACCTCAGGATCTGCCACGCTGTAGTCTCAAGATTTCAATGCTGCTCCTTCTTGCGAGAGACCCCCAGCGATACACTCATGCAAAGGAGAAACCCCAAGGTGCAGCAGCAGCAAGAAAATGGCCACCAGCACACTCAACAGAAAGACCCCAGGATCCTCCAAACCTGCAGGCACCCCCATATTGGACCTGCAGCTGGAGTCCCCAGACAGAGGCTCTTGTGACCATAAACCTGCTGGCACCTAGGCACCCAGCTCTGGCTGGTGTCCCAAAATGGGTGTAGCCACATGCAACCAAAACTGGATTCTCCTCCGAAACAATCCTCTAGGCTCTTGTAGCAGCGGTAGTAGTGGTGGTGGTTGGCAACCCAGAGCAGGTCAGCAGTAGTGGTGGCTGCAGCAGCAGCTACAATAGCAGCTATGGGGGCATTGTCTCTAGGTGATCTCCAGGGATCAGCAGCAGTGTCGGCTTCAGTTGCATCTAAGACAGTGGTTTCTTCTGTGGAAGTAGCATCCAGAAAGAAGACCTCCAGGCGATCTGAGGCTGGCAGCAGCAGAATCAGAGGCAGCAATGGCGGTAGAGGTGCTGGAGGCAGTTGATTGACAGGAGACTTCCGCTTCCGCAGAAGCAACCACGGAGCTAGCACGGAATTCACCTCTGAGGTGAATTCTGAGGTCATATTTGACAAATCTGATTGTATGAATAGTATGTTAAATCAAGGGTGTTTTCTTCTTGACAGGATTTTGCATTTGCTTCTGCTAGAATTAATGTCACCAAACTGGAGTGATTTCAGACTCCTTTCTTGTTCTGAGGTTGTTTTGAAGTCTTATATTCAGCTATTCCTACTTTGTGTTATTGACCCAAGATCTAATATTAGGAACAGTGAGCTGATATCAGCATCTAATGTCAGATAATCATACTCATGCATTTTCTGAGCATGTATTTTTAGCAACATGTTTACTGTCACTCCCTGTGAATACATATGCACACCTATATACAAATGCACACTTGATGTATGATCTAACTACATTATAGCAAGAAAGTCCCTCATAATATCTGGTCTGAAATATTGCCAGCAGCACATTGCCAATACTGATCACTTTCTTAACAAATCATTCAGATAATTAATTATAACTGTTTGGTTTCAGAAATAAATGTAATTTCATACATTTGAAAACCTATAGAACTTGCTTAAAGAAATTTTTCAATACATTAAGCTATTTTTTCTTAATTTTTTTGACTTTGTTTATAATAGAATGTCAAAGAATTCTGGACTTGTATATAAAATAGTTGGAGGGTAAACAAAATGTATCTCTAGAATTTTATAAATTTAACTTTGGGTGATTTACCATCTGAAGCAGCAATGTTGAGGGTTGTATTTATCACTGGGCCCTACAGAGCCAAAAAGTCTGCTTGAAACATTTTTATATTTGAAGGAATCTTATTTTTGGTGGCAGGGAAAAACCAATGATTGGAAGGACCATCAGTCAGAAGATAAAACAATTTTTCATATGTATGAATCACAGATCCATGGAAACTAAAGTCTGAAAATAACCCAATAAGTCATCTAATCCATCCCTTTCTCAAAGAAAGAATTGGTTCCTCAAGAATTTAAAGGAAAGTGTCTTATTTCATTCATTTTTCAAAAAAAAAATTTCAGGCCTATCTTTCCCCTTTTAAGCTACAATACTTATGTTATAATTTGCATGGCTTAACAGTTTTTCAAATGCCAGGAGTTATAATGTAATGTCCTGTTAAAATGTTTAGAATGAAATATAAATCCAGAACAAAAGTTCTGTGGTATGAAAGTCAGAAACTGTATATCATCCAATATTATAAGGTATCCTAAGACTCAAGTAAAAGTTAGCAAGTGTCCTACCTAGAGGCTGTTTTATTTAAGAAATCATTCCATTTCTGCCTAAGCATAAATAAGAGGTATTTGAAAATTACAATGCATACTGTCATTTAACTTCAGAGTGCCCACAGGTGAGTCATTCACTATCCTTCCTGGACACAGCCACAGTAACTTAGTAGTTAATTTCCTCTAGTGATTTACCTGGACTCCCTGCCCTCTCCAAGCACTATTCACACTGAGTGGCCACATGTCCTTCTAAAACAAGGATTTGATCTTGTCACAAGACACTGAAACCCCTTAATGTTTCCAGTTCTCAAACAAATAAAATTAAATCCCTATGCTTAGACTTGATCTTCAGCTGAAATTTCCAGTTTCATTTCCCATGCATTGGTATCTTTTCTCCCTTCTATTTCCTATGGTGTAGTCATCTAATTCAACTCTTACTATCTACACATGTCCTCAAATCTCTGGATTACTTATTTTTTGTTTTTAATGTTTTCCAGTTGTCGATGCTCTCTCTCATGAACAATTCTATCACCACCTTCAGAATCTTTAAATATTCCCTAAATCTCATTTCAGCGTATATACCTTCTTTGAAAATTATCCCAGTGACTACTAGTGAAAATCAATCTCTCCTCTGTATCCACAACTAATATTATTTTATTCTTCTAACGTAGCATTTAGAAGAGCATTATTTTTGTATTATAGATATGAAAGTGTTAATCCTACTAATATAAATGTTCTAGGTAGAGAACCACACAGTGGTCACCTTTCGTTTCTTCTATAGCACCTACATTGCATAAGTTCATTAAACATCAGCTTGTTGCTACATAAATTTAACTAATTGTTCTTATAGCACAGTGATTAGAAAAACATTAAAAATATGGTATATGTATATATATATATATATATATATATATATATATATATATATATCAGAAAAATGGAGAACAAAATCCTTGATTAGTTACATAATTACTAGCTTCTGACAATTCACTTAAGCCTTTTACCTTTACTTTTCTCATCTATAAAGTGAGGTGAACCACACCCAACTCAAAAGGTTTCTGTGAGGATTAAACTCTATCATTCTATGTAAAACATTTAGCATAGTGCCTGACATAGGACACATCCATAAATATTATTTATTATTGTTATGATTATTTTCACAATTTCAAATGATTATTATTTAAAATAAATCATTATAAAACAGAACCAGGGAGAGAATATAAATATCCAAATATTTTATAGAACTTGAGATATCATATGTGTATCACAGTTGCTCAAATTTATGTCATGTAACATGTAACTTAAACACTTCAATTTACACTGATTAAACTGTGTATGGAAATGAAGAGAAGAAGGCCCTCCAATGATGTAAGAATATCTCATCAATATTCAGTCCACTTCATCCCACTCCTGTTCTTTGTTAATTGGTAAATATCCCTTTCTATTCATTTTATATAAAATAATATTTAAATCAATATGAGTCAAACAACCAAGAAGTAGGCATTCGTTTTAAATCTCAAGAATCTATTTATTTGAGAGGAACAATATACATGCACACATCTGTATCCTAAATATACTTTCTCCAGGGAAACATCACTTGGTTATATTAAATCTTTATACAAGTTTTACTACTTATGGAAGTTCAACTCTACTATCCTTAATTTACAAGCAACTAAGCCCCGTTTGGATTTACTCCACAGAACTTTCTAAAACAAGTCTATGACATCTTGTCTCACCTATCCTTATCCAATAAAAATGCTTATGGCATTTTTTAAGGTCCTGTCCAAATATTTCTCCATAGTGGACCTCCCCATCCTTGCCTCTAACAACCTTTTTTCCTTTCTTATAAAGTTTCTTTGGCACAAAATAACAAAATGAAACTAGGACTGTAATACAGATAAGAATTATTTGAATTGTAAAAAATTATCAGATTTGATAAATGTGAACTTTTCAAGGTATGGACAATATACATTTTTAGGTTTCACCCTTTGATGTCTAAATCATCATTGGTTCATAGGAGAGTTCAGTAGGTTGTTTAATTAAAAATGTTTCAAATTTTTCTCCCTTCCCCTCCCTGACCCACATGCATTGGACTAGGTCTTCCTAGGCAGTTTTTTCCAGCTCTCTTTATTGAGTGACTTCATTACACTTCCAGGGAAGTCATCTTTGCAAAGGGTAATTCAGTAAGTTTTAGCTATAAATTGAAAAGGCTAGTTTATCACATGTAAGGGCTGCTATTCCTTAATTATGTGTAAATCTAACTGAAAGGAGATCTTGTGCTCAGAAAAGTCTCCCTACTTAGCTCTCCCAACAAAGACATGAATCAGTCCTTTTACTCCAGGTTCACCTGGTATTTGATTAATTTTTCAAAAGGAACATTTCTAGGTAACCAAAGTTATCCTAGTGATAGGGGAAATATGAACATTTTAAAGATGAAAGTGTTATAATATACAGAAGTTCAAATACGTTAACCAATCATTTGACAATTAAGTCCTATTCAATTTGCCTCACAGGGTCTCCCAAAATAAAAGCTCATGACACTTTATCTTACTCTTAACCAATTTAAAATTCTAGCCCGAGTGATCCATCATTTCAAGAGGCATTTGGACTATAAACTATGTTTCTGACTTGATAGCAGGAGACAAGTCACATAGGATACAAAAGAGCTTTCCCCTACCAACAACCAATCCAAATTAGAAAATGGAGATGGCTGTGTGCTAACATCAGTATCCAAAAAAGAAAAAAGAAAAGGATAAAACACACATGGTATAGTAAAACACATGTCATCCAGCTTCAAAGATGTAAATTAGTTCCTTTGAAGACACACAGATATTTGAGGTTGTAAATTACAATGTCAAATTAGATAGCAATCTTCAATATAGTCCAGAAAAAATCATGCAGGGTTCTTTTGGATTCAATACTGAGGGAGATTGTATCACTCGTGTCATAGAACAGAGAGATGTGAAGTGATAGCATTTTCCAAATGAATGATAGGCCTGCACCTGGAATACAACATTCAATTTTGTGCTTGCTGGTGCCTGAAAGATCTAGATAAATTGAAAGCTCAGAAGAGGTAGAGAAAAAAGTGATTAGTGGAATGAAAAATTGATGGATAGACTGAAGACAAAAAGTGCTACATTTGAGATTTCTGTTTAAATGAAGACTTGAGAGAGATTTTTTATAGAAATTCTGCTGATACCAGAAATTTCTAAGCTTTGAATTAAGCAAAGAGAAAGGACTTGAATAAAAATTAAATATGTAGTATTTCGGAGATAAACAAAAATGATGAGATGGAATTAAGAGTAAACCCATTACCTGTGAAAACATTCTAACTTAAACTAGTAATCACAACTGCTACTCAAAACAGCCCAGAGAGCTGCAATACAAGCATCCCCCAGAAAGGCAGCATCTCAGGTACAAATCAGAGCTCCTGCAAGCATCCTAACAAGACTGCCAGGTCATCTATGGTGCACATTAAATCTTTAAAGACACAGGTAGCATACCAGAGAGTAAGTTTTAGGCTGAGCAGAGCCTGAAGTTTGAATTTCCTACTTATTAGCTATTTGATTGTGAATGTGTCACTTAATCTCTGTACACCTGAAACTTCTCATCTGTTAAAAAAATGATATACTGATACTAAGAATGATGTTGAAGATTACTGAAATAATATATATTAAAGGTTTCTCTATGTAGAGAAGGACCTGCCAATTATAGTATGTGCTATGATAGTTGATTATCTCTGAATGAGAGAAAATGAAAAGTGGAAGATGAAAGAAAAAGGTAGAAGGAGGAAAAAAATAGACTTAGTAAAAGATTATGTTCTGGAGATAAGTGAGAGCAGTTTTCCATCTTTAATTCATAAAATTCAGTCTTTCCACCTTGGGATTTGACTTTATCACTCAACCATTTTCTGCTCTCTCTTTGGAATAACTTTCTAGCTCTTACTCAGTGACTTATACATTTTCTCAAAGTGTCACACCTAGGAAACCTTCCAAAAAGGGATAGCAGGACACCTGTGTAAATCTTTACTGTGGGGGAGTGGGGAAAACACTGCATACAGTTTCCTTCTTACACTGGTGTTAACTGTAGTATACTGAATATGTGTGCAATATCAGTGTCTCTTCCTCCTTGTACAAAATCCAAAAAGATGGTGCACACCAGCAGGCAGAAGACATTGATCCCTGAAAATTCTAGAAAATAAAATTTCTAGTTGCTTTTTTTTTAACCTTTACTTTACTTGATTTATTTATTTTTATGTGGTGCTGAGGATCAAACCCAGGGCCTCGCACGTGCAAGGTGAGTGCTCTACCACTGAGCCAAGGCCCCAGCCCCTCTAGTTGCTTTTGATGCTTTGTTGTGAGATTCAGAACTAGAGAGAAGTGTAAATGATTAAGGTATTAAATGGTAAGGACTGCATTCAAAACTACTATGATAGGCCTCATGACTCTGACAACAGCAGAAAGAGATGGAGCTCTACTCCAAATAAAGACATTAAGATTAAGGATACTTCTCCTAAACTGATTTAGGATTCTTTCTGAAGATAGATCAAGGTCATCAAAGATCAAAGGTAGAGATGAAGAATTTGATCAGATGTCAAGGGTGGGACAGCAGGATTCTTGCTAAAACTAAGTTATGTAGGCTGAAAGAAAGATCCAAGGAAAAAGTCTAGTTGAAAAGAGGGCTCAGAGGAGCAGAACTCAAGTTTGATTGAGAGACAGCCTTTGTCAGGGATACGGGCCCAAAGAAAGCTCAGACACACACACACACACACACGCACGCACACATTCTATTCCCTATGCTGTTATTAGGTATCTTCTATTCTCTAGGGCCTTCTTAGCCACAGATGTAAGTGAACAAGAAGAAAGGTCCTTTGGAGCTGTACTTTAATTGGAGAAACTAAGGCAAATAGCATACAGCAAATTTTAAGGTTGAAGAAACTGGTATTTCTGGCATGAGTCAAAGCAGCAAAAAATGGAATAAAGAAACAAAAACAAAAAACAAAAAAACCATCATGGATTAAAGAAGCTAGGAAATGGGGCATATGAGACGAATAAACACTGGTTGTGTGTGTGTGTGTGTGTGTGTGTGTGAGAGAGAGAGAGAGAGAGAGAGAGAGAGAGAAAGGGAGAGGGAGAGGGAGAGTAAAAGAGAGAGAGAGACTGGCAAGTTCTTATAAAATTTAAAACAAAGCAAACAAGATGGGCTGGGGTTATAGCTCAGTGATAAAGCGCTTGCCTAGCACATGTAAGGCACTAGGTTCGATTCTCAGCACCACATATAAATAAATAAAATAAAGGTCCATGGATAACAAAGAAAAAATAAAGTGCTGGGGCTGTAGCTCAGTGGCAGAACACTTGACTCTTGTGTGAGGCACTGGGTTCAATCCTCAGCACCACATTAAAATAAAATAAAAAAAAAGGCATGCTGTCCATCTACAACTACAAAAAAAAAGAAAAAAAGAAAGAAAGAAGATATAAGAAAAAACTTAAAACAAGAAAATGTATTTTTTTTAGTCAACTATTTCAGGCTTTTCAATTTCAAAACCAAGTTGAGAAAAGACAATTATACCCTTTTGCTCTCCCTTCATGACATAGTTCTAGAAACATCAAATAAATGAGGTTAAGTGTGGTCTTAAGGTTAATGCTGCTAATGTTTTTGTGGGTGCTTGAGCCAGCAGCTCTTGTGCCTCTACAACAATGGCTATTATCACAGCTCAGAGGACTATAAATTTCTTATCAAAAACTAGAAAATCCAATCACTTATGAAACATCCTTTTACAAATTAAAAAAGTCTCTTTGCTAGTAAACAATAAAATGTATTCCAAAGCACATTTTTCACTCTGACAAGTTTGTTTTCTAAAAGACTTCCATTAAGCTTGTATTTGAAGATGAATTCCCTTAAAGTGATCTATATTGTTGTTTAAAATGCCTCTGTAATGCTGAAAAAGAACTCCTGGAACAGAATTCTCTAAGAGTAGGCAGAATCTCAAGATTATTTCTTATTGAACAAGAGTGCATTGTGGAGGTAGCTGAAATTTACATTAAAATAAAATTGAGAAACATAAATTTCATTGGCACAGAACTCCATAGCTATGTCCTGGACTTCTATTTCCTTTTAGTAGAATTTGATAAATGCAGGCTCCATATTTCAGATGGTATAAACCTTAACAGAAGAAATAAGGTGTACCTAACATCTGTAACATAATTAAAACTGGACTAGAGATATAATAATGAGAAACAAGAAGTAATGACAGAAAAGAGTTATATGAAAGTCTCTTGTATTAATTATAACAGCTCAATATTTTTTCCTATTGGCAGATATGTAATGCAAACTTGAACTTCACTTGAATACTTGATATTTATAATGAAGATATTATAATAAATGAATCCATTTAAATTTTAAAATCACAGATCAGCCCTCAAACTGTTGGGTATAAATATTTCTTGTTTTGAATTTTTTTCTATCTTGCATTATGGTTCAGGAAAAAAATTCAATAAACACAGTCACAACATATCTAATTTTTTTTAAATTTTTAGTGAAAGAAAAAATAATTTTGCTCTGAAGATTTTAAGTAAAATGATTACTTGGTTTCTTAGAGGCAAAACACATGCCCACAAGAATACTTATATTCTAAGGTCAATCAATCTGTAAATTTTATTTGAAAAAAATATTGGAAACATAATGGAAAAAGAAAGGGCCCTCAAAGATACCTGTTTTGAGGGTTGGGATTGTGGCTCAGTGTTAGAGTGCTTGCCTAGCATGTATGAGGCACTGGGTTCAATTCTCAGCACCACATATAAATAAACAAGATAAAGTCCATTGACAACATTTTAAAAAATACCTATTTTGTATCTACTCTATTTTCACTATCACTAGATAAACTTCCACAGGGACAATCTCTGGGAAAAAAGAAATAGTTGTTGCATCAATTATTAGTAGCTCTTCATGAATTCACTTACCTGCCACTTTCCCACTGGACACAGTCATGATGTGGTGAAGTCTATACTATACACAATGGCAGGTGGGGTTGTGCAGAGGAGCCAGGGTAAGGTCTCTGCCTCACTCACCATAATGGGTTCAGGAGGAAAGAGTGGATGCATATGTAAGAAGACAGAGACTGCCAGAAAAGGAGCACTGCAGACAAGCTATTCCTCCTTCCAAGTTGAGCCTAGGGCCTTCCTGGTATGGAGAAAGTCTCAAAGGAAAATGTACCTTTTCCAGTAGAATGTCTTTTTTGACTTTCATCCGTAAGGCAATTGTTGTCTAATGCTAACTCCCCAAAGAGACCAGAAAAAGAGCTTTTTGTTGTTGTTGTTATTGTTATCAACACCAGTGGTATGGTTTACAGCTATATGAGATCAATATTTTGAGAGAGTCTTAGGAGCATCTTAAATGGAGAGGACACATTTGGGACAGTTGAGGTTTGGGGGCAGGGAATGTTATTTTAAAGGCAGGGCTTTCAATGAGAGAACCAGAGAGGTTAAGTTAAGGTTGTTGAAAGGAAACTGGAAGAGCAAAAACATACTTGATTACCCCAGTTGAGCAAAGTGTTGAGGAATTCATTAATCAGATAATGGGTTTTTCAGTAAATCAGTCTGAAATAAACCATATTGTACTTACAACTTTATATTCCTGGGAGAGAAACTCTTGGAAAACCTAAGTCCTGATTATGTAGGAAATGAGCTAGTGGCTGGACAGTTTCAGTTTTTACTGTCTTAAGAGACTTAAGAGGCTGATAGTCTTACTATTAAAGATGAGACTGTGAAATCTTTGATTTGTTTGAAATCTGTAATGTTTTTATCTTCTTGAGATTCCAGAAATGTAGCACAGTTCTCACTACTGCTCATAGCATAGCATTTGTCAGAGTTGAATGTATATAGCTTTTTTTTGTGCCTGAGATTGAACCCAGGAGTATTAGATTGAGCTACAACCACATATCTTTTTTTTTTTTTTTTGAAACATGGTCTTGCTAAAATTGCTTTGAGCCTTGCTAAGTTGCTGAGACTATCTTTGAACCTGCAATCCTTTTGCCTCAGCTTCCTGAGTTGGGATTACAGGTGTATGACACCACACTCAGCTGTATACTCCTTCTTTGATACTAGTCATGAGTGTTAGGAGAGATGGAATTCAAAATAAGCGGCCAGAAATTCCCAAATAATAATGTATTCTATCCTAAAGTGCTGTAACCCTCAGCTCACTAGTTTTGCAAGAATTAGATTGTAAATCATATTTTAAAAGCCTTACATTGCCTGATAGAGGTCTTAGTATTTATTTTTTCTGTTGCTTTAAGTGAATAATGAAGACTACATAATTTATAAAGAAAACAAATTTATTTTTCACAGTTCTGGAGTCTGGGAAGTCCGAAGTTGACAGGTCATATCTGCTAAGAGCCTTCTTACTGGTCGGGATGCTCTGCAGAGTCACAAGGTGAAAAGGGGCATTCTGTGGAGAGACCTAGCTCATGTTTTTGCTCCTCTTCAAATAAAGCCATGTTTCACTGAACTAGGACCCAACCCTTATGACCTTCTTTAACCTGAATTATCTCTCAAAGATCCCATTTCCAAATACCATAGTTGAAGTTTCCACCCACTTAATACCTCACAATGGGAATTCAATTTTGACATGAGTTCTGGTGGAAGCATTCAAACCATATCGAGGAGATATTTATTACTAATACTACAGGTCTAATGCAGCTTTGGCACACATGAATCACCAATGGTTTTAAACAATGAAATGTTCTTTGATTAAATGATATTCTGCATAATCAAGAGGCTTCCTAAAATAGAAAATAAAGGGGAAAAAGAAACTGCAAGACATTATTACATTCTAATAATAAATAGTCATTTCATTTTGTGTAAGAAATTAGACATAAATATTGCTAGTTATTAAGGTTTGAATCTGGAATGGCCCCCAAAGACACATGTATTGAAGGTTTGGTCCCTAATGCAGCAGTGTTCACAGGTGAGACTTTGGGGAAGTCATTAGAATATGAGAACTCTGACTCCAACAGTGGATTAATCTCCTGATATGTGAAGAGAATACCTGGAGTCTACCTGGAGGTGGTAGAAACTGTAGGAGGAGGGGCATAGTTAGAGGAAATAAGTGACTGGATGTATGCTCTGCAAGGTATTTCTTGTCCCTGGAACCCTCTCCCTCTCCTCCCTGCTTCCTGGCTGCTACAAACTGAATGGTGTTCTTCCACCATGATGTGCTGCCTTATCTCAGGCCCAAAGCAATGGAACCAGCTG
Organism: Marmota monax; assembly: GCF_021218885.2. Classification (NCBI taxonomy): domain Eukaryota; kingdom Metazoa; phylum Chordata; class Mammalia; order Rodentia; family Sciuridae; genus Marmota; species Marmota monax. The sequence goes on from NW_026692201.1 coordinate 24,266,057, forward strand.
ATCATAGACTGAAGCCTCTGAAACAATGAGTCAAAATAAATCTTTCTTCCTTTAAGTCGATTTTCTCAGGCATTTGTCACAGTGACAAAGATATGACTAACACATTATAAAAATCCTTGTGAATCAAGAAAACTTACCCTGGGTGTGGTGGTATATGCCTGTAATTCTAGAGGCTCAGGAGGCTAATGCAGGAAGATTGCAAGTTCAAAACCAGCCTCACCAAAAAGCAAGGCACTAAGCAACTCAGTAAGACACTGTCTCTAAATGAAATACAAAATAGGGCTGGGGATGTGGCTCAATGGTCGAGTGTCCCTGGGTTAAATCTCTGGTACTAAAAAAACAAAGCAAAACAAAACAAAACCTGTGCATTTTGTTTGAGAACAGGAGCCGTGGGAAAAGAGAAACAAAGATTCATCTTTAGAGTTTTCGGGCACTGTATAAAACTCAGGTCAGGTTGAAGAAGAAAACAAAGGGAAAACAAATATACCTACTGCTGAACAAGGAACATGATTATGCTCACATTGGGCTCACAACTGTGAAGTAACGCCATCTAGCCATTAAGTGTGGAGATTCCTTATTGGTTGACTGCTGTATCTATTTTATGTTAATTAAGATAAGCTGTGTGGAATGTATAAATACCTCTGTTGTCCTACAATAAATGGCTCCCACTGCTGCCGTATCAATCTACACAAGTTGCTCGTCACCCCCTGACTATTTTGCCCAGCCAGCCGGGCTGCGGCACACAACTGTGAGGGAGTGAACAAAAACTGTGAGAATCACACCTCTGAGAAACAGGATTCAAAGCCTACTTAAGAGTGAGGTTTAATCAGAACAACAGAGAATGCCCTGCACCTTATGCCTTCCACTAGCAATATACTTTGAATGTTACAGAAGGAGGACAGAAGCAGAACTTGAACATTCAAAGAAGTCTTTCAAAGGAGAAGCCTTAGAAGGTGATCCAAAGTGTAGTACACAGATGATATGTTACTCTGGCATACAACTTCCCATGCAAAACAGAGTGATGGATGCAGGGAATCGTAGACATTTGTACCCTGGAGGTAATCATAGCAGTAATATCTTCAAACACCACCCAACTGCTAAGGGGACTAACTCAAATAGAAACTACACAAAATTACATTTTCAGATCATAATGACAATAATATAGAAATCAATACCAAAAGTTTTTAGAAAATCTCCAAATATTTGAAAATTAAACAACAAAATTCTAAGTAATACATGAGTCAAAGAAGAAATCACAAGGGAAATTTTAAAATAATTAGGAATTGAATATGAAAATTCAATATATCAAAATTGTGGCTTGGAGCATCATCAGTGCTTATAGGAAAATATATAGCATTGAACATTGATATTGGAAAAGCTGAGGTCTCGGGGCATTAATCTAAGTTTTTACCTTAAAAATAAAAAGGGATAAAAACAAATTGAACCTAAAGCAAATAGAAGAAAGGAAATACTAAAAATAAGAGCAGAAATTAATGAATTTCTAAAAGAAAAACAATAATTGAAAATCAGTGAAACCAAAAACTTTCTCAACAGATTTTTTTTTAAAAGAGAGTAGAAGTTAAAGACTTAAAAAGTGATATTTGACCAAAGAAAATATACAAATTAAAAATAAACACATGAGAGGCTGGGGTTGTGGCTCAGTAGTAAAGTACTTGCCTAGTGTGGGTGAGGCATTGGGTTCGATCCTCAGCACCACATAAAAATAAATAAAAACAAAGGCATTATGTCCACTTAAAACTAAAAAAAAATGTTTTAAATGAGTACATGAAAAGATGCAGAACAACATTAGTCTTGAGGGAAGTATAAATTCAAAATTACTACTGTTATTAAAATCCTGTTAAAATGGCTAATAGAAAACATAAAGAATTGTACCAAATGTGAAGAAGATAAAGAACAACTTGGCAGGAATACAAAATGGTGTAGCAACCTTGGGAGATTTTTTGGCAGTTGTTTAATAAATGTACACATATATGTGCCACATAACTCAGTACTCTTACATGTCGGTATTTACCCTAAAGAATAGAAATAACATTCATAGAAATTGTTTGGGCAAGTATGTTCGTAGAATCTTAATTTATAAGGTCCAAAAATTAGAAATGATACAGATATATTTCAATAATAATCATAAACAAACAGTAGCACATCCATCCATTAGAATACTACTCAGCAATAAAAAGAAAGACATTATGGTCTCAGGAAATATGGATAAATCTTAAATGAATATTTCTAAGTGCAAGACTAAAAGAACTTCGTATTGTATGATTCCTTTTATGTTGCACTGTGGAAAAGGCAAAAGGACAGGGCCAGAAAGCAGAGACTAGTGCCAGGGTTGGGTCTGAGGCAAATGACCACAAAAATGTGGCACAAGGGAATTTTGGAGATGATGAACTTGTTTGGTATGGTGCTTTGGAAATGGATACATGATTCTGTTTTGTCAATATCCATAAAATTATACACGTCAAAGATGGAATTTTATTATATGCAAATGTTTTTTTTAAAAAATCAGGTGCACGATGGTGCACACCTGAAATCCCAGCATATCAGGAGGCTAAGGCAGGAGGATTGCAAGTTCAAAGTCAGCCTCAGCAATTTAGTGAGGCCCAAATCAACTTAGAAAGACTCTGTCTCAAAATAATAAAAAAATTAAAATGGGCTGTGGATGTGGCTCAGTAGCATCCCTGGATTCAATCTCTGGTACCAAAATATAAAACAAAATAAAAAATTAAAAGTAAGTTAGAATGTCAAAGGAACCAAAGACAAAATGTAAACTCTGACAATTGAATCTGTATTATAAATGAGTAAAACATCCAAACTAATGGAGGTGACAAAAAAAGGAACTGAACCAAGTAACTTTTAAATACAATGTATTCACTGGACTGACTAGCCTGCCATTTAATGCAAATGGTGGGAAATAGATGAATACAAACATTATTTTAAAAAATAAAAATATTAAGTGCAACCAAAACTTGCTGAGTCAATGACATGATTCTGACCTCTAGGCCAGAGAGAACTGCTCCTTTATTTCCTGATGGCTCTCCTAGGGCTGAGCCTTGCCTTGCCTCCTACCTCTTATTATTGACATGGTAGGATCCGAAGGGTAGGAATTCAAGTGGAAGTGATCAAAGGCCACTTTGAGGGCTCTGTCTAAGCACAGGTTAGCTTCTTGCATTGTCTCAAGGACTCTTACCATAGCTCATTGCCATTTCACACGTAATCCACAGCCCCAGCTGATGGAATCCACCTGACTGGCTTTGACTGTGTGTCTAGATCCTCTTCTGGGTGTCCACAATGATGGCAGGCTTAAGGAACTCAACGTTCATAATTCTGAGATTTCATAAATTAATACTCTTCTACCACTCCTGCCTATATTTCAAGACATTTCATACATATGACTAAATTACATAAAGAAAGAAGGTTGAAGAGAAAAGTCTACTTTAGCTAGAATGTGGTTAGAATGAGAAGGTGGAGTTAGGACATGTTAAATGCGATCCATGTTGCTTCAATATTACTTTTTATAAATCAATTCTATTCAATTCCTGTGCAAGTATCAATAGTATCTTTACAGAATTCACAAGTATTTTTAGGGAAATTATATAGTATTGTTTTAGACAAAGATTTCATGTGACAAGCTTGAAACCTTGTACATTTAAAAATTTAGAAAGAATTCACTCTTCCTGCAAAAGACCAAAATGTTCCATGTGCAATTTTTATAATCACAATATTTATACTATCTTTTTCATGAAGTTGTCAGAACACTTCAGCAACCTAATTCAGTTACTGCCCTTGTATCCATCTGCAAATTGTCAATTCAGGAGTTTTAAAAATGTCTTAAAATTAACATATTCAATTGACAAAAACTAAATAACTAAGGAAGAAAGGTTGCAGCAATATCCATTTTAAGATTATTTCTACTATAGCAATAGGCGCAGCAAAATTAGTTCTGTGGCTTATGTATAAGAGTGTGTACTGATACATACAGAAACTACAGGTATTCTTTGCAATTTAATATGAACATCTGGTGACTTGGTTACAACAGAATATTTCAATTACCAAATCTAATCCACTCTGATTTTTAAGCACTTTACTAATTTCTACATTGTATTTTTCCAGTAATATTGAAGCAATCTTTAGTTTAAGAACTATATATGAAAGCCTATAGTTCCAGCTACTAGGAAAACTGAAGCAAAAGAATCACTTGAGACTAGTAGTTCAATTCTAGCCAGGGCACATAGCAAGACCCCCCATTTAAAAAAAAAACATGAAAAATAGAAAACTCGATTACACACACACACACACACACACACACACACACACACACTATGGATACCATTTCTTTTGACTGATGCAAAAAATTCAGTGAAGTTTTATACGTGTGATGGTCCTACAACATGGTTTTTTAATGATTGAGTCAGAGAAGCAATTATATTAAGGTTATCTTCTGGGTAGAGGAAAGAAGGGTATGTTAGAACAAGAATCTACTATAATCTAGTATAAACATCACAAAAAGCTGATTCAGTGGACGGAGTACGAAAGAAACTTTATTCCATCGTTGGAATCTGTATACTTTGAGTTATGCCTTAACAGCTTTCTCATTCTAAACTCCTTCCTCCAAAATTTTGAGTGTATCCTTTCCGTCTCGATGTGTTTTTGGCTTCCTTCACTGGAAACTCAGTTCTCTGAGTCAGTATCTATATCTTCTTCATCCTGGTTCTATATACTTCTCACCCACTCACTTACAAATAACAGGCATGTAGTAAGTAATTATCATTTGGGTTTGATTAGATTTTGCTAATGGTTCCCATTCTCCTTCCATGCCAGGTCTCCTTTCAAATTCAGGAAGTCCTTAAATATTTATTTCTTCTCTTCTTTAGCTTCTTCCAAGTATCTTCGCTCAACACTGTGATGTTTGGGTACAGTTTCAGGTTGACTAATTTAGGACATCTAAGTGCAAAATCCCTCCAAGGCAAAATGTCTCTCAGGCAAAAAAAAAAAAAATTCTTCTAAGGCCTCCACAGATGCACAGATGGATGGAACAGTGCTTTGACAGTACTTGGGTACAAAACAAATCAAAGACTTGATTTCATTTTGAACTCGTGGAAGCTTTCAGTTTATAGCCTCTGGCTCTCTTCCTCCTCAGCTTTCTGTTAAGAAAGCCTCAGACTGTTCTTCAGCTCTTCTGAAGGAGCCTTTTTTTTTTTTTTTTGGCAACAGGTAAGTAGGTTTTGCCCACATATTAGTTATTTTTGTACTGTCTCTATCTGCTGTCTACTCTGAACTTCTACAGAGAAGTCTTAGCAAACCCTGTCTTCTTCAGGAGATACACTGTGGGCTTCTTCTTTTGATTTGAAGAGTCTATGGGGATATTTTTCATTTTTATCGTTCTTTGAGGAATTTAGCTGATCAGATTTCAGTTCTATAGCTAAACCAGCTGCTATTCAGGCAAACCGTCAATTGAGGCACAGCACAGCTCCAGCTGTTCCAAGGCAGTAGAAACCCAAGGTTCCAGTTAGTCCAGTTCTTGAGGGTATCAGACAGACCCAAGGCAGCAGCAGTCATTATACAAATGGATATTTTGTCTGTTTGCTTGTTTATATATTATAGTGTTGACCCCTATGGTTGTCCTTTCAAGCTAAGATCAGTCATTGACATTGATGGGTTAAGAAGATAAATTAGGAAACGAAGTAGAAAGTAAAAAAAAAAAAAAAAAAAAAAAAACTGCAGAGAAAGCTTGAGTACTGAGCTATCAAATTTTCCAACATGAGTCACTGTATCTTTAGATCACTTTTGGGTTGAAGATGACTAGGATAGACTAAATAAAGGTTTATGAATGGTCTTAAATTTACAAAAAAAAAAAATAGAAAGAATTTATAGAGGTTACCATCCTGAGGTCACGTTTTACAGTGGCCATAGATAAGTGGAGAACTACTACCCAAGGAAAGCTGCATAAATGTGAACAGAACTTAGTTCTGTGAAGTTCCATGGGTTCTTAGTTTACTCTTCCATCTCAGCATAAGACAAAACGGTACTTCTTTGAAGATTTATTCTTATTTACACCCTTCCTTTAAAGTCATATGTATTAGAATATGGTCAGCTCCTCTCGTGCCTGTATTTTACAGATTCCCAGAGAATCTGCAACTAAACCCAACAGATTATTAGCTTTTCTGAGAAGCTAGAGAGCCCCTAAAATTTGCAAAATAAAAAAGTGAAAAGGAGCCTCTGGAAGGTTTGATGTAAGTTCACTTTCAGCAAATTTGGGTTGATTATTCAGCAATAGGCCATGGTGGAACTTGCTGGAAATAGGTGTCTGCCTTACCTATGTGGCCTAATTGTCAGCAAAGAGAACTGCATCCCAGGAAGGTAAGGACATATCAAGAAAATATTCTATAAATGCCTAATCTTTGTTTTCATGTCACTGAGTCTTATCAATTGATCAAAGAAACACAGACAACATTTACAAATTAAAAGACAGGCTTATTATCTATGGTGGTAGCAGAACATTTCAAAGAAGTACTAGTCTGTCTCATCTGTAATAATATTCTGGAACTGTGAAACTGCTTATTTTAACACATTTCAAATAGGAATGATGGAAAGAAAAGCAATTTGACTAAAAAGTAATTTATAAGGAAATCACAGAACAAACCAAAAGAGGAAATTAATCAGATTATTTTCTCACCTTCAAGTGATTGTTGCAGATGTTTTCACAAGTCTTGAGACATCTGCTGTTCATCAATTCCAGCAAATGCGTGGTGTCACCATAAAGCCAAATCATTACTCCTATATTTACAACCTGGCGGTTTTCAACTTTTTTCCCTCCTGCTTTGCTTCTGTGACTTACAATCCATGAGGAACTAATTATTAGGCAGCTTTTGTTCTGTGGTGATAAAAACGGACTCTCTTAATTTAAGGCATCAAAGATTATGAAATCCATGATCTGTAATAAGGAAAAGAAGTAGCAGAGGATAAGCTATTTTTATTAATCATCATACATTTGTTATCTTTTCAAAAAAATTCTGGTATTTATTTCCCTGAAACAAATTAAGCTTGATCATTAACTTGGGTTGCATATCCATTATTACAGGAAGCAATTTAAGGGAACAAAAATTGTTTGGTAAATCAATCCTCAATTTATTAGATGTCTTAGGCTTTTAGTAAATCTGGTTAAGATGCCATATAATAATAAATTAATCTTTGAAATTCCTTAAGTTTCAGGTATATATGAAAATTTTCAAACAGAAGATATTTTCATCAGAAACAATTAAAATCACAGTTACCAGAAGCATACTTATAGATTTGCATAGGTAGTTTATACCTACTTTTAAAATGGGTTAAATTATTATGTAGGACATTAAAAATCATAGTCTAAGAAACAAAAATTTAACTTATAAAGTAGTACAGAATTTGTCATAAGAAGAAAAATCTTCACCTTTTCTCTTTGGGACTTGAGTAAAAATAAAAACAAAAACAATAGGGAAAGAAACAAGTCTATGTGTTGGTATAAATAATTGCAAATATGTTCCTCCTTGTTTAAGTCACACATTATGAATAAGTGCTTTTGTTTCCTGTGTTCCTGTGGGATATCTAAGGTCAAATGTCAGTTCTGGCCTCAAAATGGCCCCTTAAAATCCTGTCTCTCCTTCCTCTAAGAGCAGGTGCATGAAATAAACCAGCAGGCAGTCAAAGTTGAAATTACATTTGTATGTCCTAAATCATGACATTCAGTCTTGAAGAGAAAGAAGAAAGCACAGATGTCTTTTCACCAAAGGACCTATCTCTATGGAAAAAAAAAAGGAATGGGGGTGGACAGGAAATATCAGAGACACAACACATTCCTGTTTGCTCCATCTGAGCAATTCCACAGACCTTCTTTGTATCAGACAGAACGGAGACCAGACTCACAAGCGTCCAGGCCAAGATCAGTGCTGCAGATTCTCAGCAGTCTCTGTGTTCACCCTGCTCTCCTTAAATGACAAAATACTAACATTATTTTATATTTGATCATTATGAATCTCATTTCCTGGGTAAGTAGGGGAACATTTTATGCTATGAAGAAAGGGAAAGAAAATCCTGCAGAGATGTGCATGGACACCACTTTTGGACCATTGCTTTGAAAAGTGTCCAGTACTATGGTCCTTTCATGCATACTGATTTTCAGTTCTTGTGCATTATCAAAGAAGCCCACCAATGAACACCTGAACAATTTTAAAGAAAGTGATTTATATATGTAGAAATGTAATCTGGAAATTAAGATTAAATTTTGTTGTGCACCTGCATTTTCTTTTATCTTCAAGTGTAATATTCAGGATATTTCACAAATTATGTTGCTGGCTTAAGTTTTATTATAGCTTTTATGTTTAAAAATATATATAGTAACTTACTGAAAAATATATAAAAAACAAAATGAAAATTAAAGTCACAAATACTTGCTGAATCTTTTTTTTTAAAGAATATGATCTAGAAGGGAAAACCTTACCCCACACCAATCCCATCCCCAAGGTTATGGTTGCTAACATTTTGTTCTTAGCTGTTGAGGCTTTCTATTTCTTGAATGTAAGGGTATTTGTGTATGCATACATAGGTTATTTATATTCACATATACTTTATAAACTTTCTTCATATTTTATCTGAAATTCATTCTTCAAATTATTTAACACATGTTTTTAAAGTATTTTCCTAATCTTATATACTACACAAGGCACCAAATATTAAATATTAAACTTTGACAATTTGATAAAGATTTGAATTTCTAATAACTTATTATAATACATAAGATACTTAGCTTTCTTTTTCTTGCATTTGGAAGAGTGAGAAAACTTTGAGCACAGAAGGATATTCAGCATCAGAGAAGCAAGCAACCAAATTATGCTTTATAGACCAATGGGCAGAATCCCTAAAAAAAAATTGTTTTCAGAATCCATACTTACAGACTTTTCTGTTTTGTGTGTTCTAAACAGAAGTTTTAACAAGGAAATATGTTTAAATGCCATTCTGAAAAGGAAGATTTACTTTAAGTTATCCAATATCTTCTGCACCAAACCTTGTCAGACATTTAGAAGCTAGCATACCAGATAGTTTCATTTAATGACAGCTCATGTCTTTTTTTAAGCCTAAAAAATAAAAAAAAATTAAAAAGAAAGAAAGATTATTTGTCTTATAAAAATTCTATTGATTTTCCTTCACTCAAAACAAAAACAAACAAGTTTTGGCCAATCATACAATAGAATAAAAAAGGAATGAGCTGTGAAGCCATGAAAATACACACTGCTAAATGAAAGGAGCAAGACTGAAAAGACTATAATATACTATATGATTCTAACTATTCTAGAAATGGCAGAAATACAGAAAATGAACATGGTCAGTGGTTACCAGGAGTTCAGGAGGGTACAACACATGATATTTTTAGAGTAATGAACTATTATTCTGTCTGATACTATAATGGTAAATACAGAACATTATGCATTTGACAAAAACCATAGCATATACAACACAGAGAGTAAACCCTTAGGTAAACTGGGGATTTTAGTTGGTTAACAATCTGCCAGGATTGCTTTTTCAATTGTAAAAGGTATACCACACTAATGCAAGATGTTAATGATAAGGAAAACTGTGGGAGGTGATTAATTTTCTTGTAAGTCTAAAACTGAAATAAGTAGGTAAATATAAAAATGTAAGACAAAAAAAGAAAGCTTGAGGCTGAGGGCTGGAATCCTGTGAGCATGTTTTTCACTATAATTTGTGACAAATTCATGCACATATTTGTTATTCTCCAATTGAATTATAGATTCTCTGTTTTCTATCAAGTTTTCTACAATAGTTTATCTTTGGGTCATGCTGGAGATTAAATGCAGGACCTAATGCATGTGAAACACATGCTCTACCATTGAGCTGCCTCCCCACCCAGCTACTCTAGCTCATTAAATAATTCTCTTTCATGATATCTTTTTTAAGTAGGAAAAGCAAAAGAAAATTATGCATGACCCAATTCTCAAAATTGTTCAAAGTTTAGAATGACATATGGGAATGGAGCAAACATTAATCGTGCTTAGTTTGAGTTAAGGTACTTTCTCATTTCAGGGTCTTTAGTATCGTTGCCATCAGCTTTGTTCTACTTATTATATAGACATTAAACCAGATTGTCCAGTTTAAATCTGCTAGTTGCAGCCAGAACACTTCAGGCTGACTTCATATTGGTAATCTCTTTGCCTTCCAAGGAGTAGTGGTGAAATCTAGATTGCAATGACTACCTTGGGCATGTCTGAGCTGGTGTCAGGAAAACAGATCCAGATCCCTAGCTATACCTTTACATAAATAAACATCTCAGAAGCTGTGAGCCAGGGGTAAGATACTGAGAGATGAAAGGCAGCACAGGTTGCATTTCAATTTAAGAAAATTGTCAAGCTGAGGATTGAGTCTATGCACTACTGAGATGTATGTTCAGGAAAATATCCCCTACTAAAAATAACATAGAATCTTCCCATAGATTCCTGCACATGGCAGAACTCAAAAATAAATGGTTTTTAAAAAGTACACTTTCCCTTTCACCTAACTCCTCTGTGATAACCGGTTCTTATCTTCATAATATCTTCTTTATCACTCTGTGTGCAATCTCCTAGCTGGGTTGAGCAAAAGAATTTCTAATCAACAGAAAAACCTGCCACTTGGTTTTTGCTGAAAATCAAAATTTTAGTTTAACTAAAATTTAGTTAGTTATATCCTTGCTCAAGTTTATTTAAGTTATGAATCCTAAGGTATGGAATCAACTTAAATGCTCAGTGATTGATAGATGGAGGGATAAAGAAAATAAAGTAGTATCATTTGGTCATAGAAGAAATGCTGCATTATATGACAACATCTTGAAGATTTTATGCTAGGCAAAATTAGTCAATCACAGAAGGACCAGTATATCTTGATTCCACTTACATAAGGTACCTGGAAGTCAAAATAAAAAGCAGAGAGTATCATGGAGGTTTCCAAGGGTTGAGGAGAGGAGAAGTGAATAGTTTTTTTTTTTTTCAATTAATATAAAGATTCACATATGTGGGCTGGGGATAAAGCTCAGTTGGTAGTGTTTGCTTCATTCACAAAGCCCTAGGTGCAATCCTCGGCACCACACACACACACACACACACACACGATACACATTTGTAAGATGACTTAGTTCTAGACATCTACTGTACAGAATAGTGACCATAGTCAACAACACCTAACAATATTACTCATTTAAAAATTTGAGGATTAGAGGAAGATGGCGGTGAGGGGAGTGCATTGCCCCCGTGTGCTGCATCACTGTGTGGGAGAATGACAAGTCAGGACGGCTAAAGGCTATCTTGTTAGGAATTTCCAGCAATAGTGGGGTGCTCCGGAACCTGAAGGAAGGATTTCCATCGCACGAGGATCGGCTACGGGGGCTCAAACGCGAGAGATTTGTCCGCACGGAGGGTCACACTGCTTATTCAGCAAATCGCCCCGCGGCTAGAGTCTGCGGCGCGCGCTGGGAAACGAGGAGATAACGACGCAGGGATACAGTGCTGCAGTTTCCGCGGGCTTCTGCCAGCTGTGCAATTACCGTACTAAGTGCTGAATTCTGGGTTTGAGACAGGTGAAGGAAGCGGTCCAATTCAGTTCTCCACACCGGTCAGACCACAGAGGAGGCCAGCGGCCACCATCTTGGAGAGCTGATGTCACCATCCCTGTTTTCGACTGATCGCAGCTCATTCAGCCATAGAACAGGTAATTTCAGGCTGCCATTCGCCTGTGGCTTGCAGACAAATTACTCAGGCTCAGTGCTAAATAACCTGCGGAAACTGCTTCTTGGAGCCTGCTCTTATCAGAGCATACACTGAGCATGGAGCGGCCGAGTTCCGGCTCCCGGAACTGCTCTGACCCAGGGCTAAGGAGCCCGCGGAAACTGCTTCTCGGTCTGGGTCCTGCTGAATACTGTGGAGGTAAATACCAACCGAGCCTTCGTGGGCAGTGGCAACAGGACTGAGACGGGGCCTGTGAGGGCCGGTCAGGACTCACCCGTTGCTTTGGTCACCCGGCAAAGGGAACGAAATGCTGCCATTTGCATAGGATACCAACATGGCAGAGATCTGATGTCATCAGAAAGCGGCGAGGAGAGAACTTCATCAATACCAGCGGCGACAGAAACAGTTGGTCTCCTGGTAGGGAGGGTGAGTCACAGACACCCGAGTCTCCCTCGCTTTGTTGTCGAGCCAGAGGGGAGGAGCGGGGCCGCCGCCCGCGCCCGGAGCAGGCCCAGCGGCTCGCCAGCGTGGTGGTCGCGTGACCCCAATTGGAGAGGGGGCGGAGCGGAGCCGCCACCCGTGCCCACAAGGTGGGCAGACCTGCGACCAACCTGCAGATCAGGCCCAGCGGTCCGCGGGCATGGTATGAGGGGCAGGGCAGAGCTGCTGCCCGCGCCTGCAAGGTAAGCAGACCTGCGACAGACCGGTGGATCAGGCCCAGTGGCCTGCCAGCGTGGTACACTCGTCACCCCAACTGGAGTAGGGGCAGAGCAGAGCCTTCGCCCGTGCCCGGATCAGGCCCAGCGGCCCGCCTGTGTGGTGGTCACGTGACCCCAATTGGAGTGGGGGCGGAGCGGAACCGCCACCCGTGCCCACAGGGTGGGCAGACCTGCGACCAACCTGCAGATCAGGCCCAGCGGTCCCCGGGCATGGTAGGAGGGGCAGGGCAGAGCCGCCGCCCGCGCCTGCAAGGTAGGCAGACCTGCGACAGACCGGCGGATCAGGCCCAGCGGCCTGCCGGCATGGTACACACGTCACCCCAATTGGAGTAGGGGCAGAGCAGAGCCGCCGCCCGTGCCTGAAAGGTGGGCAGACCTGCGACCGACCAGCGGGACAGGCCCAGTGGCCTGCCGGTGCGACAGACACGTCACCCCATTTGGAGTAGGAGCAGAGCAGAGCCTTCGCCCGCGCCCGGAACAGGCCCAGCGGTCCGCGGGTGTGGTAGACAAGTCACACCAATTGGAGGGGGGGCAGAGCAGAGCCGCCGCCCGCGCCTGCAGGGGAGGCAGACCTGCGACCGACCTGCGGATCAGGCCCGGTGCCCTGCCAGTGTGATACACACGTCACCCCAATTGGAGTAGGGGCAGAGCAGAGCCGCCGCCCGCGCCCGGAACAGGCCCAGTGACCTGCCGGTGTGGTAGTCACGACACCCCAATTGGAGTAAGGGCAGAGCAGAGCCGCCGCCCGCGCCTGCAAGGTAGGCAGACCTGAGACCGACTGGCAGAACAGGCCCAGGGGTCCGCGGGCGTGGTAGACACCTCACACCAATTGGAGGAGGGACAGAGCAGAGCCGCCGCCCACGCCTGCAAGGTAGGCAGACCGCCGCCCGACCCTGCAAGGGAGACTTTTCAACTATACAAGAGCAATATAAATATATAGGGGGAAAAATTTTTCAAAAACACAACAGTTTCACCAAGCAGAAAGAAACACAAGCAGTATGAAAAGACAAGGAAAGAACGGACCACAAGCAATGCAGGTCAACTCAACTTTAGAAGCGGTAACAGCTGCAGCAGATGGAATGTCAGATAAAGAATTCAGGATATACATGCTTCAGATGATCTGGAGTATCAAGGAAGACATTAGACAGCAAAATCAGACAATGAAAGATCACTTCGACAATGAATTACACAAACAAATCCAGGAAGCAAAGGATCAACTATACAGGAAGATAGAGGTTATAAAAAACAAACAGAAATCGTAGAAATGCAGGAAGCAATAAACCAACTTAAAAACTCAATGGAGAATACTACCAGCAGAGTAGAACACTTAGAAGATAGAACATCAGACAATGAAGACAAAGTATTTCAACTTGAAAAGAACATAGACAGCTCAGCAAGACTGTTAAGAAACCATGAGCAGAACATCCAAGAAATATGGGATAACATGAAGAGACCAAACTTAAGAGTCATTGGGATACAGGAAGGTATAGAACTCCAAACCAAAGGAATGAGCAATCTATTCAATGAAATAATACGAGAAAACTTCCCAGACTTGAAGAATGAGACAGAATCCCAAATCCTAGAAGCCTACAGGACGCCGAATGTGCAAAATCATAAGAGATCCACACCTAGACACATTATAATGAAGATGCCCAACATACAGAATAAGGAGAGAATTTTAAAAGCTACAAGAGAAAGGAAGCAGATTACATTTAGGGGTAAGCCAATCAGGATAACAGCTGATCTTTCAACACAGACTCTGAAAGCTAGAAGATCCTGGAATAACATATTTCAAACACTGAAAGAAAATGGGTTCCAACCAAGAATTGTGTATCCAGCGAAATTAAGCTTCAGGATGGAAGATGAAATTAAAACCTTTCACGATAAACAAAAGTTAAAAGAATTCGCAGCTAGAAAACCATCTCTTCAAAACATCCTCGGCAAAACATTACAGGAAGAGGAAATGGAAAATAACAATGAAAACCAACAGTGGGAGGTAGGACAGTAAAGGGGGGGGGAATAATCAAAGAGAAAAACAAACCATGTTTAGTAACAGAAATAAACAAATATGGCTGGAAGAACAACCCATATCTCAATAATAACCCTAAATGTTAATGGCTTAAACTCACCAGTTAAGAGACACAGGCTAGTAGAATGGATCACAAAACAAGACCCAACAATATGCTGCCTACAGGAGACGCATTTGATAGGAAAAGACATACATAGGCTGAAGGTGAAAGGTTGGGAAAAATCACATCACTCATATGGACTTCGGAAACAAGCAGGAGTGTCCATACTCATATCAAATAAAATAGATTTCAAGCCAAAGTTAATCAAAAGGGATAAAGAGGGACACTACATAGTGCTTAAGGGAAACATACACCAACAAGACATATCAATCATAAATATATATGCCCCAAACAATGGTGCAGATATGTTCATCAAACAAACTCTTCTCAAGTTCAAGAGTCTAATAGACCACCATACAGTAATCATGGGAGACTTCAACACACCTCTCTCACCACTGGACAGATCTTCCAAACAAAAATTGAATAAGGAAACTATAGAACTCAATAACACTATTAATAACCTAGACTTAATTGACATATATAGAATATACCACCCAACATCAAGCAGTTACACTTTTTTCTCAGCAGCACATGGATCCTTCTCAAAAATAGATCATACATTATGTCACAGGGAAACTCTTAGACAATATAAAGGAGTAGAGATAATACCATGCATCTTATCTGATCATAATGGAATGAAACTGAATATCAACGATAAAAGAAGGAAGGAAAAAGCACACATCACTTGGAGAATGAACAATAGGTTACTGAATGATCAATGGGTTATAGAAGACATCAAGGAGGAAATTAAAAAATTCTTAGAGATTAATGAAAACACAGACACAACATATCGGAATCTATGGGACACATTGAAAGCAGTTCTAAGAGGAAAATTCATTGCTTGGAGTTCATTCCTTAAAAAAAGAAAAAACCAACAAATAAATGATCTCATACTTCATCTCAAAATCCTAGAAAAAGAAGAGCAAAACAACAGCAAAAGAAGTAGAAGGCAGGAAATAATGAAAATCAGAGCTGAAATTAATGAAATCGAAACAAAAGAAACAATTGAAAAAATTGACAAAACTAAAAGTTGGTTCTTTGAAAAAATAAACAAAATTGACAGACCCTTAGCCATGCTAGCGAAGAGAAGAAGAGAGAGAACTCAAATTACTAGCATACGGGATGAAAAAGGCAATATCACAACAGACACTTCAGAAATACAGAAGATAATCAAAAATTATTTTGAATCCTTATACTCCAATAAATTAGAAGATAGTGAAGGCATCGATAAATTTCTTAAGTCATATGATCTGCCCAGATTGAGTCAGGAGGATATAGACAACCTAAACAGACCAATATCAATTGAGGAAATAGAAGAAACCATCAAAAGACTACCAACTAAGAAAAGCCCAGGACCGGATGGGTATACAGCAGAGTTTTAGAAAACCTTTAAAGAGGAACTAATACCAATACTTTTCAAGCTACTTCAGGAAACAGAAAAAGAGGGAGAACTTCCAAATTCATTCTACGAGGCCAACATCACCCTGATACCTAAACCAGACAAGGCACTTCATGTTAGAGTCTGTAAATAAGTCAAAAATAACACCTGGCATTTTGCCAGGGGAATGTTAGAGTTCGTAAACAAGTCAGGATGGTGCCTGGCAAATGTTAGAGTTCATAAACAAGTCTGGATGGTGCCTGGCAAAATGCCAGAGGGAGTGGTTTGAGAAGTAACAAAAGCGAGCCATTAAGTGTGGAGATTCCTTATTGGTTGATTGATGTATCTAGTTTATGCTAATTAGATAAGCTGTGTGGAATGTATAAATACTGCTCCTGTCCTGCAATAAACGGCTCCTACTCCTGCTGTATCAACGTACACAAGTTATTCGTCACCCCCCTGATTATTCTGCTGCAAAAACTACAGACCAATATCTCTAATGAACCTAGATGCAAAAATCCTCAATAAAATTCTGGCGAATCGGATACAAAAACATATCAAAAAAATTGTGCACCATGATCAAGTAGGATTCATCCCTGGGATGCAAGGCTGGTTCAATATACGGAATCAATGAATGTTATTCACCACATCAATAGACTTAAAAATAAGAACCATATGATCATATCGATAGATGCGGAAAAAGCATTCGACAAAGTACAGCATCCCTTTATGTTCAAAACTCTAGAAAAACTAGGGATAACAGGAACATACCTCAATATTGTAAAAGCAATCTATGCTAAGCCTCAGGCTAGCATCATTCTGAATGGAGAAAAATTGAAGGCATTCCCTCTAAAATCTGGAACAAGACAGGGATGCCCTCTCTCACCACTTCTGTTCAACATAGTTCTCGAAACGCTGGCCAGAGCAATTAGACAGACGAAAGAAATTAAAGGCATCAAAATAGGAAAAGAAGAACTTAAATTATCACTATTTGCAGTTGACATGATTCTATACCTAGCAGACCCAAAAGGGTCTACAAAGAAACTATTAGAGCTAATAAATGAATTCAGCAAAGTGGCAGGATATAAAATCAACATGCATAAATCAAAGGCATTCCTGTATATCAGCGACAAATCCTCTGAAATGGAAATGAGGACAACCACTCCATTCACAATATCTTCAAAAAAAAAATAAAATACTCGGGAATCAACCTAACAAAAGAGGTGAAAGACTTATACAATGAAAACTACAGAACCCTAAAGAGAGAAATAGAAGAAGTTCTTAGAAGATGGAAAAATATACCCTGTTCATGGATAGGCAGAACATCATCAAAATGGTGATATTACCAAAAGTTCTCTATAGGTTTAATGCAATGCCAATCAATCCTAACGGCATTTCTTGTAGAAATAGAGAAAGCAATCATGAAATTCATATGGAAAAATTAAAGACCCAGAATAGCAAAAACAATGCTAAGCAGGAAGTGTGAATCAGGTGGTATAGCGATACCAGACTTCAAACTATACTACAGAGCAATAGTAACAAAAACAGCATGGTACTGGTACCAAAACAGGCGGGTGGACCAATGGTACAGAATAGAGGACACAGAAACCAATCCACAAAACTACAACTATCTTATATTTGATAAAGGGGCTAAAAGCATGCAATGGAGGAAGGATAGCATCTTCAACAAATGGTGCTGGGAAAACTGGAAATCCATATGCAAGAAAATGAAGCTGAATCCCTTTCTCTCGCCATGCACAAAAGTTAATTCAAAATGGATCAAGGAGCTTGATATCAAATCAGAGACACGCTGTCTGATAGAAGAAAAAGTTGGCTACGATCTACATACTGTGGGGTCGGGCTCCAAATTCCTCAATAGGACTCCCATAGCACAAAAGTTAATAACTAGAATCAACAAATGGGACTTACTCAAACTAAAAAGTTTTTTTCTCAGCAAAAGAACCAATAAGAGAGGTAAATAGGGAGCCTACATCCTGGGAACAAATCTTTACTCCTCACACTTCAGATAGAGCCCTAATATCCAGAGTATACAAAGAACTCAAAAAATTAGACAATAAGAGAACAAACAACCCAATCAACAAATGGGCCAAGGACCTGAACAGACACTTCTCAGAGGAGGACATACAATCAATCAACAAGTACATGAAAAAATGCTCACCATCTCTAGCAGTCAGAGAAATGCAAATCAAAACCACCCTAAGATACCATCTCACTCCAGTAAGTTTGGCAGCCATTAGGAAGTCAAACAACAACAAGTGCTGGCGAGGATGTGGGGAAAAGGGTACACTTGTACATTGCTGGTGGGACTGCAAATTGGTGCAGCCAATTTGGAAAGCAGTATGGAGATTTCTTGGAAAGCTGGGAATGGAGCCACCATTTGACCCATCTATTCCCCTTCTCGGTCTATTCCCTAAAGACCTAAAAAGAGCATGCTACAGGGACACTGCTACATCGATGTTCATAGCAGCACAATTCACAATAGCAAGACTGTGGAACCAACCTAGATGCCCTTCAATAGACGAATGGATAAAAAAAAATGTGGCATTTATACACAATGGAGTATTACTCTGCATTAAAAAATGATAAAATCATAGAATTTGCAGGGAAATGGATGGCATTAGAGCAGATTATGCTAAGTGAAGCTAGCCAATCCCTAAAAAACAAATGCCAAATGTCTTCTTTGATATAAGGAGAGTAACTAAGAACAGAGTAGGGTCGAAGAGCATGAGAAGAAGATTCACATTAAACAGGGATGAGAGGTGGGAGGGAAAGGAAGAGAGAAGGGAAATTGCATGGAAATGGAAGGAGACCCTCAGGGTTATACAAAAGTACATACAAGAGGAAGTGAGGGGAAAGGGAAAAATAATACAAGGGGGAGAAATGAATGACAGTAGAGGGGGCAGAGAGAGAAGAGGGGAGGAAAGGGGAGGGGAGGGGAGGGGAGGGGGGATAGTAGAGGATAGGAAAGGCAGCAGAACACAACAGACACTAGTATGGCAATATGTAAATCAATGGATGTGTAACTGATGTGCTTCTGCAATCTGTATATGGGGTAAAAATGGGAGTCATAACCCACTTGAATCAAAGTGTGAAATATGATATATCAAGAACTATGTAATGTTTTGAACAACCAACAATAAAAAATTTTAAAAAAATATAAAATAAATAAAAATTTGATAGGAGGGTAAAACTCATATTAGGTATTTTTATGACAGTAAAGTAAAATGTTTGAAGTGCAAATATGAAATGGCTTTGCAAACATTGGATTTAGGCTTTCTCACCACTTGGGTTGTGTGTCTCTGCAGATGAAAATACTGATGTTGTACACACTCCCAGCAATCAAGAAAATTAGATGTCCTCCTAATTACAATAGCAATGATCCCTAAACTTCTGTCCATTAACTTGGGAAACTTCATTAATTTATAATTTAATATAGTAATTGTTTCCTAAAAATTCCAGAATCAGTGTAAAAATAATGCTATGGTTTGAATGTGTCCCCTTCTCCCCAGAATTCATGTGTTGGGAACCTAATCCAGAGTGTGACTTTTGGGAAGCAAGGCCTAATGGAAAATGTTTGGTCTTGAGGCCAGAACTCCCATGAATGGATGAATGCTATTATAAGGAGGGCTCTTGGAGTTGATTTTCTCTTGGGCTCTTCACCCACACAGTGGCATCTTAATCTTAGACTTCCCATCTACCAAAACTTTGAGCAAATAAATTCCTGTCCATTATTAACTACCCAGTCTCAAGAATTCTGTCATAACAGCACAAAACAGACTAAGACAAACAAGGTACTACAGAACTATATTAAGCCCAATGTACTTTTTGGAGATAATGCACAAAATGCTAACATACATTTCAAAGGACATTCAGGTTTTTTTTTCCCATTATTACTAATATGTACCTGATTATTCTGTATACCTGCAATGAAACTGATTAAAAAAAAATCTTGCTCTTAAAAAATATTAACCTCAGTGCTAGCACAGATTGGAGAATAGGCCAGATCTCACCTAATCCTTGTAAACTAGAGTTTTTCATCCATGGCACTCTGGTATTTTGAGACAGACAATTCTATATTGTGAGACATTTTTCTGGGCATTGTAGGATGTTTAGTAGCATTACCACTCCTCTACCCATTTGATGCCACTAACATTCTCCCTTTTATGACAACTGAAAATATCTTCATACATTTAAGAATTTCCCCGGAGGGGAAAAATCACCTGAGTTGAGAATTACTGCACTAAGACTTCCCCCAGTGTTTTCCTCCAGAATCTACCTGAAAAGACCTAGTGATAAGGAAATTGCTATTACGTGGGGGTTCCAATTAAACACAAGTAATTTTGAGCTATGCTCACATCAAGATGATTGACATGTCATTTGAATCATTCCCTTTTTTAATTCAACACCATCTCCTTCCTCCAAAAGCAAAATACTCATCTTTCAATACTCAAACCAAAAATAAGATCTTCACCAAGTCTTTCCTGACCTCTCCTCAAATGGAAAAATGACTCGTCTCCCAGGATCTCCTGAGTCCTAGTCATCCTCCTTCCCTTCTTTCTTCCTTCCTCCCTACATTTCATTTGCTAAAAAAAAAAAAAAAAAAGTTAATAAACTGTTATGTTTCAGGTACTCTTGTAAGTTCAAAAGTTAAAGTGCTAAACAAAACAGACCAAAAAATTATATTCCATAATAACAATGTTGATAAGATAGAGATAAATTCTAAGAAGAAAAAAATACAGTAGGAAGTAGAAGGATTAAAGATTTATAAAAAAAAAAAAAAATCCTCAAGGCCTCATTGAGCAAATGACAGGAAAAAAAGTGAAGGATGCATAACATTGAGATCCAGTGAAAAACAGATTGAAGGAGCAGCAGCCAGACCTGAAAGACATCCCTGTGCTCCACTGCTCCCCCTTCTCATTCAGTGCTGAGTAGATGATGGGTGTTTAGTTTTTGTTTTCAATTATAAAGACCTTTTTCCAGAACTGGGGTATAGCTTAGTGGAGGGTGCTTGCCTAGCAGGCTAGCATGTGCAAAGCTCTGGTTTAATCCTTAGCAATGGGTGGGGAAAAAACTATTTCAAATGTAAGTATCCTACTTGTAATAGAGTAGGTTTGATTAAATTCAGATTTTTAAAGTTTGGGACTGAGTGAAAGTATGACTATATGATATAATGTCTTGTAATTATTATTAAATTCTTCTTAATCTACCTCCATCTTCTAATCAATCAATCTAGCTGACTATCACGTATTTCCATATCTAGTCAACTAAAGAAATGTTCCTAACAACAAACTAAAGTTATATACTGTAGGATTCTAGAATTAAGTTCAAGGTTGTGTGTTTGTTTTCTCTCCTATTAACTGATGAGAACCCAAGTCAGCTGTTGCTGAGTGTGATACCTCCTGGGCTGCCAGATTTGCTGATAGACCTTCATCCTGCCACCTAGCCCACAGGCTGCCTCAGTGTGGGCGGGTTTTCCTTTGTTTCAAGGAACTTACTTATAACTATATGTGAAAAATCCTTAGTCTCTTCATCTGTCACTGCAGAGTTCGCTCTGAAGGTGAGCAGGCTTTCTAAGGTGATTTATTCTTGTATTCAGTCACCACAAAATACTGTTTCCTCCCTGAGATGGGTTTTCCTTTCTTTCTGTGTGAGCCTGTGAGAACCTTTCCCTCTGCTTTCAGTGTCCTGTCTCCTGGGTCACTGTTTTCCCTCTGCCTGTCCAGTGGCAATGAGAGGAGTACTGTTTCTGAACTCTTTGGTCAGACAGAGGAAGTTCCAGGTTGATGACTGAGGCAGAGTCAGTAACTCAAATATCCATCCCATGCAATATAATATGTGTTGTCTCTACTGTAGCAAGACAAGGGTTTGTATTCCCATCAGCAAAAATCCCAGCAGGAAAGTGATATTACTCACCTCCTGGAAAAATTTGTAATGATTTTAAAAAAGAAAATGTTCGCAAAGACAAAGTCAGAGAGTAAGAGAATTACAAAGAGGAGTGTAGTGGCAAAGGGCTAATAACATGGGGCAGGTTAAGGACAAGGGGCCAGAGGAGAGCACTCACTATGATACGGAGAGGATTGCCTGAAAGGAGCTTCAGCCTTCATCTTACCAGTCTGCCATGATTACCTGCAGGGAAGAAGCAGGCTCACTCTTCATTCAGGCTCGCTCTGTACCCCTCCCTTCCTTCTTTCCTTGCTCTGAGATCAAGGGAGCTCTTTGATGCCTTGCAAAAAAACTGCACTAGAGCCCATCAGTACAGAGAAGGAGGGAGTGAGATAACAAATGGAAGATACTCTGCACATGTCATCACAGCATTTCACTGTCATTATTCTTTGGTCAACATTCACATCTAATAGATGAATGTTCCCAATCCAAAATAATCATAAATTGATATTATAAACTACTGAAGCTAAGATCTTAATATTCATTTCTTCAGAAGAATTCTCAAGCATTTGAAGAAATTAAATGCTTGCCATCGTACAGTGATGGATCTGAGAAAAGAAACCAGATCTCCTAAAGTGCAACACAATGAGAAATCTAAAATTGCAAATACAATTTAGGCCTTCTTGCAACATGTTCTCTGTGATGTGTGTGTGTTCTCTCTTCTTAACTGACACATGTGGACATGTATGTAAATGCAGAGGGACAAATACTTAAATATCAATTTTGTCAAAGTTTGAATGGTCAGAGTGCAAAGGTGACATGTCAGAAGGTGCCTCAGAAGTGCTCAGGCTCAATTTCAAAAGTTTAGCTCAGTTCCACTTAATTGACCATAAGCATTGAGCTTGACAATTTCATGCAAATGATTTCTAGAGATAGAGATATTTTATTTTGTTCACATGAATTCTGTTATACTTCAAATTCAATGCATACTTCTAATAATTTACTCTCCCTTATAACATTTAAAATATTATTGTTTTCACACTTATTTCTGCGCCAATTTTAAAAAACATATAAATTGACTATAAGATGCATATAACCTTTAGATGTTTGTTTACACAATTACAATAATGTTTTATTTATTCACTATCACTAGAGAGCAATGATTACCATGTAAATACTTTTCCAGACAATTTAGAAATTACCAAACTAAACAACAAACTACCTTTCCTACTTCATTAAAATATGCTTTAAAGAATATATTGTTTCTTAGTAATACATAGTTGTCTTTATAAATGTTCATTTATACAATGTTAAGTGTATCAGATACACTTGTATCTGATTCTTCTCAAACCATGAGGGGAAGGGCTATTTGTCTCTACAGGAAATAATTCTAAATTATTGTATTTTTTTGATTTGTATCATCTAATCTTTGTAGATTTTTTGCATTTTTGGTTACTGCTACACTATGTGTTGATCAAGTGTTACTATCAAGTTACATGATCCTTTGTCACCTTTTTCGCAAATTATTTCTACTCAACTCAAGGATGCATTTATTCAACAGTCCACATTGTTGAATAAATGCATCCTTGAGTTTCTGAGGAAACTTCAAGGAGATAGATTAAGTCAACACGAGTGAACTCTCCAACAAAAGTGTCCAGAGATAAACTACTTTTAACATTACACTCCCCCCATTGAATGAGTTTAATTATTGAGTATGCTGGAGGAATCATGAAAGGACATAGGAGAAGAGACTGGCTCTCACCAAGGTATGCTACCAGAAAGTCATATCTGTGACACTTTCCTGTCTTGAGAGGCTATAATTCTGTCACTAGATCCACCCATTTCTACTCATAAAGACTTAGCTCTGTGTAACCAGAGTTAACAATGCTTGAGACAGAATTCTGAATCTGATCATTTCTCAACTTTCAGCTATTTCAGGGAGGAGTGGTTCATGGGCAAACCCTGTTTTCAGAAGTGAAATGATAATGTATACCATTGCTCCAGGAAATGTTTCAAATTCTTTTATCCTGCTTATACTTCTTAATGGGCTTACTCAATAATCAATACCATAATAAAGAAATAGAAGTAATAATGTGCTTTTATTTTACTCAAATCTAAGTTAAACTGTCCCAAAAAGCCAAATAGCTAAATAACTGCTAAGCTTCTCCACAAAGTTTCTATCCACAAGAATACAATCTACCTCCATTTTCTATGTTTTTTTTAAAGAGGTATAACTCTTTCTTCCTAGAATATCTTCATTTAATAATTTGCCAAGGTTAGTGAATAAATGACTACCATTATGAGAGAGACCAAGGTGTCCTCTAAAATCAGAGTTTGACTTGGTATAAGAAGCAATAAAGCAATATATTGAAATCAGAATATATTCATTTCTTTCACAAATAATATGTGTAGTAAATTGTCATCCCCAGGCATTTCTCCAGCATAAAAGATACACCCATGAACTACAGAGCCTAAAGGTCTGTCCTCAAGGAATGTAGACTTAAGCGGGGCAGAACAGAAAATGAACAAAATAATTGTCTTAAATCCAGCAATTGTTATATAGTAATAAGTGCTACAGAGAAAAACAAATCAGGGGAAGACTCTCCTCAATAGGCAAGAGCTCACTCAAAAAGTGAACTCTGAGTAAAAATGTGTTTAAATGAAGGATTTAACTCTAGAAATCTTAGGCAAGAGCATCTGAGGCACAGAGAAGGCAATATGGAAAGCCCCTCAGGCAGGCATGCTTAGTAGTTCAAGATGAGTCAGGACCAGCATGACTGGCACACAGGAAGTCAGGCAGCAGAGCAGTCCATATCACCAATCACATAAGTTTTCCTGGGCAACAGCACAAAAGTTAGCTTTCCACAAAGTGAGACAAGAAACCACTGGGGACTTTTGAATGGAGGAATTAGATGATTTGGTCTCTGACTACTCTGTTGAGAATATACTGAAGTGGAAAAGATAGAGGAAGGGATATCAGTCTGTAGATACAATGATGGTTCCTGGTGATGGTTGTACTTGGACTTGAGGATGACAGTGGGAATGATGAGAAGTAGATGGATTATTCCAGACATATTTTGAAGATACTGATAATAGATCCAATGTGAAAGATGACTACTGGAAAGGGTTAAAAAAGGTTATTCCAAGGTTATCTGAAAACATATGGGGACTTAAGACTTAGTCTGATCCATAATGAATTGCCAACACTTTCCAAGCCACAAGGCCCCCATATCATGTCACCATGTTACATGTTTTGATACATGAAATGCAAATTAAATCTACCTAATATCACAGGTAGTACATATTCAACAAGGAGAAACAGAGAAGATAATAGCTATAGGGAGGAGTTGTGATGAAGCAGTATGATGGGTGATTGTTTTTCCTCTACATGTAATTTAAACCCAGTCATCTTGGCAACCTAAAACTTTTGGCAAAAATTACTATTTTATTTCCACTATTTATTTTCCTACAGATTGGACTTCTGTTTACTTCCCAGCACTCCTAAATTAACAAAATACACTTCATTGAATATTTGCAGGTGCTCTAGACCACAGTGTTCACAAACAGCTATGATTGTTCTAGACTGAGGGTTAACTTTGAAGGGAACTCATCCCTAAAACGCTCCGTTTTTTTTATTACATAACTTATACTGAGCCACTTAAATGGTATGTGTAAAGTAAAATGATTTGCAAAATGATTCAGACTATAATTGAGTAGTTGCAACATATTCAGAAGGTTTGCATTGGAAGGTGTTTCAGAAGTGTAAATTATGCTCCTTTTATCCTAACTGCTTGAGTGGAGTGCTATGATAACATCACGTAATGGCATTCTATTTCCTTCTCTGAAGATTTATCTCAGTGAATTTTGTAAGATAATCCCTGGAATAGTAGTAGTCATTTTGAAGCAATTTCATTGAAATGAGCTATGGAATGATTACCATTTATTTCTCTTTCTTACCAACAAATATATGTACTTTTAATTGACCAAAATATTAGTCAACTCTTCTTTCTCCAATCAGCACAGCGTATTCTGGCTGGAAAAAATAAATTACTAAAAATGTTGGATCTCATGCTACCCTGAAATACAATGCTGCCCAATACAAATGCAACGAAATACAGGACTGCCGTGGAGGAGGTAGATCATCTCCTCCACATTGCTTTTTCCTGCTTTATGCTCAGCTGGTTATTAATCATACACTTGGGATTATGGTGACCTCTCTCAGCCTTTTCTAGCAGATGTAGCCCAGGCAATGACAAAAACAAAACATTCAACCAGGGATATAATTCTATTTTGCATACAAAACAGCTGGGTATTAACTACTTCAAAAGACTCTATAGCTAGAAACCTCTGGGGGGGGGGGCAATGCTTACATGGGGTATTATTAGTGAAGTGGTAGCATGGTTCTAAATGAGATTAAATTCTTAATTGCACCATCATTCATAACTTTCTCTTCAAACTGCCCAAAGCAGCCTAAAGTTCTGCTTGTTTTTCTGTTTGTGTTTTTAAATATTTGAATGCTTACCTGTAAGACCAGAATTACTTCTATATCTTTTAAAGTTAAAATAGGCTCACTTTTTCCACCATTTCTGAGCATGTTTCACTAAAGCACAATTTTGATATCTCCTTGGGGGATTGACTCTTTCCTCCCCAAGGTAAAGAGAAAATGGAAGATGAGACTGATGTTGGCTGACTGAATCTTCATAAATTCCCTTCTGTCTCACTTGACTTCAAAAACACAAGTCAAAAGATTTTCTGAAGAAACAGTTCCTATGTATGTCCCCAGGCATGCAGTCCCCAAAAGGAACATTTAATAAATATGCATTAGGCTCCTACTCACTATGAGGCTTTATTGTAGATACTGTGTAACACTTAAAAGTATTTTAATGTCTTCTGTCCTCAGAGAGCTCCTATCTACTGAAAAACCTGCCCCCCAAAAAGTCAACAAGTACATCATAAATGCAGTCTCTCTATAAATGAGAGTGAAACCAAATCCAGAAAGAATGTTAGAAAAGTGATGTTTTATTCTTCGTTAGTCTCTAATTATTTATTTATTAAATAAGATTATAGTGATGATGAGGATAATATCAAAACATCATTATTGGTCTTACCCAGTAGGGTCACAGCTTATGTAGAAAACATCACACTATTTAATACAATTTCACTTTTGGTGCACAAAATAACGCTTCGCTCTTATTAGCACATATATCATTATCCATACTTAGCAGATAAAGAAACTGTGTCACAGCAAGTTATTTGCAGAATGACTGCTAGCATAAAATAAGTGTCCTGAATCCTGGTCTCTATATTTTTAAGGTGGTTGGATAAAGAATCCTCCCAGGACTCAAATTGTACCAATTTTACCTTTCTTCTATGAATTTAGGATTATTGGAATTTGAAACAACTTTGTATTAATTTATATTAATTCCCTGGGAGTTTCTGAGTAAGATGTGTACCTGCAAAATGTTTTATGGGGAATGACCTTGAGAATGGTATCTGTTTGTGAGTGACAGAAGCACATTGGGTGGGGGAAGAAGTTGGATTTAAATGTACTTGCCATAAGAAACTTAATGCTCCTTCTTTAAAATTGTTTCCTATTGAGGCAAGGTCATTGGCCTTTAGGCCACCTTTTCTGCTAGTCATTGAATGCAGAGTGCTCTATAGAGACAAAGTGACTTTTGGACCAAGAGAATCCCTTTAGCTAATACAATTCCCAAAGAGGTAATCCGTTGTGAACAGCCTGCAGTTCATTAGTTAAGTGAGTGAAACTTCCAGATGTGGAAGTATAAATGCTGCAACACAGCCTCTGATATAAGTAATCTAGAAAATCTAAGTTATAGTGTGATTACAAGTTAAACCAAAAGAGCCAGAGACTATGAATTTGAATTATGATAAAAATTAAAGATCCCCTAACAACATGGGTGTATTTCTTGTTTACAGGACATAGCCAATGACATCAGGTAACTCTCTTAGGCAGCTGTCCTCTAGGCAGTGACTTAGTGATCCATGCTGCTCCAGTTTGTGTCTCTATCATTTCGCCATGGGGCATTCACAGTTCTGTAAGAGCTTTTTCATTGCCTGAAACTGAAGGTATTACATCACCTTCTCACAGCTTATTGGCCAGAATTAGCCACATGACTGTACAAGATGACTGTGAAGTGTGTTTCCTTCATGAAGGAGAGCTAGGTAAGGGTCAATACCAGAAATATACCCACATATTCTCTTGGGATGTATAGATAAATTACATTGGAACATAAAATATCAGCAGATCACTTAATTAATAAGTACTTGCTTATCACATTTTATGTAACAATGCTATTACATTAGGAACATTGACAAATACCCTGAAGCAGAGAACAGAGCAACAAAATGGGAGAAAAGATCACCTTTGCAAAATAAGTTATCCAAGATAATATGTTATTAAAAGTTAAACTGTGACTATTGATGTGAAATAATACACGAATGTAGAGAAGAGATATCAAAGAGGGGGAAAGTCAGAAAAGACACCTTGAAAAAAGATGAAATTGATTGAGTGGAGTCTTGAAAATTTAAACACTTGTAAAAAGAAGAGAAATGTGCCTCCATAATCAGAATAAGGTCAACCTGCACAAGGCCCAGGGGAAAATAAAGATCCACCTTGTAACCTGCTATCATTTGGATGTCCCCTCCAACATTTTTAAAGTTTGATTGCCTCTGTGATGTTGTTGGGAAGTGATGCCTTTAAGAGGTGATTAGGTTGAGAGAACTTCACCCTCAAGAATAGATTAATATTTCTATTGTAGGGGTGAATGAGTTACCGCAGAAGTGGTTTCCTGATGAAAGGGATGAGTTCTGTCTCATAAATGATGAAACATCCTCTCACAAACTGAGAAACAGGTTGTTGAATGGCAAAATTCCGTGAGGTAAACACATTCCTGGGTCAGCATCACCATATTAAGGTTGCCTGATGAACTACATTTCCTTCAATTTCAAGATACACTCCCCAGAATCAAATTGTCTAACTTCATCACTGCTGGTGGCACACCACAACCCACCTTCACTGAAGAAGTAATTCCTAATGCCACTGTGATTCCTCCTTTCCACTCCCCAAGGATCCCTAAAAGATTGAGCAATTTCATCAATAGCCTTTTAATAGCATCAACTCAGAATGTGTAGTAAAACTTCACCTACTCTTTTTGTTTTTGTTTTTTATTTTGTTTTGTTGTTTTGAAGAAAGTGAGTAAAAATACATACCTGATATTTCAGATATGCCCCCTGTCCTCAAATCTAATCATAATAATCCCTGAAAGTGGACAATTTTATCCCAATTTTATGTATGAAGACATTGAGATTTAGGTTAAATCACATTTTCCAAGGTCACAGTTGCTTAAATTGCTTGTTCTAAGTGTAAATCCAAGCTGTACCCTCAGATTCTAAGATTCATCATCTTTTTACTATAAAATTCCTAGCAAATTCTATACTTCTATCAAAGTCAGTCTACACAGGATCCCAGCCTTTTGCATAACATTTACAAGGTGAATCCCGTTTTGAATTTTGAAGTAATTTAATTGCTAAAATTCCTAATAAAGAATTTCCTAATGTGCCTGCACCATATGGCAGTCCTGGACCACAGTCTCTCAGAAACCACATTAGGCAAGCTCAAACATAATTCACTGTAAGAAATTAAGCTAAGACCACCCAATTTGTTGAACTGATCCTGCAGTTATTTGTGACCAGAGACATACTCACACCAGTGACCATAAGGTAAAGCATGTTGTGTTCTATTCTCTACTGGACATGCTGCTCCTTCTGAACGCTTTGAAAAACACATGCTCTAAAAGCATCTGCCCATATTGCTATGCAACAGCAATTTTCAATGTACCATGCTGGAGATGAATGGAAACTCAGGATGTGTCTATCACATAGACCAAGGCACTAGAGATTAATGAGACCTGATGTTCCTAGGAGTTGTGGGGAAGAAACAATGGAATGCTTCTCTGCTCTTGTTATTGATTTTTTTCCCTTTCTTTTTTTCCCTGAACAAACTGCATAATGTAAACGTAGTACATAAGCAAAGCCACTCCATATAATTCAGAATGTATTACATTCAAGTTGCTAGGTGATCATAAAATAGTCTGGGACCACAGCAGGAAATTCCAATGATCTGTTTTATTTGTTTGAAAAATAAATAAATAATAAACAAATAAAAATGAACAATCAACAATATAGAAAAGAATTTAAGAAGACAAATGACCCATGCAAAACTCAGCAAGAAAATTTAAAATTTTAGGAGGACTGTATTTGGTGGGGAGTGGAATCACATTAAAAGCAAGAGCACAAAGGAATTGGAATGAATTAAAATGAAAAATGTATAAGTCAGGAACACAGCACTGTTTTTGCTTTTCATAGAGCTACTCCAGTACGTGCTCCTCTAAGTGGCCTTGACCCTGAGAAGATTGACTATCTCAAAATCCCCATGAGCGCTTCCTCACTGCTTCAACCTCAGTTCCTCCAAAGCAAAGTGATGCCCACAGGGTTGAGTCAGAAAAGCTATCAGCACTGTCCTTTCAGTCCCAGGCACATCTTAGAAGCCAAAGGGAAGGCCACATGGATGAGGGGGAAATGTAATCACCCTCTCACCATGCTGATTGAAATCCCCTCTGTGGTAATCACCAGGCAGCTGCTGGGAAAAGGTACATTTAATCTAAATGTAAAACAGAACATACTGTTGCCAGTCCCGGGTTCAGTCCACTGATGGGAAACATGTCATCTTCTTACCTCTCCCTTCCCTGGAAATGAATCAATGTATTCAGGTTTGAAACTCATGTGCACACCCCTGTTTTCACTTTCCCCACAAATAGAGAAGTCTGTAATTTTGACTGAGAATGAACATCCTGCAGTCACAATGATTTGTGGCAGATAATGCAATTGGTTCTAACAGTGTGATGTGAGTGATGTGAACAATCTGCAAAATAAAATTTCTTCTGGTACAGTACTGCTCATCAAACACAAAGAAAACAGTTCACACACAAGGTCACTCTAACCACAGGTAACCGGCTTCAATGATGTCATTTGCTGATAGGATCATTATGATAACTACATAAAAACAGAAAAGTGGGCTCCAGAAAGGGCTACATTTTCAGGGTGGAGAAGTTTGGGGAAATCAATGCTAGGAAAAGAAACTTGATCTGCAAAGAGAGCAGTTTCTAAGGAATTCCACCTTCACAAAAATGCTTTCTCTGGAAACTTAATTCCATATCTAAAACATTGCTTTACCATGATATCACAAAACCTGAACTGCTAAAAACTTTTATATTCTTTCTCTTCTCTATTTCTTTGGAGGAGAAAGATAACTGAAGATTTCTTTGGAGGAGAAAGACAACTTTTCTTCCAGTTCTAATGCTTCCTTCCAGGGAGCTCCTGAGGTGACAAGCCTGCCCCTCCTCCTGTCTGAGACTTCTATAGTTGAAAAGAATAAAACAGACACTACTGAGCTACTTCTCTGTCCTGGGGCTGAGTGGCCCAAGTAGGGCTGATTCTTCTTCATTCTGATTCTCACACTAGTACTCTTATGTGGTCCACACCAAGTGTAAGGGGGGGCTAATTTGAACAAAAGATAATTTCATGACTGTGAAAACGTTTCTTTCTTCTTTTTTCTCTCATCTCTGTTGTATCTATTTGTATTTCTCTGTCTATCTTCCACCTCATTGGTTTTCCCACACACAGCAGGAATTCTCTGTAATGCCTACAAGGTCAGGTTTATCAAATGTAGGAAACTGCCTTGATCCAGAATCTACAACTGGTTAAAGCTGCTCAGTCCTGGGGACAAATATTAGGAAAATCATTTGCTCTGCACACTAAGCTACCACTTACAGCTTACCTTTGTTGATAATATGTGATATTAAAATTTCTTATCTGTTCTATTCCTTGCCTTATATCCTAATTTATTACCCTGAAGTCTCAGGTTATAATTATGTAAAAAGCAAAACAAGACCAAAAAAATGCTGGGTGAGAAATTTGGGTTTTTTGTATATTATATCCTTTTGTAATTGGTCACATTATTAATTCTCTATATCTCTTCTGCTTTTCTATACTTCAAACCATCACATTGAGAGAATAATTTGAACTGGTGTTGGACTCAATCATGTTTAAATAGAATGGCCATTTAATTCATACCAGAAAGCATTTGAGAATTAAGGGGGGCTGGGCAGGGGGAGACAGTTAATAATGCTGAGATAAATAGGGTCCACCAGGGATATTCTAATACAGGACTATTGAACCTTGCTTGTTAATGAGACTTTTAACCGGAGATTTTAGGAATTCTCCACTCTGTTGTTTGAATTTTTCCCCTTCTCATAATAAAGTTAGTATAGCTTCCTAACTTAAATGAGAAGTTCTATTAGCAAAGCTTTTAATCAACTCTTAAATCTGTTTCAAGTAGATTAAAACATCTGAACTGTGTCTATGAGTATGTGTATGTATATATAAATATTTTTTTTCCTATGTTTTCCTCTATGAAAATTTCCTAAAGTGAGTGTTCTGCTTGCCAAGGGGAACATTTGAAAGATGGGAGGCCCCATGCAACATCCAAATAATTGAGGTGCAAATTGCTTTGTGACCAGCTCTATCTGGAAAGCTGCCTCAGTTCTCCATTTCATTTTGGAGTTTACATGACCATTGTGGGTGGTATTGAGAACATCTGTTCCCATGACTCCCAAGAAGTGAGTGTCATGAATCACTACTCCTCAAAACACTTCAATTTTACTTGAGGTCTTAAAAGTCCCAAAGGATATATTAAAAATTC
The DNA here is from genome assembly GCF_021218885.2 of Marmota monax. Taxonomy (NCBI): domain Eukaryota; kingdom Metazoa; phylum Chordata; class Mammalia; order Rodentia; family Sciuridae; genus Marmota; species Marmota monax. The sequence continues at coordinate 24,298,732 of NW_026692201.1, forward strand.
ACTTCCAGGGTGTTTGTAGTAAATAATTATTGTTTTGTGGATTAAGACAGACAAGAGTTGCCATGTTACTTCAGGGAAGCAAAAACAATAGGGGTTTTTCTAGGGCAATGGCATAGCATTTTCTTCCTTTTTCCCTCACAACAAACAATATTGCTTGGAAAATTCCCAGGAAGTCTGAAACTCATAAAAGTTATTTTCTAGGCTGAGATGCAACTAAGTGTTGGAGTACTTTGCCTAGTATGTGTAAGGCCTGAGGCTCAAGCCTCAGCACTAAAAAAAAAAAAAAAAGTTATTTTCTTCTATCAATGAAGTTCCAATTTTCTTCTCTGAAATAAGTTGGATGTCTTTTTTAATAAAAAAAAAAGGAAAAAAAAGAGAGAGAAATAGACACATTATGTTTGCACATCCCTGAGAAAGTTTATCCAATTTAATGAAAATAAGAGTTGTAACTGTACTTAAAGTTTGGGAATCTAATACTTTCCTTTTTTTTTTAACTGAGACAGAAATACCTGGGAAGAACATATTTGTCTTTGTTTTGAATTAAAAAAGTAAAACCAGTGCTTAGATCCTAAGAATCTAAAGTGGTATGGGATGAAACAACTATTTTTTCTTTAAATCATATACTTCTTTCCTGTTATAATTTATGTTATATATAAGTTATAGCCAAATTGAGTCATTCCACTAATTCCCCATCTTCATTTTGCTCTTTGTGGTTCTAAAAGTAGCAGTGTCTCTGTAGATGTTTGGATTAAAAAAAATGAGGCTAAAATGGGGATAAATGTAGGAGTAACTTCCTTGATCTTATATTAAAATCATTCTGAAAACAAAAGAAACAGATAACACCTTGTGCAATACGATGAGCTATCCAGGCACTAATCATCCCAAAGAGTACTGGAGAACTAAAGTGGAAACAAATTTACTTGGCATCTTCAACCTCACCACCATCATGTTTAAATAGTCTTCTATTCATAGAGGAAAAGATAATTTTCACAGAATCATTGGCATTTGCTTTTAGGTCCCTGGGTTGCTTTTTGGTTTTTTATATATATATTTTTTCACCATTGAGAAATTCAGAGGAAGCACTGAGATTGTGAACGGTTTTTCAGTTACCAAAGTCTCTTATCCTTGAAAAGCAGCCATGACTAACCACACATGTTAAAGGATTTTTACTTCCATGTGTAGTCATGGGTTGATTTTTATTGAGACTGACTACACACACACACAGTGAACTTTCCAAAGGTTGAGTTTATACTGTTGTTTGTATTCTACTAGCAATACATGGGAGTTCAGGTTGCTCCATATCAACCCTTTTCATTATTGTTCTTTTTTCATTTGTGCCATTTATGGGTGTCAAGTGGGACAGACATACCACAGAATCCATGAAGGATTGAGTTCAGTAAGCTCCCACCACAAGATGCCAAAATCCAAGGATATCTTTTTCCAAAGTATCTATTTAAATGCTTTGTAATTATTATTGGAGTTTTCAGTCTTTTTATGAATGAATTGTCAGCATTCTTTACATATTTTGGATATAAATCTTTTATATAATATGTTTGAAAGCATCTTCTCCCAGCCCATCACTTATCTTTTCATGTAGCTAATAGTATCTTTTAAGAGAAAAGTTTAGTGTTGGTGAAGTTCATGACATTTTAAAAAACACACAGCTGCCAGGCGTGATGGCACACACCTGTAATTCCAGTAGCTCGGGAGGCTGAGGCAGGAGGATCATGAGCTCAAAGCCAGCCTCAGCAATAGTGAGGTGCTAAGCAATTCAGTGAGACCCTATCTCTAAATAAAATACAAAATAGGGCTGGGATGTGGCTCAGTGCTTGAGTGCCCCTGAGTTCAACCCCTACAGAAAGAAAGAAAGAGAGAGGGGGGGGGGAGGGGGGAAAAAAGGTAAGATACATCCATAAGAACAGAAATAAAAATATATGTTTTCCTGAAGATGAGAGGCAATTGATTACAAATGGATACAAGGAAACTTATTATGCTAGTTCTTAGTTGTGAAAGTTTTACTTTTAATACTCATTACATCTGGGAGTGTTTTACCAACACAATGCCCATGACAAAATCCAAACTCATGGATGGTTGTTTAGAAGAATCTATCAGGCAACTACATATGTAAAGACTATACACATACCCTTGCCTATTAAACTTTATTTTACTCAGAGAAGTGACTAGGAGCATAAGCACTCTCTTTCCACTCAGGCATTTATCTCAGAATATTTCTTATAATGAACGAGAAAATATTAGATAGATGAATGTGTGACACAAATGTATATATTTATACTCTAAAAACCAATGCTCTGGGCTGAGAGTGTGGTTCACTGGATTTGACTCCAAGCCCAAAAATAAAATCAAACAGGCAAACAAGATTCCAATGCTCCTACCTACAGCATCAGAGTGGTACTTACTGCTGATTCCTTTTATTTCTTACTTTTCTCCCTCATACTAACACCATACCACTGCCACACTGCCCCAACCATATCAAACTTTACATTGCAGATGTGGGAAGAAAACTTGGTGAAAAATCAGAAATATTTTTCAGAGTAATTTCTTTCTGTTACAAAAAAAGGTTTTAAAATATATTAATTTAAACACAATAGAATCTTGAATTAGGCTTTAAGAAGCTTTTATTTCAAGAGCTGAGTCTGCCCTACACTGGCCTAAGAATCTTGAAGCTAATCTTGTAACCTGAATGTCGACTTTTTTTTAATCTTAAAAATATGGGAGTTGGACCAGATGATTATTTGTGTTCTGTTAAGTTCAACATTCTAAGACCCTAATGTTTTTATATTATTAAACTATGGAGATTATATTAATAAAAATATATATTTATCAAAATGTGTTATTTGCTAAAATAGTACTTTAGTGTGCCTTGTTAATCTAATGTGATTGCTATTATTCATAAAATGATAGGCACTTGTCTTGCCTCTGTTTCTTCTTCTCAACCATCTCCATAATAGTGTGGCTCATTGCTTGGTAACCAGTAATTAAGGTGAAACCCACCTGGTCAATACTTTAAATTCTAAGCTGAGCACAATGGTGCATATCTATAGTCCCAGCTACTCCCAAGACTTAATTAGGAGGATCCAAAGTTCAATACCAGATTGGACAACTTAGTGAGACCCTTTCTCTTGGGATATAGCTAGTGGTAGAGCACTTACCTAGCATGCATAAGATCCTGAGTTCAATCCCCAGTGCTGAAAAAAAAAAAAAAGTACAAAGGACTTTAAATTCTGAAAATTCCACCTAGAATAATTTCCCTCTGTTTTGAATCTTTCTAAAGATCAATTTGGCACTTTAAATTCTGATTTTCTGAGGAACAAGTTTTTCACAGGAGGACATGATTCATGTAAAAAGCAGGAGGAAAATATAATTTACTCATTATAAAATAACATAGTCTATAATTTTTAATAATAAAAATGGTACATTAACAAATATTATTAAACTATATTTGAAAATCCAAACTACTAGGTTATTATATTGCTATGCAAAGAAAGAAATGGTCTACATATCTTAGAATCAGTTCTTACTAATGACTCAGAAACATGTCATTGGTTCCAAACAGTGAATCTAAAATATAGCACAACAAGTCAGCAGATATTCTGAAACACTGAAAGCCATGGGCTGAATAGAATTACTTGCCACACCTCAAAACCTTTTCATTTTTCCCAGTGTAATTTCAGTATAGTAGGCACCTTCACTTACCCAAGTGATAGGACATATAGGTTATGGACATAACATTTTATGAGCACCCTTGAGCCTCACCAAGAAGATTAAAAGGAATAAAAAAGAGTTAAGCAACGGGTTTTTAAAATTAGAAGGAAAAGCAAATAAGTACAATATAGTAATAGCAGCATCATAAGTGTAATATTCACACCCTCCAGAAAAAAAAAAAAAAGCAAAGGGTTGACAGTTGGGCAGTGAGTGTATGAAGAGAAACCACTTGGCTTTTTATTATCAATTACCTGTTCAAATTCTGAGACAACAAAAAAGATATGATATATGATGACTTTCTACAAATTTCTTGAGACAAGAGGATCCACAGCATGGATCTGGAAAGAAGGTTAGTTAAATATATTTTTTTAAAAGCCAAAATAGTGTTGCAAAAAATGTTAAATATTTCTTCCACAAACTAAAACTTGGCATCAAACACAAGTCTCTGTTAAAGTAACAAAAATGGGTTGGAAATAAATCATTTAGGCAAAGGAAATGAGATTACTGAATTTAATATAGTTATCAGGAAATTATTTTTTATTATCTTAACACTAAATTCTGAGTGACACAAACTCTGAATAAAAATGTATCAATGGACAATCAAATAAAAATGCTATAGCTTCACAGAATATTCTTTCTGGTGCTATCATTCCCAGCATTTAATCAACTGGAATTATTTTTAAGGAAATAATTTATTGTCCTGAATGGTCCCTTATAAGTATGTCTCAAGGTTGGGTTGAGGCAGTTTCTTTCTGGGCATAGTTGACCTTCTGTTCACCTTTCTTATTTCCTGAAGCACCTACCAAGGTGGCTGCTGAACAGGTCCTCACCCTCCTTCAGGAGTCTCCCCATCCACAACCCTCAGGAAGACTCTCTTTTGCCTTAAAAACTACTATTTCCCATCTCTTCATTGACCTTCTTTATCTAAATCAAGCCACACTCTCTTTATAGTTTTAAAGATATTTCATTTCCTTCCTTTTTTCTTCCTTCTTTATTTTTTGCTAAGAAAAAGGATGTTATAACAAATCTTTAAAGTCCATGTGAATGAGAATAGGTCATGTTTGATCTTTACCATCCACTTCTTTTTGAACCAGGTGTTCCTCAGTAAACTGAAACCTACCCTAAATCAAGGTATTTAACTTGGCTCACAAATTCAGTCTCTTCCTCCTCATCTCCAAGAAGACATCTCTGGCTTGGCCTATGTCACAAGTCTATTATTCCATCTTCTTGACTATATTAGTTCTTTCCTTATTTCCTGAGTCTTTAAGGAAGAAAGGTAGTTAATTCCCTGTCAACAAACTAATATTTCTGCCTTGATTTTGAAGACTTATCTCCTTTCTCTTTTCTAAGGGTAGGGGACTACTGGAAATTCTAGCTTTTTCCCCTGGCCCAATATAGTCTAGCCCCACTGGGTTCACTCAATTCATTAGCCAGTTATTAAGGTAGCAAATTTGTTCATTGAATGTTTGTTTATTTAATAAATACAGTCCTTATTGAAAGCTGTTTATGTGCCAGGCACTATGCTAATCATAGACACATAATTATAAATAAAAAAGAGCTTATCCTGAAGGAACCTAATAAGAAAGATGAAATTTTTGTATTACAAAATTAGTGTAATAAAAAATAAATAAGGAAATTCTTATGAGGGGAAAGAGTAAAGAAAATCTACTTTAAATTGAATACTTAGAGGAAACCTACTTAAAAAGTAAGGTTTCAACTGAGATATTAAAGATAAGAAAGAGTCATTCTGCAAATGAGTAGGAAATGAAATCATTAGACTCATAGTACACATCTGAAGCAGTCCACAGGCCAGCTACAGTTTTTAACTAAATATTGAAAAAAATCAGCATACATTCACAAACTAATAAGAAAAAAAGGTGTTATTTAATAAGTAGGGACAATATTTTAAAAAGCCAAAGTTTTTGTTGAGAAATAAACTTGCTATTTACTTTTTCCTTTTTAACCTTTCAGAATATTTTTTCTCATTTTAGCAAAACTATTTATCTATTTTTCAAAATGTCTCATAGCAAAAGAAGCTTTGGCAAAACGTATCTCCTAGTGGTCCTAAGTGTCCATTTCCTGTCTAGTCCTTGTTTTTAATTCCCTTTCTCCTTCACTCTAATCTGATCTATTCTCTACTCCTTTTTAAATATTTATATTTATTTTTTAGTTTTAGTTGAACACAATACCTTTATTTTATTTATTTACTTTTATGTGGTGCTGAGGATCAAATCCAGAGCCTCGCATGTGCTAGATGAGCACTCTACTGAGCCACAACCCCAGCCCCTATTCTCTACTCTTGAACATCATGCTTTTTACAAGTTAATGTTAATTCCTTCTTTAGAGAACATATTTTTTGTAGGTATTGTGTCCACTTATAACTGAAAAAAAGAAAAAGAAAGCCTGAATGATTTGCCTTCCAGATTCTCTTGCAGTTAGAATTGGCCAGTGTTCAGTTACAGCTACTATGATAGCAAAACAAACAAACAAAAAACAATTCACTATGTGGAAAAACATCTTTAAAAAGAGAAATGCAGTTCTGTTTTATTTGCTTACGAAAATACCTGAACTATAGTGAGCATTCAATAAATGATAGCAAGTACTGGTAATAAAATAGTAATAGTTGTTTTTTTTTGTTTTTTTTTTTTACTTTAAAGGTCACTAAACCAAGCAAAGTGTTGACTGATAAGATTAATAATTTCCCCTTCCCTGATTATTACTTGGATTCAAAAAGTTATTTCTAACATGGAAAAAATAGTGATCAGAACTTCTTCCTAAATAATAGCAGGCCTTAGAAATTTCAGAAGGAGCCAATGACAGCCAATCACTTACAAGCCTTCAAGAAACAGGTGGATCCCTCCAGAGCTAGGTGCTGGGGATGGGGAGAAATTCTAATGATTGATGGGGCAGTCTATGAATTTTGCAAACTCTTGCTATTCAGAATTTTATGTGGATATTTGGAATACTGGGCTCTCTAATCTTTCTCAACTTAGCCCTTAGAGAAGGCTTGATTAGAAATGTCAGCATAGTGGAGTAAGTTGATTAACCAAATCATCCAGTTTTATTTCATAAAACTTAAAATTGTGTTCTTGGATGCTTATGCATTGCCTATATTATTCCATCCCTTTCCAACTGTTCTCCTACTTTCGAATCTTCTTTTATCTGTACCTAGGCCATATATAGGTATTCATGTTATTACAAGACACAAAAGCATTCTTTATTCCCATTACTTATATAAGCAATCCTCAATGTAAAATTCAAAAAAATTCCACAAGTCTCATTCTAATCTTATTTTCACTTAGCCATTATAAATGTTTTTCTCTCCAATCATCGTGTGATTGGGAACAAAACTACTTTCTTTAGATAATCTGGAAAAGTTAATTATCAATAATCTCCTTTAGAATTTTAACTCTGTTGTGACAGCATTACTATATACATCAAGGTGTAGCCCTGAGAAAATAGTGCAATTAATATTCATAAACATGAATGTGAAAATTTATTATTCTATGTTGAGAAGTGCCATCTTAATTGAAAATATGTCAGTTTGTTGACATTATCATTAATAGGATTTTAGGAAATCTGCCAGTAGTTCTAGATATGAGATTCACTTTTATTCTAGAAAAAATTTATAACAACATCTGCATTAATTATTTTTCTAATTTTGAACTTTCTCTTCTTTCTCTATATAAAAGATTCTTTGAAGTTTTCATAAACAAGCAAAATTTAGGAAAATACTTTATGTCTAGCCATTGTCCAAACCTTTCATTATTTTCTATTTTCAAAGTAAAATATCTACTCTAATTGCATTAAGTAACCATTCTACATTTTTTTCTATGTTAATCTATCAATTTAAAATTTTCTTTTGTGGCGCTCAAAAATTTTATTATGACTTTCATATTCTAGAGAAATGTATTTGTATATATTTAAAACTGTCCTTAGATCCCTGTCCCTGAAATGTGGTTGCTTGCTTCTAAATCTTTTCATGTTATAAGTACATACCATTAAAAATATGTTCTAAAAAGAACCCCAGATCAACAATCAGGTGTATTTTTTCTCGTATTTAATTCATTTTACCTATATCTGGTAAATAGAGTTCATTCTTATTCCTTAGGAAAAAAACTCTTATCTTCATGACTCTTTTATGATTATTGTATGATTCTTTGATACAAAGAACCATAACCCTGATCTTTCCAGACTAGAATCTGCTTTCTTCGCTCCCTTTCTATTTGATAAACTTAGCCCCAGGACACTTTTCCTGATAGATATTCATCATTTCTAATTCTGCCTGGCCACCTCTCTAAATATTGTCTGATTACAAGTTGGTCTATGTTATGGTCTGGAAGTGAGTTGTTCCCCAAAAGCTCAAGTGTGAGAAAATGCAAAAAGGTTCAGAGAAGAAATGATTAGACTGTGAGAGTCTTAACCCAACCAGTGAATTAATCACCAGATGGAATTAATTGAATGGTAACTGATGGCAGGTGAGATGTGGCTACATGAGGTAACACTGGGCATGGCTTTGGAGTATAAATTTGTATCTGGCAAGTGGTCTCTCTCTCCCTCTCCCTCCTCTCCCTCTTTTTCTCCCTCTCCCTCTCTCTCTCCCTCTCTCTCCCTGTCCCTCTCCCTGTCCCTCTCCCTCTCTCTCCCTCTCCCCCTCTCCCTCTCCCTCTTCCTCTCTCTTTATCTTCCTCTCTCTCCCCCTCTCCCTCTTTTTCTCCCTCTCCCTCTCTCTCCATCTCTCTCCCTCTCCCTCTTTCTGCCTCTCCCTCTCTCCCTCCCTCTCCCTCTTTTCCCCCTCTCCCTTTTTTCTCCCTCTCCCTCTCTGTCCCTCTCCCTCTCTCTCCCTCTTTCTCTCCCTCTCCCCCTCTCTCTCCCTCTCTCTCCCCTCTCCCTCTCTCTCCCCTCTCCCTCTCCCTCTCTCCCTCTCTCCCTTTCCTTCTCCCTCTCTTTCCCTCTCCCTCCCTCCCTCTCCCTCCCTCTCTCTCCTCTCTCTCTCCTTCCCTCTCTCCTTCCTGATCATCACATGAATTGTCTTCCACTGCCACACTCTTCTGTCATGCTGTTCTGCCTCACCTCAAGCCCCAAGAAATGGAGCCAGCTGTTTATGGACTGAAACCTCTGAGATGGTAAGCCCTCAAACTTTTCCTCCTCTACAATTGTTCTGGTCAGATCTTTTAGTCAAATCATATTAAAAAAAAAACTTACTAAAACAGTCTGCCATGCACTTGCTTAAAATTCTGGAGAACATGACAGGCTTAAAATAAAACAAAACAAAAGTAATGGCTAAGTTGAATGAATAAATTTTACTATCTAGTTCCAGCTTTTAAAGGAATTCATCTAAACTTTGTTCCTTTCTCCCTTGCTTTCCTCCTTCCTTCCTTCATTTCTTTCTTTACTCCATTTGGCTCTGTGTTGTGTTTTGGAAGGCTTTTCCTGCAAAATGCCAAAAGCTTATTATCAGCTTAGAATATCAAGCAAATAAACATTTGTACCAAGATCCAGGATTCTTTCATTAGCCTGAATGGAAGCATGGGATCAAGTCTGAATTAATTATGTCCCTAGATATGTGTTGTACCTCTATTGACCAAGCCTGGGTCTCAGTTCTATTGAAACCAGGAGAAAGGTTGGTCCTCTGCAATGCTACAGATTGAAAATGTAGGTGTAATGGTTCCCCAAAGAAATATCAGAAAGATTGTGTTATCAGTAGAAAGGATTTTCATTAAGGAACAAATCTGAAAGTAAATGTTCAGTTACTTCCTCTGTTTTCCCATTCATTCACCTAATGCTTGACACTGCATTACATGGATACTGTCTTCTGCTTATTTAGTTAGAATTTCTTTATGGTCTATGGCATATGTGGAAGTTTACTCTAGACAATCAAAGAAATAGCTTGTGGGGCTGTCTGGGGGCCCAGGTTACAAATAAAAATACTATTCATATTTTATTCTGAGTTCTTTTTCTTCTCTCTTATGTGGTTATTTTCCCACATAAACATTCAAAGCTTTCAGAGGGAATACCCTAATCCAGAACTTTGAATTTAGCTGGGTGATTTACCTACTTAATCTCTAATCCTCACAACAATCCTGTGAGGTAGGAAAGTGTCATCCTAGTTTTGTTGGTTAAGTTATAGAGGTTCAGAGAGGATAGATACCTAGCTCACATAAATATCTTAACACAGTTACTAAGTGAAGAAGCAGGTCAGCCCCACATTTATAGTGTGTCTAACTTCCTTCATGGTGCATCACTGCAGCCTTAAACCCACCACCTCCTGAAATCTGTTCCTCAGGCTGGGGGACTACTGAGCAAAGGTACTACAGAGCCAGGTCTGAAGAGGATATCGTATAATATAAGGGAGTGATTGAACATGTAAATGAGATGAACGACAGCTGCTAAGAGAGATTGGATAGTGGAAATAAGGTAAATCAAGAAATGTAGGAAAATATCTAAGGTTTAGGAGAGAAGTTTATGGGGATGATGGCGGCTTTTATCATAAGGAGTTTAGAGAGATTACCTTTCCAGTTCTAGACAAAAATAATAAATTGATAACTGGAATAAAATAAAATCAATCCTAGTCCACCATTGTATATTGAGTCAGGAGAACACATGTCAAAAACCAAAAAGAATGACAAATGAGCATTGATAATGATATTCCCTTTATAATACTCAAATTCCCATTTTATAGCAGGGATGAAACTTACATGCCCTATAATCTTCATCTTCACTCTAGGGATAATAATAACAGCTTTTATCCTGTTCCATTATCCTTGTTGATAAACAATAAGTGCTTTGTGTATTATGTTATATAGTACTAGACTATAAAAATATTTAAAATTCTTTTTGTTTCCAAGGTCTTTTTATATACAGTCTTCCATGATGTCCAAATTCATTTTTTTACACTGAATAAAACCTATTCTGCAATCTGGGTACAGCAAAGAACTTATACTTTATAAATATATCTTGCTGGTTCATGTTTATTTAACTCTGTGCAGATTAATTTTAACTATTGCTGTGTACATACACACACACACACACACACGCACACAAAATTTAGTACTGGGGATTGAACCCAGGGGGCTTTTCCATTGAGCTATATTCCAAGCCTTTTTTATTTTGAGACAAGGTCTCAGTAAGTTGTTAAGACTGGACTTGAATTTACAGTCTTCCTGCCTTAGCCTCCCAAATCACTGGGATTAGAGGTGTGCTACACTGCACCCAGGTTCTTTTTGTGTGTTATAAAATACATGATAAAAAAATCATTCATCCTCAATATGGCTTAATGTCAAGTAGCATCTTGGGCCTGGAGGAATAGAGTATTCACCAGTTGAATTTCAAGCTATAATAAACAGGATAACTCAGACTGATGCACTGGAACTTAAGTTTCAAGAAAAGACATTTTTTCTCTCTTATTCACCAATATAACCCAAATGCTGCCACAGAAGTACTAGATGCTCCATGTATTTTTGACATGAATGTATGCAAACTACTATAGTATGTCTTCAGAGGTATGCAGTGTGTCTTCCTAGTATTCTTGTTGCTCTAATGACCTTCCTTCAATTAAGTGTGAATTTCTAATCTCAGAAAGTCAAGATGAACCAATAACATAATTTTGTAGCCTTCTTCTTTGTCATATTAGGTTAAAGAGAAATAACTTGGGCTATTGGAAAAAAAATGTGGAAAGGAGGAATCCACAGAAGGGGAAGAATAAAATCAGTATGAACTTTCAAGTTACTGTTTAACTGTTCGTTGTTTGTAGGTAAGATGTAATTCATAACCCAGAAGAAAGCAATGCCATGGCAGAAATCTCATCAGCCTCCCAGTCCACATACTTAGGTTTTTAAGTCCTATCACATTAGAGGAGGTAGTTAAGAATCTCAAGATTTCCATTGAAATCTCAGAAAATCCACACCTTAAGAATAAGTCCAGCAGTAGGGACGGTACCTTTAGCTCTAAGGATAAAACCAAAAGAAGTTCACATTTAACCAGAAATCCACAGATTTCAACATTTAGTCAACTGTCCAACCAATCAAAATTCAGCACATTTAGAGAAGGAAATAAACCTAAAGTCTGTACAATATACCAATCATTATTACTAATATGCAGTCAAATAATAGTAGATATGCAAAGAGCAGGAAAATCTGAAGTGGAAATGAATATCAATGGAAGCCTTCCTATAAATTACAGAATGGGAAATCATGCCAGAGGAAAAGAAAGTTTAAAAAAATAAAAGGTTAACTTAAGAAGGGATGATTTAGCCAACAAATTTGTCAATTAAGTAAATGAAGAGCACCGTGCATTGAGTGGGTTCTGTGCTGATGCATTGAGTGGGTTCTGTGCGGACACACCCATGCTTATAGCCAGAGAGAGGTTTTGCTGCTTCTCTTTAGCCAGAGAAACTTCCTTTCTTCATGCCCCACAGGCCAAACCTTGGGACAAATCCAGGCAGATAATAGCTCATGGGTCCCAGACCAGGCAGGTGGCTTCCGTGCTTCCATAAGTGACTGAAATTAAATATCAACCACAGCACTATCAAATTATAACAACAGAGACTTGCCTCTGCATGCTACTTTATATTTAGAAAAAGCTGCCACAAACTTCTTTCCAACCTTCTTTGCAGTAACTAAAGAGGGTAATATGAGTGCTGGGATCTTTTTATGAAATAAATGTGTCCCTTGGATAAGAAGAGTTCAAAAGATGTTCATGTCTTCATGTTCTAAAAATATTCTAGACAATTAACTGGTAAAAAGCCCAAGCTTCATTGGAAAAGAATGGCATTGGTTTGCAGCTAAGGGACGCTGAGCATATGGGGGTACCAGGTGATCTATTTACTTTGCAATTATCTGAAAGTGCATGACTAAAAGGTAATTGACAATCCCATTGGTACTAGTTGTTGATTTAGTTCACAGTTTCAACTTTAGAATCTGGCCTATTTCCAGCTCTGATCTCAGAGACAATTGAAAAAATGAAAAACTAATTTTCAAATCCTCACATATCTGAATCCAAATCCTGCCATCCTCTAGACTGACTTAAAATATGTTTAAAATCTTTAAATGATATGCATCAAGCCAGCTTTTAAAGTTCAAGTTTTGATTTTCAAAATAACACAGTTCAGAAGACAGCTCCGCAGATGTGCCTTGACTTGCCCTCATGAGGTGGGAGGGCCTTCTGAGCTAGATGTCTATTAATAGCGACAGCAGGCAGAGAGAGCTGAAAGAGAGTCACATAAGCTGATCAGGGAATTTAGAACAAATCCAGAGGCAATCAGAATTGAATGTCTCCCCTAAATGGCCTTTGAATGTATTCCTGAAAGTTCCATTTAGATCCCTTTTGATAGGTCATGTCATAAAAAGCTGTTTATTCGGGTCTATACCAAAATTCCTAAATCACTTGGTATGGTAAATATAAATATATATATTTACCACATATATATGTCACAATTTCCCAAAAGGCAAGGGAAAGTGCTATCTTTCCAGGATGTTTATAAAATATCATATATGACTATGCTGATATAATTGTATAATTTATTAAAAATATTTTCTCCAACTTGTCACTTGAAAATTATTAATAATAGTGATCAACTCTTTCTTCATAGATCATATCCCAATTCAAAATTTTAATTTCAGTACTGGTCACGGAAAACAAACTTTAAAGCTTCAGGGTACATGTTGATGAAATCTGGGGAAACCCACTGAAATTTTATGTTACCTCACAGTAGATTTACTGACTTAAAATGAAACCTATAAAGTCATTAGGAATTTGTCATCTTTTTGAAAATTATTTGTTGAAAATTTAAGAATGTGAATCTCTGCTTAGTGCTGGCCCCCTAATATATAGAAACACAATTTATTTCATTATTTATATAATACAAAATAAATTGTAAATTTAATTTCTAAAGATTCATCAGGATATGGCATTCACTGATTCACCTGGCTTGTGTCTAAGTCAAGTTTCCATCCCTTTACCCTCATTTGCTGAAACTTACTAGAGAGCTTAAACTGAGCTAATTCCCAAAACAAGAAAGAGCCAAAAATAAAAATAAAAAAGAAAGAAAGAAAAATTATCTCCTCTGAACTTTCAGGAAGGTTACTAGTCTTTCAGCATGGACATATTGGTGGCCATAAATTCAGTGGTCACAAAGGCCTAGGCCTTGCAAGTGGTCTTTTAAGTGACTCAAGAAAGAATAGGCACTTTTTCTTTGTCAAAGCTACTGCTGTTAGAAATTCATTATGCCTGCTGCCTAAGTGACTGCTCTTGGTCTACTCTTCTGTTTGCCCTGCAGACTTACAGGCCAGTCTGCAGCAAGCTGACAATATTTGGAAAATAACATGGAACAGAAATTTATCAGGTAATGTCAGGATAGCAACAATTAACTGAATCAGTTTCAAAATGAATTATGAAAAACACCGTGTTCTGAAACAAAGCAGTGATTTACAGAATATAAGAAGACTTAGTTTCTTTTTGTTTTCTTTGTTCCACGTTTCAATGCATAAGTCTAACATTCCTGAGTTTTTTCCTTACACCAGTGTAAAAAATATGTATGCTATGACAGTTGATCTTCTCATAATAGGGAAAGCTCAAATGAATTACAACTGAGAAAAAATAATGTGCAACAAAAAACGCATTAGAGAATGATGGAAAAATGCGCTGCCTGAAAAAGCTCCTATTCTTCTGTGAGGCATTTGCAAATAGCCAGATGTACTTTATTTGTTCCCTCTATAATGGGGCCAGATGTCAATCAGAATATACCTTTCATTCCACATGCAGTTTCCAGATAGAAATGAAATTAGGTCTGTCTGCCCCAGGCTGGAAAAGAATAAGGAGAAGTATGATAGGATTCCCATAAAGTCATGACGGTAGCATTATGGATCATGCCCCCTGTGCTGTTTTCAAAGAAGATGTAAAATTAGATAAGGGGGGATATAAGATGTGGAAATGACTGATCTCCTCTACAATGAGTTATCTTCAAGGGGTTAAGACCAGAAAGTAATAAGCCACGGGTCACGCAGGCAACAGAAGAGAAGAAAGTGTACTAAGGGTTGATTTGGCCATGAAAATTTGAAAATTATTTAGACACTTGTCATATTTTCCTACATCTTCTAGAAAATTGGAATTCAAAAGAAAAGATAATAATTGGTAAGAAAACAATAATTCCTAAAGTGTAGGTAGCTCTATACACATTTAGTTTACCTTTAATTTTTCTTATGATAATCCAGGGTTTTTTAGTTGTCCATTGAAGAGATGACAAAACTGCAGTGCAGAGTGATTAGATGATAGGGTCAATGACACAGAGGTTCAAAACCATACAAAAAGTTCAAAACCAGAACTTGTGTTTCCAGGTTCACTGTTGATGTACCATAGCATAGCTGCTCCCACAGCAGGAGAAAACATGACCGTAAATATTATTTCCTTCTTTTCAAACGAATTCAATTCCATTCAATAGATATGAATTGAGTGCCCACCATATTCTAGGTACTCTGTTATGTACACTGGAAATATATTATCCTTCATCTTTCAGAGGTCTTCAAAATATTCTGAGAAAAGAAAAATGTGGACAAAGATATAGATATAGCTATTGAAATAAAGACTAAAATATGTGTGTGAAATATATGAACACATTAAATATAGACATTTATTTGCATAGATTTTTCAACTTGTGGAAAATTATCAATTATGGGTTAGTTGTAAAGACATTTAAAATACTTTTCCCAAATTTATGTGTCAATAACAACGTCAACAATAGCTAATATCTATTAAATACTAACAATGAATCAAGAATTTTTCTAAGTGTCTTTATCTACTAACTCATTTAGTTTGCACAACAATTCTCTAGAATAGACGGTATCAGACCTATTTTATAAATGAGGCAAAATTCTTGGGCCCAGATCATACAGTTGACAATATGTAGAGCCATGGTTCAAACGCAGAAAAATGGTCTCATAGATCAAGCTGCCTTATAAAATATTAAGTCCCAACTATTCATGAACCTCAAGTTTTGTTAGTTTTCCTTCTCTTACTAAACCAGCAATAAAGGTAGACAGCTATAATTTTGTGTTTAAAATTGGAAGTCTGCCATACCCCAACCTGCATCTGAAAAAATCAGTCACCTTTCATTTCTTTATTTAGGTGACCCTGCTTTCCAACGTGAGAGTCCAAACCCTTACCTATGATCTCAAAAGAATGAATCCCAATTGGTGCCTGTGTCAATAGTAGCTGTCCATTTGCGAGCCCAGGCAAGAACATAGAAGGAGTAAGCAAGCACAGAGCTAGACAATAACAATAGTGTTTAAACTAGAAATAGGAGGAGAAAGTAGTCAATGGAGCAACAGACTATGGCTCAACTTTACCAAGCAGTAAGAGCCACTCTTCTGCCCCTTGCCTCTTTACTTCCCCATATATTTTTGAAATTCACTTATTATTTTGGATAGTATAAGTATCTTTCTGTCTTTGCAAACTAAAGTACTCATATTAGAAAAAATAGTGAAGAAAATTATTCTAATATGTCAGATCTTTCTAAGGAAATACCATTTTTTACACTTAAATTGAACTTAAGTGAATCTACAAGGCTACATAAAATATATGAAAATTTATACACATTGTTACTTCAATAGCCTGCTCACAACTCTCATTTTTTAAAAAGGAAAATAGAAAAGGAGTTCTCCCCCATTTAAGAGAACGTTCGTCTAATTATCATCCCTGTTTGTAAATTCTGCAGAGACTGCTTTAAAGAACAAGATCTGTTCACTGGTGAGTCCTCATAATTTCTTCAGTTTTTTTTTTTCTGTCAAGCTACATGATTTTCCTTTTCAAAACCTGTCCAACATGCATGATATTATTACTGCTGCAGCAAGGCCTTCACTGTTGTGGATTCCTGCCTGGGCCACTTTCACACCTGAGAGTCCCAAGATTACAGCAGTTTGGTTTATGTACACAATCCAACAATTATTTAGGAAAGTCATCAGTTGTACCAGAAGCTTCAATCAAGAAAAAGCTTCTAGTTTATTTGATTTAACATAGATAAAATTAAGTTTACTTGATTTAAATAGATAAAATTACAGGAGACTACTCAAGTGATTCTCTGTAGAACAAAGAATTATTGAGGATAACTTGCAATTTCTATATAAAGAGAAACAACTAATTCTTGTGGATTGACCATGTTCTACCTGACCAAAATTTCACTATTTAAGGATATACCATGAATCAAGAAGTTAACATCACTTTTGCAGAAATCATCACTACAGCTATGAAATACTAAACTTGACTCACTGAATAACAAATGTTTTCACAATAAAAAGAAATTTAGCCTGCCAAGGAGTTTCCTTCCATTTCTGGCCAAGATATGATAACAGAAACTAGATGTACCGTGTCACCTGACTTAACTAGAAAACTGGGCAAATGCTATGTAACATAGAATTTCAAGACATCAGCCAATGGAGAAAGTGATCTGTGAAAGATGGAAAATAAATGTGCAATCACCATTTTGCCCCATGTTCCTGCTTTGGTGAAAAGAGTTTCCAGGTGGTAGCACAGAGAAAAATAACTAGGGTAGGGCCTAGAGATTCTCCAAAGTAAGGAGGTAAAGCTGAGAATCTGGGGAGACTCAGGAGGCTAGAGCTTGCAGAACAGAATACCTGAGAGGACAGAAGAAGCCTGTTTTATGTACAATTCATTTTGGATGACTTCTACTCTTATGTCCCCAAATTCACTTATCTTTTCTTCTGTAATAAACTTCTGCTCTTATATTGTTTTTCTAATTTATTTATTTTTCTAAAAGTTGCTTTATTGAGTTTTTAGATTTCTAGTTTACTCATAAAGTTGTGCAACCATCATCTGATCAATTTCAGAATCTGTAGATCATGTCAGTTAGTACAGACATGGACATTCTAACAGCATTAATTCTTCCATATCGAATGGACGATTCTTCCATATATATGTGTGTATCAATTATTGTAGCACTCATTTATAGAATTTGATCGTAATACTTTTTGTCTCTATTTAAAATTTGAACATATGGAATATAGTTATAAAAATCATTACACATCTTCTTGACTGCTAATTCTAACAACTGTGTCAATTATAAGATGATTTGGTTGACTGACTTTTCTTCTCTATATTGTTCATATTTTTCTGCTACTTTCTATACCTTATAATATTTATTTGGGTGCCAGACATTACCATTTTATCAAACTGGATATACTCTCTTCCTACATTGTCCCTTAGGATATAGTTAAGAAATCTGGATACAGTTTAATCATTATACATTTTGTTTTTAAGATTTGAAAGATCAGGCTAGAACAGTTTTATTCCAGAGTTAATAATTTCCCATTACTGGGGCAAGACTCTTTTGAGTACTCTATTTACAGTCCATGATACTATCCTAAGCACCTCATAGCATCAAACACTGTTCCTTCTACTCCTTTCTAGGAATTCTTTCCCCACTCTAGGCATACTCCTTCTCAAATACACACTGGTTATTTAAAATAATCTTTATGACAAATTGCAAAGCCTCAACAAGGACAGAGACACAATCCAAAATCATTCGATATTCCCAGAACAAGAAAAATATGAACAAGTCTCAACAAAAGACAATCACAGAGGTCAACCCCAAGATAATCCACATATTTGGAATTATCATAGGAAGACTTAAAGAAACTATTATAATTATGTCCAATGAGCCAAAGAAAAATATTCACATAATGAAATAATGAACGTGGAATTACAGAGAAACAGGAAACATAATAAAAGAAATGAAGATTTTAGCTCTTAAAAATACCATAGATAAAAGTTTCAAATTCACTAGAATAACTTTATAGCAGAATGAAGATTATAGAAGAAAGCATCTGTATGTATGATACAAGATCAAAAGAAATTATTTTTGAAAAATAGGGAGAAAAAAAGATTATAAAAAATAAAAGCAACAGGATTCTATGGGGCAATATTAAAAGGGTAATTGGAGTTTTAGAAGAAAAAAGATGAGTAACAAATATTTGAAGAAATAACATCTAAGGTTTTGTCAAATTAAAGGTATAAATTTACAAATTCAAGAAGTTCAAATTCCTGAATAGCACAAAGAAGAATAAAATCATGCCTAGACAGTCAAAGTCAAATTGTTGAAAACTAAAGATGAAGGAAATTTTTTTTCAAAGCAGAAGAGAATACAAAAACAACAGCGTATGCAGAAGAACAAAGAGGTGAATGGCAGAGGCTTTCTCAGGAGGAACTGTGAAGGCTAGAAGACAGGAACAGCACCTTTAAAGTACTAAAAGAAAAAAATTGCCAGCCTACAATTCTACATAAAGTGAAAATATCCTTTAAGAGTGAAGGTGACAGAAAGACATGTTCAGATATAGAAAACTAAGAAAATACATCTTCACCAGATACATTTTTAAAATGCTAAGCCAGGTAAAAGAAATGCAGCCAGAGGGAGACATGGGTCTTCGATAACAGATAAAGGTCATCAGAAATGTCTGTTGCTAGTGAATTATACCTCAGGAAAGTTATGTAAAACATTTAAAACGGCAGTTGACCTAGGTAAAATCATGGTACAAATTAGAAAAGCAGCAAATATTGGAAGAATGAGATACATGTATGTCATCTCTTTTGTGCCAAAGTAACCCAATGAGGGTTAACACTGTTAACCTTCTTTTATTCATTGCTTCTGAAAGCAAAATTATTCTATTTTATTAAGAAGAAAAGTGTAGCTTTGAATAATGTTTATATTCTAATTGGGCTACAGACACAATATATCCCATCTTGGAAAGGTTTTCCAATGTTCATAAAACTTAGCACTGAAATAGGATTAGAGAAAAAGCTGTGGCATCCCATCACCTCTGAACAAATTCTAGTTCTTTATCTAAAATATCTTCTTAACAAGCTGCAAGTGAGGACTAAATGTTGGAATTAAGAGGTTTAAATTCAATTAAGAAGTTACCAATTCAATGGAAGAACTAAAAAAAAAAAAAAAACAAGTCTTTCAGTTCATGATGATGAGAACTTTAGAAATCAGATTTTTCAAACAAAGAAAAGCCTACAGGATTAACATGTGAGCATGAAAGAGGAAAATTTAAAACTGGGATTTGAAAATGCAAGAATAATAAAATGAATTATCTAAGGACACAAATCAACAAATCAAATCCATTTTTTTTCTTCCTTTGCTATCAAAACCAAAAGCAAACGCTTTTCTGACGTAACTTTCCTATGTACACCAGAGTGAATCTTCATATCATGTATAACCACAAGACTGGGATCCTAATTTGAATAAAATGTACTCCATGTTTTATAAATATGTCAAAATATACTCTAATGTCATGTATAATTAAAAAGAACAAATAAATGAAATGAAAATGAAAAATTTTTTAAAAAGCAAAAGTTAAATAGTTACACATTTCAGAAATCACATTAGGTGCTATTTCCAAATGAAACTGCAGAGCTTTTCTGGATGGGAATGCTTTACTTCCATTGTTTCTTAAATGAAGCAATTATGATATCTATTTTATGTATCAGTATAAGACAAATATTTCTACCCTTTGTTCATCTACACATCCCCACACCTCTCAAGCAAATAAAAAATAAGTTCATCTGAAGCAAGCTTTCAAAATTGTGAATATATATTCTCCAATTTTTTTGATAATATGCATCTCTCTTGATATGATGAGCTCATAAAGTGGGAAGTATTCCTTTTTTACGTTTGAGTTGCTTGTACCTAGTACAAAAAAAAGTTCAATAAAGTATTATTGAATAAATTAAACTCTGGATCTATTTACACCAGACTAGCTACATTATTTAAGAATCCAGTGCATCATGAAATGTAGGGTTCCTGGCTAAAAAAATCATTAAGAATTTCAAGATAGTGACAGTAGAGCATGCAAACAATGCTTCTGAGCCTGGGACATGAGCAACTGCTATAGGTTACTTGCCCAGAAACCCCACTTTATATTTATGCTGTCAATTGCCTGTAAGCAGTCACTTCTGCGCCTGACTAGGAAGCATATGGAATGGATCCATTCCATGTGGGAATAATAGCAACAATAATAATAATAGTGACGGGGTATACAAAAGACGACGGCTTCTAATATATTACACACAATATATTCAGGCAAAAATGTTTGAGAAGCTAAAGCAGAGATAATAATTTAAAAGTGGCCAGATCCCAAATTAAGTTATAAATGCAAAATAATGAAAAAAAATCAGAGAAAATGGCAAGAATATATATATGCAATAGTTTCTATGCAAGCTTTTTAGCTTTGTTCTTCCCAAATATACCTGTTTAAGAAAAACTTCACCTTTTATCAGGATATTTGAATAGGTACACAGTTTTTAATAATTTCTAATAAGTCTCCCATACTCACATTCAGTTTTCTAAGGTCAAATATTTAGAGTACAAAAAGGCACTAACATTACACATATTTATGATTTCTTGCATGATTCAAAAGGCCCTGAGGCTATTTTAGGGTGTTATCAGATCTCTTTTTCCCTATGGCCCTCAGGTGCAGAGGGTTACTTTAATCAGGCTCCATGTTTCATGGAATGTTATTAACATGAGGCCATTAAAAAGGCTCTTTTTGCTTTACTTATTTGGTGGCTTTTTATTCCCTTACCCCCCTCCATTCTACTTAGGCTGTCACTCCATTGTGTTCAATTTATCTCTTTTTGTTCATATGTAATATTATAAAAATGTGATTTTTTTGAAAGAATAGAATTTTTCTTTTGAATGAATTGAATGTGAATGTATTAAATAATTTTGTGTCTGTTGCTCAGATTCTTATTTTATTTCAATAAGCACTAGTTTTTAAGATATCTTTTTATATTTACTATATATTGTTTCTGGCCATTGCATATTATTCCATATTCTATACACCCTCTGCCAGTGATGGATGGTTCAACCCCCACCACTACAGATAATGCAGGAATGAATATCCTTGTACATGTCCCTTGGTGGATCTGCATGAGACTTTCTCTGAGATACCTACTAAGGAAAGAAATGGGTTAGATATAAGATAAAATAAATTTGTTTTGTATAAGTATGCTCATATTGCCCTCTGAATGGCTGAATCTGTTTTATCTCCTACCGCCAATAAATAAATATAAATTTCTGTATCTCTGAAACCTGGTCAAGAGTTGGCATTACTTAGCCCTCTACTTATTGCCAGGAATGTAGACATAAGATATAGGCATTAAAAAAAACAGTTCATCGTTCTTTTGATTTACATTTTCAGCTGCCTTGAAAATCTCACACCTGTTTTTCATCAGTTTTCTACCCACTTCTACATTTTTTCTTTCTGTCACATCATTATTTGTATATCACCTGTGTTTATTATGTTCCTCATTAAACAGATCCTTAATTGTAAAAAAATGCATAATTGGCTTTCCTCTTATGCTTTATAGGTTTTAAATCTAAAAGATAAAACTTTTTTGCTTTACTTGTTTGGTTCTTTTTTATTCCCTTATCTTTTCCCCCACCCCCTTTCTATTCTACTTAGGCAGTCATTCCAATCTGTTCAATTTATTTCTTTTTGTTGTGAAATCAGAAAAATATCTTCCTGCATTTTTTCATTTCTTTTGACAATCACTTTTCACATGTAGGTATTTAGTTGGGTATGCACTGTGAATTACTCTGTAGAGTAATAAACACAGGCAGTTTTCCTTCTACCATCAATACACACCCATTGATTTGTGCTATGATATTAAAATATAATTTTGCTGGCAAAAAGTAAATGCTAAAGAGATCCACTTTTACATTTCAGATTAAATAGTATATTATATCATTATTTGCCTCTGACAAGCTGAACAAGGAAGGATGAAAGGCAACATTGTTATTAGGAAAATTTGAAATGGAAATTTATATAATGATTTAAGTCATGCAATAGAGGGAGAGATGCTCTAACATTGGAAATGCCCAAGCAAATATTGAATTCCACCTGATGGAGCTCAATACTAAGTGTGTGGTTGATGATGTAATCTTTAGGTTTTCATGTGCATCTGGCCATCTAATATCTAGGACTGACTTGAGATTAAATTCAAAGTTTCTATAATTCTGTGGCATCTAAATGTCCTTCCAACTTTAAAGATACTTAATTTTTAAAGTGTTCAGTCTTCTCTCCTTTCTAAAATATTCCTATATTTATAGCAACTGCTATTGACACAGAATCTTATAAAAGAATTATGCATATGTCTCCATGTATAAAATGCATAATAACTATAACTACTATAACTAGTACATTAATTAAATGCCATCAGGTATACCTTTTTATTCACCTTAACAAACTTCTAGATAAAATTCTTCAAATAAAGAATGCATCTCCTGCAAAGTTTCCCAAAGAACTGAAGGACTATTCCTATAGACATAAAAAGTGAAGCCAGGCACACTGATTCATTTGGAGAAAGCTTTGTTTGTTTATTTGTCAATTATCAAGATGTGTAATGAGTTACACATATTTCTACAGTCTACTACATTTTTAGGACTTTCAAAAAAATCTCTAATTACATGTAAAAATATTGTATTTGGTAGTAGAATAAAAATTACACAAATCTTAATTTCAAGTAGTATTCCTGGGCCAAAAGAGAAGAGAAAAAATGTCTTTCAAAAGCTGATGTCAATAGCAGAAAGATCATGCTAAAATTTTTCCCTGTTCTGCCTCTACCAAAAGAGTTCTTTAATATGAGATACTGAAAACTTAACATCCAGATCACACCTCACATTATTTTCTCTGCCTGAGACCTTAGTGACAAAGCCTACATTACAGAGGTGTCCATAGATTTCCATCAAATCTAAGCAGGAAATTCTGAGGACAATGGACCCATTACAAATGAATAAGTGCATTTGCACAATAATTATGTTGAGAAGGTTACCTTATAACGATATATTACTCTCTGGCACTATTAGAACTAGGGTTATTACATTGCAATGAAATGACTAGAATAACAGTAAGATGCTGTTTGATTTTCTAATTATTCTTAAAGAATGCCTCCTGAGCCCAGCTTCAAGGCTTCTCTTTTGAATCATCTGCAGTTCATGCTGCTTCTCATGCATTATACATTAAACCCATATGGCTGTTAGAGGTGGAGGGTCTCTAGAGAGAAGTTTCATACTGCTCTTTTCCCTGCAGGAGGGAGAAAGGAAGAAAAAATAGGAAAGAAAAGGAAAGACTGGGACTACTGAGTTGAAAAAAGACCACTGGGTATAAGGCTCAGAATTCAGGCAAAGGTGTGTCAAATTCATAAACATGTATATTTCAAAACAGTAAAAGAAAGAATTTTGAGTAGTCTGACAGATACTTGTGGTGATGGATATGCCAATTAGCAGGATTTGATGGTTCCACAATGCATACATGTTTTAAAACATCACATTTTGCCCCATAACTATATAATTATTATTGTCAACTATAAATAAGTTGTTGTCATTGTTTTTAATGGGAGACACTTCCAGGAGACATTTTGTGTTTAGATTCTTCTAGCTATAGCTATGCTTGTGGGAGCTCCTGAGCACGGCTGCTCCTTAAACCTGTCAGTATCTAATGAGCCCCTCAATTCTATCATTTGCTAAAAATGAGAAAGCATTGACACTACTTGGCAAAAGAGATCTATACAGATGAGGCTTGATTTTTATGGAATCATGTTTAAAACTGATATTTAAAAGGCATCCATTTAGTACAGTATGTCCAGCACTATTTTACTGTTTGATCAAGTGTAAGCAACTTAATTTTAAAAAGAGTGTACAGATTTTTCAATTTGCTAATAACCCCTGATTTGAGCTCAAATAATAGACCATTAATTCCCCAGAAATTAACCATAAAAGTAATTCCTTCAGCCTTCAGCAGAGTAATGTAACTTTATTTAATTTATACAAATATTGAAAGTTACACTTATATATTAGTTGTATTCATCTTTCTTTCTCTGTCCTAGGACAAGTTATATTATTCAGATTCAGTCAACTTTAAATTGTATCTAATGATATCAAATAAGAATTGAGCACTATCCATATGCTAGGTGTAAAGCTAAATCTTAAAACTCATTATTTTATTTATTTCTCATAACAATTCTATCAGGTTTTCATATTACTTTCATTATTTTATATGCTTATAAAAGTATATATTCATGTACTTTTAATATTTTGTATATTTATATGACTTAGATCTGAATATTAAGTGTTATAATTTAAATGTTTAAAAATATAAAATGCAAACTGTAATTTCTGATATTTTAACAAACTGACATGATCCTACTTATAATTAGTCATCTTGCTCACAGAAATGTATATAGCCAATTTTCTTGGTGCTTCCTTTTTCTTAAGAAAAAGAAGAGAACTAAAGAATAATCACTGCCACAAAATTATGTGTTGCAATATTAATAATTTTTCAACCAATAGACTATTGTTTATATGTTTATAATAATGGACTATTATTTTTATATATACATATATGTATATATATAATACTTATGTATATATAAATATATATGTAATATATAATCCATATTATATATAACATATACTATACATTATATATATACATTATATATGTATATATATACACACATACACACACACACACACATATATATATATATATATATATATATATATATATATATCTTAGTTGTAGGTGGACACAATACTTCTATTTTATTTTTATGTGATGCTGAGGATTAAACTCCGTGCCTCATGCATGCTAGGCAAGTGCTCTGCCATTGATCCAGAACTCCAGCCCACCAATAGACTATTATATGATGTTCTCATAGTTAATTATCAGAACCTTCTTATAAGTTGTTATATTTTTTTACAAATATAAATGCTAATTTTCTAATTAAATGCCATTTTTAAAACATTTTTTAAAATTTTAAATAGAATAGCAGCATAGAGTAGATAGAAGAGAAGCAAGCAAACAACTCTGAACAAATTCTCCATATTTATTTTGAAATGGTGTAGGACTCCAAGGAGGCATTACATTTTACTGTTCCCATAAAGGTCGTGTTTTTCTCTTTATGACTCTGGCTTCTTGCCCTTACTCCTAGGTAGTCAGGAATGGAAGTGAGTTCCACATCTTATTTTCTCACCCTGGTTTTCATCAGTGATAGACAAGTCTCTCCCTGAACATGACATCACTCCTGCCAGGTACATTATCTCTCCCTTACTAAATGGGATGAAACATGCATCTGCTTCCCAAAATGACCAAGCATAAATATTACAGTATATTAATGAAAACTGAAAAGAAACAGTTATAGTATTAAGCTATCTGCTATGCAAGCTTCTTAGCACTTTGCCTTTGAGATAATAATATAATTAGAAATTATTTTGTTTTTCTTGAGAGCAAATGATTGTGAGGAAATAATAATTCAATTGAAATTTAAAATTTCTAAAGAGTCATCTACTTTAAATTTTGTAGTGCTTCACTTTTTAAATTAAGAAGCAATCTTAAAATTTCTATTTAATGAGTATAATTCTGTACAACATAGCTACTTATTTCTATGTTTTTTCAAAACTACATTGAGTCAAAACTAAGAAACATTTATTTTTACAGTATCTCATGCTCCTAATAATGCTTATCACAGAAATTGGTGGATAGTAAGTTCTCAACATAATATATTAGAAACAAAGTTTATTAGATAATGAATAACAAACCAGTAAGTAAAAGAATGAAGGCACAAAAATGAGAGCAAAATGAGCTGTTTTAATCAGCTATTTCACTGTTGTCGCTGTAGAACCTGAAAAGAACAATTTAGAGGAGGAGATGTTTGTTTGGTTTATGATTTCTGAGGTCTCAGGTCATAGATTGCCCACTCCATTGCTCTGGTCCAAGTGAAGCAGAAGGATGTGGCCGAGGAAAGCAGCTGAGAACACAGCACCAAGAAGCAGAGAGAGCTCCACTTAACATGGACAAAATATATACCCCCAAAGGCACACTTCCCTCCAATAACCACCTCCTCCAGTCAGTCATCCTCTATCTGCCTACAGTTACCATCCAGTTAATCCCTATCAGAGGATCAATGCACTGATTTGGTTAAGTCTCAAAACACATTTCACCTCTAAATTTTCTTCCATTGTCTCACACATGAACTTTTGGGGAACACAAAATATCTATACCCTACAAGAGATATAGTGATTATGTAGCTCAAAAAAATGGTACATTGATGCCTTCAGAGATAAAGAAGGATCTGAGATGTAGTTAGTGGCAGAACCAGAACTGAATCACAGATCGCTTATCATACTTTTACCGTTCCTCATGTACACTCTAAAGTACATCCACCTAACAGGAGATGCAAAGAAAAGCTTAGTGACTAGAAATACACATGCATAGATAGATAAAACCAAGACAAAAGGGGAAAGACACAGAAAAGCACAAAAACATGGTAAAATAGACTCTTCACCACCTAAGTATAAAGATCAAACTTGACTTTGTAACCTGGTATCCCCACCTTGTGGCACACTATGCTCAGCACACAAAGCCCTTGAAAGATCTGTTGCATTTTTACAACTCTAAACAGCACTGTGCAACAGTTGGGGACACACTTCCATGAGTTCATCAAAAGGAAGCCAGGTAAATGGATTGTGGTGAAGGCACACAATGGAACACAATACAACTGTTACATGCATAAATATTTGTATGGATATGGGACAATTTTTGTGTAAAAAAAAAAAGACATAAAGAAGTGAGAAGTATATACTACCAAGTGGGTAAAAAGTGAGATATAGTATACAGATATTTACATATGCAATACTTTATAGAGACTAGAGTATCTCTGAATATGTATACACACATATGCAAAAAACAGTGGTTGACTTTAGAGGAAACTAAATGTCAGTATGCATTCCGTTAGTTGTATTCTCTTGGCAATGTTTTAAATTCTCATTAGATGCAGATAATAATTATCAATAAGAAAACTGGGGGGGGGAATGGGCTAATCTGATTTACAATCCAGTAGAATACCATTATTGACACTCTTTTTTTAATTTTTAAATTTTATCAAGACATTTGAATATCAATAGTCATAGATCAACAAAATAAAGATTATATTGGTGTTAGAGAGTGCATAAAACTATGCATTTTCATGGAGAGCAATATGACTCTTTTCATGATTTCAGGTTGACAATATAGCACAAAATCTGGCGCTAGTCAATGAATTACTGAGGAAGTTATTTCACTCTTCTATAGAAACTTCTCTTCCATACATATATACCCACTATTTCTCAGAGACTCCAAGTTAAAAAAAAAAAAAATCTGCTTTGTAACTTGTTTTCTGTTTTGAAAATATATACATTCCTGATTAAGCTCTCATTAGGGAATCTAGAAACACTATACATATGATATGAGCATTTGAATCAACCCATGAGACTAATTATGCTAGATATTTCACCTACAAGATGACAGGGAAAATAACTCTTGAGAAAAGAGATTTCTGAAAGGGAACAGCTGGAACAGTAAAAGAAAAAAATTATGTGAAAACCCAACCATACCCTTGGATAGGAAAATAGGTTCAGTAATCTAAGTGCACAATTCTAAGCAGAAATGCCTCACAAGGTCTCCAGCTGCTTTAAATGTTTCTTGTAATAATGTGACATTGTAAAAAAAAAAATTCATCATATCTATTGTTTATATTATATATCTCTACTAAAAAGGAAAAAAAATGTTCCTATCTCCATGACATGACCTGATTGGACAATATGTAAACTACACCTTTTGCTGGAGAAATGGCAAGTCATATTGCAGAAGAACATGTATGGCAGGAATTATTACCACAACCATTTTCTTGAAAATCTGATTAGGCACACTAAAGTGTTTTCCAAAACTAAGACATTCTGCATGCCTGCTATCATTGTGTTGGCACAGAAAGACCACATGTTTAGGAACTGGAAAATCAAGTCTGATTCCTCTTATTATCTTTGTAACTTGTCTTAAGCAAGTCATTTAATCAAAATATTTTTTCTTGACTAAAATGCAGAAAATACTGAATCCTTTTAACAATAATTTTAACAATAAAAAGAGTTCATCTAAATGTACCTCGAGATTTGGTCCTTGATTGATCTCACTTCTTAAAATCTCTTTCCAGTGTTATTTCACTTATGCTATTGGCTTAGTTCCTTCACTGCCCAGATGGAGAGTGATTCTCCAATCCTTAAGAGCACCAGTGTAGCTTCAGACCAGAATCCCAGTATGGATATCCTTCCAGAAAAAATTTTATATATATATATAAAATTTATATACATATACATTTATATATATATATATATATTTTTATATATATATATATTTTGTATATATTTTAATATATAAATTTTATATATTTCATTTATATATATTTTATATATGTATATATATATAAATTTTATATATAAAATATCTCATATATATGATATTATTGGGAATGTTAGGGAAATATGTGTAAATATCATATTAGATAATGAAATAATAATTTAAAATTTCCTGAGACTCATCAATTTTA
Organism: Marmota monax; assembly: GCF_021218885.2. Taxonomy (NCBI): domain Eukaryota; kingdom Metazoa; phylum Chordata; class Mammalia; order Rodentia; family Sciuridae; genus Marmota; species Marmota monax. Next base: position 24,327,883 of record NW_026692201.1, read on the forward strand.
TTTTGAATATGTAGGAGATATATGCCAAAGTGTTTGGGTTGAAGTGTGTGGGGTGGGGAGGAGAGAAATATAGAGAGAGGGAGAGAGAGAAAGAATATGCTCTCAGGGAAGAGCACATGAACATGTGGCAAAATGACAAGGGATGAGCCTAGTGAACAGTGTCATGTGAGTATTTATTTATTATTCGTACAACTTCCTGTAAATTTGAAATGTTTCAAAATTTTTTATTTTGAAAAATTATTTTATTTTTATTATATGGAAATAATAAAATTACTTCTTCCCTTTCTCCTCTAAGCCCAATTGGTTCAAAATGGACACTTCTTTAATTCACCTGGGTTTGATCACCAATGCCAACCTCCTCTCTGTCCTCACACTCAAACAGTCCCCATGTCCTGACAGGAGCTGGAGCCCCACTTTCACTGCCCTAGCACTAGTGCTGATGGTTACTCACTTGGATCCCCGAAGTTAACATATTTTTTAAATTGCTTTCCCCTTCCTCTTTATCATGCTAGATTGCCTTTTTAATATACCAATTGATTCATGTCCCTGACTTCCTAAGAAAAGCCTTCAATGCTCTAGAGATGTCTGAAAGAGCAAAGTCTATTCTCATGTAAACCATTTTGCATCCTTCTACCTCAGTATGTGAACTGCACAATAAATACCCACATATTTTCAAGAGCATCTTCAGCTTGTTTTTGTAACAAATTAGCTTAACACTGTTATTATGAATCAAGAACCGTCATATTTATATGTTTCTTTTTACTTGTTACTGAGTATATAAGAAAAACATCAAAACCTGAATTGGGAAAATCTGTTCAAGTTCCTGGCTTCCTCAGAAATGAAGACACAATGAACAGCTTGTGATCTGAATGGGAGGAGTCTGTGTAAAGATATGGGTTTCTAATATGCAATATGAGATTAGAAAATGTTGTCTGGTAGCATCATTAATCAAAGCTAAAAAATTACCTAACAGAGCCCAGCAGTCAGAGACACCAATCATCTATTTCCTTGGCACTTTCTTGTAAAAGCATGCCAGTGTGAATTTGATTAACACCTTTCTCTAATCTGTCTGTTCAGCCCTACCACCTGTTTTTTAAATTATTATTATCAGTGGGGGATTGGGGTTGGATTATTTGTCTTCAAGAAAGGCAGATCCAGGGAGAAGAATTTTCTGGTCTAATCACATGTTTTTTAATAGGTACACCCACACATTCTTGTGGACTTGGCAAGCCTTTTTTGCCTACACATTGTGATGCTCCGATATGCAGTAAAATTTTTCTCACTCTGAAATAAATTTAGATTGAGCCATTTATCACAGAACATCAAGTGCTGTCTTAAAAGATAAAATAAATTGTGGCTCAATTGCCTAGATAATACCCTAAAAATGGAAAGTCCTTGTCAGTATGTAGCATGAGGGTTACTTGTGCTCATATACGGTCTGCCTTACCAGACTCTAAGCACCTCAAATTTAGGATTCCTACCACACCAATACACACACACACACCAAAAATCCCAACACACACAGAGCACCTACACATAGACAACATTAAATATATATCCACTTAGTCTTTTCTTTTATATGGGATAGATAGTTTATCAATTTAAACCCTCCAGTTAATCTTCTCTTCCTGGTCACAGTATATTGGATTTGCAGAATTATAGAGCTCAAATGCAGCTTCAGAGGTCATTCGATGTCACTGTTTATTTCCCAGATGAGAGTCCTGAGGTTTTAAGAGATTAAGAGAATTTTCTAAAGTTGTGCAGCTAAATGGCAAGTCTGGAACTAACCTCAATTCTGAGTGCTGGTGCTCTCCTCCCTGAATCACACTGAATCCCATCACAGCAATCTTATTGCATGGTTAAATGCAAGCCTATGAACCACATTATAGCTACACTTTTTTTTTTTCACAAAGAGCATGTCCTTTTTGCTTTCAAATGGAACAAGTCTGAATATTTTTCTAAGACTTGGATAGAATAACTGAATATCCTCCAGAGTCATTGATTGAAAGACACCATAAACCTTTAGCATTATTAGAAAAAATAATGGAGAAAGAAAAAGTACTTGAGACTTTTTCCTAAGTTGATCCACATAGGATTTATTAGGCAAATTTACTATCTTGCATAGAATTTGATTGAAGTACAAGGATAGAGAGTAAATTGGCTTCATCTAGTTGTTCAGAAAACTTGATTAATTATCTTTTTTAAAAGATATTTATTTTTTAGTTATAGGTGGACACAATATCTTTGTTTTATTTTTTCTGTGGTGCTGAGGATCGAACCCAGTGCCTCACACGTGCTAGGCGAGCACTCTTCTTCTAAGCCACAACCCCAGCCCAAACTTGATTAATTATCAATTTGCTAGATTTTGTATGGAACAGAGATTTTTAAAAATAATGGGATTACAAAGGTCTAAATGGAATTTTAGTTTCTTATTCCCAGCAATGCAATCTAAAGACATTCATCACAGCCCATGAAATGAAGGGTGTTTTTTGTAATTCAGTACCTTAAGTGCATAATAGCAACTAACTGAACATTTAAAATGTCAGTGTGTAATTTTAACTAAGAGTTAAATTAAGAAGGAAAAAACATTTTCAATTATAATTATACAAATTGTAGGAATTTAAGAGTGGGCCTCCGAAGTTCCTTAGGCTGGGTATTAAAGTCAAAGCAAACAGGTCTCAGATTATCTATGGTGTGACTTTTGTGTGGCTAAGCAACCATTGAGATGGCTAGATTTACATGCTAAGGAGGCTGATGGTGACACTGCTCAAGTTGCAGGGAAGATAATGGTGACAATGGAGTCTATAGAGGAATCAAAGGAGGAATTTCACCCACAAATATTTCTTCTTTTGGAAATCCCAAAGAACCTGAAGAGGAAATTGTTTGTGGAATGCAGAAGAGGGTGGTGATAGCAAGAGCCAGCTACCACTAATTCACTAAAGGTGTCAAAAATCTACCATATATCGATTAGAAATCAATGTGTTTGATTTCTTTGGTTCTCTGATCCAGATAATTCAAGGCAATCAAAATGACAAATGAAAATAGCTGTGCAAATGTGATAATCCTTATCTAAACAAGCTATGTTGAAGAACAAAAATATCAGCAGCTATAAAAATGAAATTAATGATTGTTGATATTTATTGAGATTGTTTCAGTTGCTCTCTGTGGATTATTGCTTCTAATCCTTACAATAACCCTTCTGCAATCTACACTATTACAATCTGTCAAAACCTATGCCACTGCATTGTGTTTGAATAAAGCACTTTGTTGGCAATCTCTTCCAAAGCACTTGGCATATTCTGCCTTGATTTCTGAATTATGTGTTTTTCTACCCTGATTTTAAACACCTTGAGCTCAGGAACAGAATAACATTACTTGCTACTTAGGAGAGAATCACTAAATATTTGGTGAATTGGATTGGATTAATTTGAATTGGAATTTTCACTGTCAATGTGTAAAGAAAATCCTGTTTACCCAAGAATTAATTAGCAAGATGCTGCTCAAACATTTTCTCAATCACCATGGCATCCATATGGCTCTAAATTTAAGGCAATTAGTTCCTTCTACATTCTACTCTACTACAATTTGAAAGTTTGAAAGTTAGTAATTAATACCAGGTCATGGGAGAATTTTATTTATACTGAAACCATAAGAATGTTATACTAACAAGCATTTTTTAAAATTTTCTTCCTTTTTTTTTAACACAATACCTTTATTTTTATGTGGTGCTGAGGACCGAACCCGGGCCCCGCACTCTACCGCTAAGCCACAATCCGAGTCCCTAACAAGCATTTTTGATGCTCTTTATCATTAATACTTTTGAAATACTAGGTATTTCCTGGATAATAGCATTTAATGGATTTGCAACATATAAAAAATAGTCTGCATTGGACTGCGCCAGGAACCTAGAGAGTTAATTTGTTGGCAAAGAAACAGACTTAAGAAATGAAAGTAAGTTTCTCAGGAACTTGATTGAAGTATGATGATTAGCAATGTAAAATATGTTACAGTCACAAAATCATTGCAGTCATTTTCTGTCACATTCTGCAACTATCTTTTGAAAGCATATTTACCATTTGCTCCTTTTTTTTTCTTTCTTTTTTTAGCTGAAGGGAACTGCCCAGGCAATTTTGATATTGCTATTCTACGGTCAATAATTGTATCAATGTCGGAACAAATGTTGGAATTATAAACTTTTCTTTTGTATATAACTACAGGTTATAGTTACAGAACAATTTAGAGTAACATGAGACAACCTCTTGTAGCTATTTATATAATCTCTGTTTCTATTTTTCACCACTGTGTTTCTAATTTGGAAGAAAAACAAATTATCCAACAATTTATTATTTAAACTCTGGGATGCATGTCCCCCAATATCAGTAGCTTTCAAATGTTACATGAAATTTTTGATAGGAGGTACATTTTACACTGTGGTCCAGGCACACATAAACACACACACACACACACACACACACACATACACACACACATACACATGTGTGATTAATTTTGATATTTTCTATTAAAATATATTCTACTTCCTGTTTTTAAAATGCTTGTCATAACACTAAATTGATTTCATAACCATCAATGGGTCACATCCTTCAAGATTCTTTATCACCATAAACATTAGAACAATGACAGTATTAATTAGAACTGAGCTATCCTTAGATATATGCTTTCCCTCAGAAATTCCTTACACATTTCCAAAAATTTCCACTTCACATGTCTGAAACTATAAGATTTGTAGCTATGAGATGAATACCTGTAAAAGTGATATAAACACTTCATATTTTGGATGTGTGGTATATTAGTTTTGATTCAGAGCTGTAAAACCAGGCAACTTCATTACAGACACAAATATTGAGATATCTTCCCACACAGATGAGTTTTTGAGATAAACAGTGAAGAGACTAGATAAGAAGGGAGATTATGAGATGCAGCTGAGCAAAGGTAAAATTAATAACTAATCTCTCCTTCAGTCACAGGAAATGGAATCATCCAATCAACTCTTCCATTTAATTCACTACCTATTCTTATGGATAAAAACACAATTCTTCCTCAGACAAGACCTGCTTGTGGTTTCAAAGTGGAATTAACAAAATTACTAAAAAAATTATAAGGAATATTTCTTTATATTTTTTAATATGTGTACCTGAAAATTCAGGAAACAATAAATTATTTAAATTATTTAAATTAATACTTACAGCATTGTGTAAAAAAATTATTGTAACGATTGTTGAATTTATCAATTTATGCATGTCCAACTTCTAAAATAAATATATGATAAACATTTTATTGGTAAATAGGTGAATTTTTTTCAAAATCAAAGAACTGCAAGTAATTTTGATGTTATCTAGTTTTCCTATAAAATAAAATCATATTTAAAAGTAAGCCTAGTTTCTCTAAATATTTGTGTATTGGTTCTTTCACATTTATATCTACAATTATTAAAATATTTAAATTATTTCCTCAGTCCAATGTCTTTTTGCCTTTACCTCATTCAGCTTCCAATCACCAGATGAAATAATGTTCTAGAAAACCAAACTTTTTCCCATCATTCTTCTGCTTCATATTCAGTGCCTCCTGAGTAACTTCCAATTGTTGGCAATCAGGACCTCTCTAACCTTGATATAGTAAGTCTATCCCACCTAATTTCTTAGTTGCCCCCTCTACACTGTAGACAAATCTTTCCCTTTGAACACAGATGTATCTGCCTTTCTGCCTTTGTTAATGTTCATCCCTCTTTCAGCAAAGATTTCCATTGCCTCAACAGCTGTTCAAATCCTATCCTTCAATTAAGGAGCAATTCAAGTCTTCCCAAACTCTCCTCAGGCCTTTCTAGCCTAGGAGTAAAAATGGAGTTCATATTTGCATTAGTTCTTATTTCTGCATAGCATTCTTAAACTTAATGACCTCGGCATTTAAATCACAACTATTACTATTTTTCTTTGTTTCTGCAAGTTTGGATTTGGAAAAGGTTCATGTGAGCAGATCTGACTTAGTCTCTCCAGAGGCTGTAGTCAGATGTGGACAGAATATTATCATTTGAAGGCCTGAGGGTAGAGATCTGTTTCCACAGTGGCTTACCTAAGTGGTTGGCAAATACTGGCTTTTGGAGGGCAGCCTTATTCACCATCCTCACAGGCTTCTTCATAGGGCTGCTTTAATGTCCTTAAGACAAGGAGGCTGTTTTCCCTGAGACAAAACAAAGGAAACAGGGTCCTAGCCTTTGGTGTCCTAGCCTCAGAAGTCACACACCATCACTTGCATCGTATTCTATTGGCCACATATTTCAGCACTGGTATAATAGATTGCATTTTACACAAGGGCATGAACATCAGGAACCAAGGAGTATTAGAATGCATCTTGAAGACTGAATACCATAGCATTAATTATGATAAGCAGCCTCTTTAGTGCTCTTCCCCTACTCACTATTTGGGATAACTAGGATTGCTCCAAGTCTCACCTAATTGTTTCTGGAACTATCTCACATGGATTCAGGCACAGACTCTTTCAGATACCTTGCAATGATTGCCATTTTTCTCTCCCTCTCTCTTTTGTGGTGAAGTCTGCGACTCAGACTTCAGGTTTGTAAAATCACATGAAGACCCATTTCACATGCATCAGGCACAGATTCTGATAATGATGACTGAATATGCACTATGCAGTTGCCCTGTTTGATGAAGCCCTCCCTGCATGTTAAACACAATTTGTTGCCCAAAGCCACCGACACTATGGAGGCCAACTGTGTGTTGGACAGCATCAGAAGGCAGCCATACTGGGCTCTGTCCTCTGCACACAGCAATCAGCTGTGTAGTACACTCCATTGCATGGGTATGAAACTCCCAGAGTTTCAGAACTTTTGATGAAAGAATACTTTCATCAAAAGTAAGTGCTACCACATTTTTCCTGGCATTCAACCAGAGCCCTTCAAGGACCAAAGGATGACCTACGTGATTGATACCATTCTATATTAAAAATAGCTCTTTTTCTTCAGTACCTGTGGTATTTAGAGGAGTATCTTTATGCGAGATTCCCTTATCTCTTGTAGCAATTATTTCCCAGGAGATTTGCTTTCTCATAAAAACCTGCCTTCAGTGACCTCAACAAGAGTATTAAAGTGCATCAAATTTGGGTTCACCAGGAACTCCTGCCACACTCCTCTTTACTATTATCATTAAAAGGTCTCTACCTCAGAAAGGAACAACCTTTTTATTGGAATAAACTGGACCTTTTGCTGGGTTGGATTCTGAAGGATGCTGAGACCCATATAGTAAATAGCCAGGCATCATCTGTGTGAAGTCTTCCTGGGTGTTCTAATGACAGAAGTAGTGTAATAAACTTTGATTTATGTTCTCCTATGAAAAGTTAATTCCTTCAAGAAGAGCCTTATCCATTCTATCATGTTACCATTTAGGAAGGCAAAGAGACTACTGATATAGTTCACAAATCAGACCAAGATTAAAAACCCAGTTTGTTCACACAGCAACTAAACAAACCTGGACAAGTTACTAAGTCTCATTTTCCTCATCTGATATCATATGGTTATCATTAGAACTACTAAAGACTATTTACCTCTGTGCTTGATAATCAGTGCTTAGGAACATTAGTTATTATCATAATCATAATCATTATTGACACTGAACTTTAACAAGCTTTCTCATCATTCTGAAAAAATCCCTTTCATAGCCTAGTGGACTGAGGTCTACCATGGAGCTGGTTTTTCAGACCATGCCATCAGCTATTATCCACTTTGTCCTGGAGAGTCACATTTCACTTTTGAATCCTCAGGGTGCAAGTAATTGGGAGAGTAAATCCCTAGCTCACCACCCACACCTGTACCATCTTCCTTATGGGATCTGGAATAGTAACAGTGGAGTTCTGTCAATGGATTTCTATAAAGGCAGAGTACTGGGGTTCCTAGCTGCAACCTCTGCTCTGCACTTTCCTTTTCTGATGTTCGTCTTCATGCCACTGCTTTTCCTACAAATTCTCAAATCAAAAAGATCCTGGAATTACACTTTGCAAAGTATGATCCCAACATGACTTTAAGAAGGGAAGTATTGTAATTAAAATTTTAAATTCCTGGCTTCCACCACAAATTTGTTGAATTAAAATCTAAGGAGGTAGGACTCAAAAATTGATTTTTCCCCCATGGTGCTAGGGAACCACAGGCCTCACACATGCTGGGCAAGGGCTTTACCTTGCTAAGAGCTAGAGCCCAAGCCCCATAGGATTTCAGAACAATGAATCAAATTATCATTTATTAAGTCTTATATTTAAAAGACCAGAAAACTAGGCTTGATGTGGTTCATAAGATAAAACTGGACTTTTTAAATACTGAAATTAGACTTTTTCTATGATCGTGTGCTGTTAAGACAAAAGGTATCACTTAAACATCTATTGTTGATAAGGCCAGGTCACAATTTCATATATTTATTGCACAGCACTAAGAAAGAGCTTAATTATCAACTACTAGTTTGGGTCACCTTAGAAGTTACTTTGAGGATAGTGTTTGGAATGCAGGATAATTTTATAGACATTCCAGTGACTTATGCTTCTTCACCGCCTTGGGTTTCGTCATCTCTATGCTAAAAATTATCTCCAATTCCTCCTTCTTCTTCTCTATTAGTTTGTATTCATTGTGGGAATTAATATAATCCAAGTGACCATTAAAACATTCACCAGGGCTAGAGTTGTGGCTCAGTGGTACAGCCCTTGCCTCACATGTGTGAGGCACTGGGTTAAATTCTCAGCACTACATATGAATGAAATAAAGATCCATGGACAACTTTAAAAAAATCCTCCTTTAAAAAATAATTCACCTTGGCAATCATTTGTACAGAGAAAAGTTCATCTTACCTTCCATTTCTATTACTATCTTCAGAAGGTTTTATCCCTACAACCTATAAGCAGAAACTTCCTGCATTCTGAAATAGCTTAAGTAATTCAATTCTTATGGCCATTTAGCTTTCCATGGTTTAAAATACCTATACACACATTCCCAAGCAGTCTACCACAATTGAAAGACATCCTCTGCTCTGATAGAGTAGATATTATCTTCTGTAAGTCCTGTAGGCTTGAATCAGCACACTTTTCTACTGCCTGTTCCTACTTCCTTTTACATAATGTCTTGGTGGAAAGTTTCAGCTAGAGTTAAAGGTTTTTCACCTACGACTAATAACGACTTTTCTGAGCTCTGGCAAAGATCATCACTTTTCTCTCAGATACTAAATGGCCTTTTCTATCTCTGGTTGTATACAAAGTATATTCACTCCAATTTGTGTCTTCATACATGTACTTTGGATAATGATGCCCATCTCATATTTCACCATCATTTCTAACCCCATGTTTCCTCCCTTCCCCTCCAATCCCTCTGCCCTATCTAGAATTTGTCTATTCCTCCCATGTTCCCCCTCCTTACCCTACTATGAATAAGCCTCCTTATATCAGAGAAAACATTCAGCATTTGGTTTTTGGGATTGACTAACTTTACTTAGTATTATCTTCTCTCAATTTTTGTCTCCTAATTTCATATATGATTGTTGTATTTTGATCATAGATATATTGATGTTTGGTTGTTATTTTTGTTTACTACTTCTGTTCATTGAAACTATGGGAATTTTTAGATAGCAAATAGATATTGATGTTCTTTTTCTCATTCTTCAACTCAATTATTTTCTTGATCTGAAATTTATTTTTTAGTTATGTTATGAGATAAAGTACTATTTTTTCAAATAAAATAAAAGGCCTTTCTTACTACCATCAACAATATTTTAATCCAGTTTTTGAGTGTCATGCCCAGACACAGAGCTATATGAAAAATCTCTGATAGTACACAGTATTTTGTCCATGTCCCTGCCCTATATGCAAGGCAATTGGTTCTAGTTTTGGTATAGTAATCAGTCCATGCTATACAAGGATTGTTAATTACCCAGAGAATCCCAAAGAATATAGTTGCTGTTTCATAGGCCACACCAATCTGAGGACTAAAAACTAGAGTAATAATGGTAGTGTATTATTTCTCCACTTTTCTCTCATGACTATAGAGACTGCATCCTCCCTTCTCCTGGGTTCTCTTAAACAGAGAAATATGAGCTCTCAGGCTGCCTCTTCTGACTCTTCCTTTTTTCCTCTGGCTCTGATACACTACAGTTACCCAGTTGGCTTCTGTCTGTGAAATCCCACCTGGGCTTCTCTGTATTTGTATAGAAAGTAGCACCACTGCACACTCCTGCCCATGAGGGTCCATAGTATTTCAGGTTCCCCCGTCAGGCAGGGAAGCCCCTCTTCCCTGTGACAGAGTCATATCCTGGCAGCAGAAAGCAGTGCTGCTTTGTGATCAGTACACCATCTCTAAAAATTGGGGGTGAAACTTTCTAGAAACATTTTGTTGTTGTTATTGTTGCTGCTGTTGTTTTCCTCAAAGCAGCCTTCTCCATAGTCCTGTTTTCCCAGGCTATATGACCCAAAATTGCTAAGCTCGGTTCACTCCTTTTCTGCTCCTAGGGCTTAGGTAATGCATCAAACCTCCTTAGAAACTGTCTGTTCCCAGGAGGTTGTGATGTGTCCCATGCAAATGTGCTCAGCACTTTCAACTTATCAGTATTGTATGCATACTCAGGCTTGTGAAATTCTTAGGGGAGACAGATATTAACTTTATTCTCAAATCTCCCTTTCCTCATCTCTACCTTTACCGACTCCTGCAAAGTTCTGAAATGTCAACACTTTGTTGAAAGTACAGCCACGAGTTGTTTACTACATTTTAACAGAATGTAAGATGCTCAAGGCTGATGTATTAGTTATCTATTGCTGAATCACAAATCACTCTGAAACTTTGGTGACTAGGAAAAAAAAAAACAGTTGACATCTCACAGAAACTATGAGTCAGAAATCTAGGAGTAGCATAGCTAGGTCTGTCTTAGACTAAAGTCAAGGTGGTGGCCAGTTATATCCAAGGTCAGCAGGTCAGTTGTGATAAGATCTAACTCCTTCACTCACATGGCTATTGACAAGCCTCTGATCCATGTTGACTCTTGACTGAAGACATCAGTTCATCAACAAATGGATCTCTCCAAATAGTTGCCAACAGTATGGCAGTTGGCCTCCTTCAGAGTGAGGAATGGAAGGAACAGAGACAGAAACAGAGGTAGAAAGATTCTCAAAATCCCTATGTCTAGTTATATGGATTTTGTGCATGTGACTTGTCCATGTTTATTAGGAAATTCTAATGAGTACTGAGCTAAAGTAGTACTCTTTAAAAATGTTACATGACACTACGTGAATATTAAATTATTTATTGCCATAACACTGAACAGCAAAATACCAATATATCCAAAATAATTGGCTATTTAAAATCATGTTTGCAAAACAGCCTCTGATTAAACTGTTAACTGCTTGTTAGCTTGGCAGTTTCAAAATTGGACAATTTTATACTGAAATGGTTTTATAAAAGATCTCTGCCAAAAATAAGGAGTTTCCTGAAAGTAATTCATAAAAGGCTTTCCATAAAGATATATCACAAGCAAGGAGACCAACTGATGCTTTACTGCAATATGGTGAGTAATGTCCATTCCCACCAAAGACATCCTAATCCCTGGAACCTGAGAATAAATGGTACTTATTCAGAAAAAGGGACTTGGTAGATGTGATCAAATTAAGGATGTTGAGATGAGAAGATAAGGATGTTGAGATATCTGAATGGGTCTAAAGTAATCACAGGATCTTTCCAAGAGGGACATAGGAGGTGTCAGAGAAAGACAGAGTTGGATGAGGATGGAAATAAGACAGAGAGAAAGGGATTTGAGGGTATTGCACCACCAGATTTGAAGACAGAGGAAAGGGGCCATGCATCAGGGAAAGGAAAAGTAAAGTAAATGGATTCTCCCCTAAAATCTCTAGAAAGAATCAACTCTGCTGATACCTTGACGTTAGTCCATTGAAACATATTTGAAATATATGATCTCTGAAAGCATAAGGGAACAAATTTGCATTGTTTTAAGCTCCCAAATAATTTGTAGCAATTCATTATAGCAGTGAAAGGAAACTAATATTAAAAGAAATAGTATGGATCTTTCAGCATTTTGAGAAGTACTTTATGATAGATTGATGGTCTTAAAGCTTTTTCAACAAAGTAGCCAGCACAGCTCTCAGAGTACAGGGAGAGTTACCTAATAAAAGACCAATTCCTTCTAAGACCTGTCTCTCCTGCAGGTGCAGGCACAGTTGAGGGGACACATAACATCTGCTATAGCAAAGATCCTGCCAAAGGACAGAAAGTAGAAGTTTCTTGAAGCTAACATTCTAACATTCCCTGGCATCCCCAGTGGGCAGAGTTTAGGGTACAAAATCAACACTGTATCCATAGTAACCCATGGATTTTGGTGGATCATCAAGAGGCTCTATTCCTGCAGATAATTAGGATTCCCCGCCCATTTCTACAAATAAGTATAAATTAAGGAATATAAAACATATCTTTGTCTCCCAAGCCCAAAGTTACACACTCCAATCCTTCCTTGAACTCTTCATTACATGCTGAATTGACCATGAAATGCAATTTTAAATAAAGGTCTTGGAATTCATGGTAAAGAGGGTTACTTGGAAAGTGAAAGTACTTATTTCCCAAAATTTGTATGCTTCCCAAAAAAGCACCTCCATATGTTAAAGAATCAGAACTAATCTATGAAACAAATCACAAACATATTTCTAACCACAGTGTCTTCAATTATTGTATTTAAATGAAAACATTTACTAGGGATTTTAGAGACCCACCTATGTATAAAAATTGAATGATGAACAAATCTTCTGTACATAAAACAGAGGTCTCCAAGAGGACATCATAGAAATACAGAAATTAAAACTACTTGCAGGAGACAGCTAACTGTTGGAGAGTGAGGTTGGCAGCAGAGGGAATTTTCAGCTCATGACAGGGTTTCTGTGGCTTGTTTGTGGGGCCCCAACCTAGGAAAGGACCCAGGTCTCAGTGGGGAAAGCGTCCAGAAGCTGAACATAGAGGTGCATGCACTGCCTCCAGCTGCCCACTCCTCCCTCAAGGTGTGCCTATCCTGTTAGCAGGGCAGGTACTTCAGGTATGGGTACCCAGAATGAATAACACTATGTAAATTAAAGAAAATCACTTTGCTTTAATTCTAACAAGAATCTAGCAAGGCGTTGTCCTGAATCCCACAGTACCGTACCACTTACTCTTCATAGGTAACCAGAAACCCCCAGTGACTCCACAGAATATCTCCTATGATAAACACACATTTTTACTGACAGCACCTACCTTCAGAAAAACCTGTTCCCATAAAAGTGTTCTCATGAAGCAGAACTCAGGGCTATGATACTTGTCTACCAAGAGCTTGACACATTTTCCACAACATTTCCTGATTGGAGATCCAAGACCTCATCACTTGAAGAACCCACAGCCACACTTCTTTGAGTGTTTCCACCAGCACCATGTGCAGATCCTGAGGAATGCCATCCACAGGTCTCCTCTGCTTTGACCAGTTAGGCCCTGTGACAGTGTCATCTGCTAGAAGGAACATTCAGAAACTCCCCCTGGGTCTAGAGAACAATCACAGGATAAACCTAATGGTAATGTGATACAAGCTCTTTGGGGCCAGAATTTAAGAACCTCTGAAAACACCTAGCTTTATCCTCTGACACAGTGAAAAGGGGTCTCCAAGCTTTTTATCTCTTCAGTTCTTTGAAAACCAGGCATCTTTGTATGAGACAATTACAGCCCAATTAGATAATCATGGGGCCTGCCATAGTGAGTTTCACCAGGAGAACCTGGGGAGTTCAGGCCTACATGAAACAATGATATTGATCAGAACAGTTAAGACTTGTGAAATCATCAGAACTGAGGGGAATACATCCTTACAGATATTTCTCAGGTTGCATGAATAAATTTCATATCATTTCATGCCACCCCCGTGGGTAACTTTAATTGATGGTGATCCCATCCAACCTCCTTGTCCATAACCATATCTAAAATTTTAATGACATGATAACATGGGAAATGGCTTCATCTTCCCTCAAAACCCTGGTCCAGGGCCCTTACACATGTTACCAGGTGCTGGAATATGCATATTCTAGAAATAGAATTCCTGCCTTGCAAGATAAGATTGGAGATTCACATTCTTGTGAGAAAAAAAAAAAAGACAAACAATTCTGAATTTTAAAACCCTCCAAATTCAACAATATCCAGTGATTTTTCTGAAAGGGTATGGATTTATTTGATATTTACCCCAAAACAAAACATTCACCCAATTGGCGTACCTGTCTGCTTCTCCCTGATTTTAGTCTAGTCAGTCCAACCCCAGTTACCAAAGATGATCCTGATTGTTCCTGCATCAGAGAGGAGGCTATCCTACCTTTGTACTTATAGGGGTACACATGAAACATGCATCTTCAGGACTTTCGTTTCAGTTACAGACACTTGACTTTTGAAGAAGTGGGAGTTTCTCTGCTCATTACAACTGCCTTTGAAATACGAAAGTCAGGTGTTATTCCATCAAGGCACAATTGTACCAGTGTAACCTTGAATACACTGAGTTTGTGCTGGGTAAGATGGGAACACATAATAAATACTTCAACTGTCAAATCACTTATGAGCCTGACTGCATAACCAACCATGCAAAAGCTTAGTTTCGTAAGAGGAAAAACAAAGAGTGAAATAGGTTGCCTGAATCCCTGTCTTCTCCAAATCATATCCACAGAATGCTATTGCTTCTTGCCATCTTCCTGATGTATAAGCACAGGACTAATAAACTTGCTATCACTACTTATTCCCAGGATATTGCCATATTTTTTTCTGCCAGTGCTTTGTCTCTCCTCCGTGACTTGCTGCCATTTGTGTAGTGGTGGGCCAATCACCAACATGTCCCACTCTTCCTGCCTCTTGTCCTTTATCTGTTCTATCTTCTCTGTTCACCAGGGAAGTCTCCTCCTTCCACATGCCATCTGAACACCTATACTATGACTATGACTCCAAGTTTAAAACATATTCTTAAAGGCATTGCTCAAATTCTTTGCCTTTTGCATTTTCTTGTGTGTTAACCTTTAGATATAAAACCATAACTAGATGGAGTACATTAACCCACCCATGTGACTGAAAGAGTACCCCAATTCAAATTAAACCCAATTTTTTTTTAAAAAAAGTGAAATATGTGGCAAGAAAAGCTATTATAGTCAAGAATGACTGCATCATTTGCAGTACCAGTGTGAACTAATAATGTGTTGGGGGGCTCTGATTTAAAAAATACTAAAAATATCAAGATGATAACAGCAGAGCATTGAACTCAGCATGGGTCCCATCTAAGTCTAGGGCCCTGTACAACTGTATCAGCTGCACACACACCCAAACTACCAAGAATCCATCATAACATGTCAGGACTTTCTACTCAATAATACCATAAAAGCCTTAGCCTACTCCAACTAGAGAAGAGAGTCTCTACTTGTTATTCCTTTCCTACTACCTTCCTTCCTTCTTTGTTCTTGTTCTTTCTTTTTCTCTTCTTTCTTTTTGTATTTATTTCTTGTTTGTTTATTTACTAGACATTTGTTTTAGGACTGGAGCTTGTTATTCCTCAGAGCCTGACCCAGTGCAACTGCTGCTACACCTGGGCTATTTCATTTTAAAAAAAAGAAAAGAAAGAAAGAAAGAAAGAAAAGAAAAAAAGATCATGATCTGAGAAGAAGTTCCAGACACCTCCCCTCTTTTCCCAACTTGCTTATGCTTGTCCTAGTCTTTGTAGTTTCTGCCTTCGTGACTCCATAACTCAGCTTTGATATCTGATTCTGGCACCTTGCCTTTGGCAACCGGATGCCCACTTCTGACTTCTCAGCCTACTTTCAACTATGAATAGTTTCAGCTCTGCTGGCTTCTCCGGTTTTGATATTCCAAATCTCAGATGAAGTCTTTTCAGTTCCCTCCCCAAATTTCACTTTAACCTCATTGGCTAGACTAGTCCCTTTTCACTTATTAGTTAGGGAAAAAATATAATCAAAAGAGAACATAGGTATGCGGTGAGCTTTCAAAATAGCCAATAAAAAATCATGACCAAATTTCCTTTTCTTTCCTGCTTCTCTCCTTCTTAAAGTTCTCTTTCTTAAATTCTATAGCACTGTACCTGAAGGGCCTCCTTTTTCTTTTATACTTAGTCCTCCTTCTTCTTTGCCTCCTCTCTAGCAAACACAACTGCCATCTCATTACCTTATTCTGCATACATGTTGAGATAGCAGTGTGTATTTCTAAGCTCTGTGCTCCTTTCTATGACCTTTCCCTCAAACGTCGTATACCTTCTGTATATTAATGGCTTCTAATTTTTTATCTCCATCCATGACTTCATCCTAAAGTCTAGACTTGGAAATTTCACTACCTCCTTTGTGAATTCATGCCTTTCTCCCATCAAATGAGCACATACTGATATTGAAAAGACTATTATATCTTTAATCCATGTTATCTCAGTAAGAAGCACTGTCAAATTTCTCAAGATAAGAACCAGGCAGTCACCATTTATTCCACTCTCACTCTTATTCATTAAATCAGGTCCATCACAAGATCTACCGGCTCTACTTCCAAATATGTCTTTTATGGATACGCTTTCCTCCAAAGCTTCTGCCTTCACTTATCTGAACCCACCAGTTATTTCCCAAATTACAGCAATAGTCTTCAAAATAGTCTCCTTTCTTATATTTTTTTCACCCAGAATCTACTCTTCAAATAGAAACAGAGTGATCTTTTCAAAAGCATAAATCTGATAATGTAATTGTTTTATTTCAAAACTCTCCAGTGGCCTCTCATTGCATTTAGAGTAAAATCCAAATGCTTTATAACTTTCACACTTTTTCCCCCAGTCTGACCACTCTCCATTTCCATTCATGTGTTCCACAATATTGCACTTCTCTCCCTTTTCAATCACACCATGAGCCTATGAGCATGCTTTGTCCCATTACAGGAATATTTTCCCCAGATATTTTTATAGTTTAAGTCTTCTCATTGTTATCATGGAGAAGCATTTTGTGGATGATGCTTCAAATGTTCCCTGTCCAAACCATCTGATTGCTGGATCTCATTCCTGTCACACACATTCTACTTTTCTTTTTCGTTCTTCCTTGTTCATTTTCCTTTCTTTATTTTTGTATTTATTTCTTGTTTGTTTCTATACTAGAACAGAAGCCTTTTTTGCTTTATTCACTAATGTCTTGAGAACATAGATGATTTGGTACATGGTGTATATTCGACAAATATTTGCTGAAGAGACATGTTCAAAAAGTCATAAAGGATAGTGTGATCCAATAATATGGGGGTCAGCAATCCTCAACACATGGGCCAAATCTGGCCACCATCTGTTTTGAAAGATAAAAATTTTATTAAAGCACAACCATGTGCATTTGTTTATAAATTTTCTGTGGTGGTTTTCACACTGCAGCAAAAGAGCTGAGTGGATGCAACTAGGACCATAAAGCTCACAAAGCTGAAAATATTTACTACTTACTCCTTCCAGAAAACAGTTTACTGAACCTTGCAATAATATATGTCAGGGCAAGTTGTCATTCAGTTTAAAAGGAACAGGCAGACATTATCAGGAACTCTTTCTGAGAAGGCATATAATTCTCTATCTCACCTCTAGAACGTATATGACATTTGATGACTAGATGCTGAATCTTCTAGGGTTCGCCTCCCCACCCTCTGGAGTTCGTGTACTTTACCAAGTCTCAAGGCACTAGCCACCACTGCTTATCCCTTCCAGTCAGTATGATGTCATCAATATGATGGATTATTGTGGCAGTCTGTGGGATATCAGAGAATCCAGATCACTTTAAAATGGCATAACCATGGGGCAAATCTATTACTGTATATTGTTGTTCATCCCACATGAACTGGAAAAGTTTCTAACTCCTTACCCCTTTTTTATAATGGAAATACAAAAGAAGTTATTTCCCAAGTCAACAGCTGAATCCCATACACTTCAGGCAGTGATATCTGTTCTAGCGGTGATACCACAAAAATCAGTATGGAAAGTATAAATGGAGTGTTTCTTTGGTCAACTTGTGGTAGTCTACTAAGTAGTACTAAGTAATACTGCTTAATTTGACTATCAGGTCCCCAGAGAAACTAGATGAACCCTGGAAAATAAATAGTGTTATGGATAATGACCACCAACCCTATAACCTTTAGGTTAGTAATTAAAGTACTAATTTCTATCACTGACTATAAGATGTGGTAACTTTTTAAATTTTTTATGTCTTATTTAGACATCAATGAAAAACACTTTCCTAGGTTTGCATTTGGCCTTGGCCTTCCTCACTGTGAAACTGTTACTATACAAGACAAAGATGAGAGTTATCCCACAGTCCAGAATATCATTCCCACACTCAGAGATTGGGGAACAAATCACCAGGAAATTCCACCCATGGACCCAGTCACCTTTAGACAGGACCCCATCAATTACGTACTTCCTACTCTCACAAGAGCTATAATGAGAACTTTTGAGTTTCCTAGTCTGGGTAGCAACTCAAACTGTTTATGCAATACTTACAATGTTCAGGTATATCTCTGGACCTAGTGTGAAGGTACTCAGGTAAGTGACCATGGACCTTTTTTAGCATGAACTGGGGAACTTATGACAGTATGTACACGCAAGTCTCTACTCTGAGGGAATACAGCCATCTCTCTATAGTTACTGCAGTTTTTTTTTTTTTTTTAAAAAAAGTTTGTTTCTAGAAACTGAGCAGGCTACTATAATTGTTCATTGAAGTGACTGTCTTTAACCTCTTGTTCTTCCATTCCTACTTTTTTTGTTTGTTTGTAGATAGGTAGAATCACCCTTATTGACAGCTCATCTGTTCTGTTCCGGTTCTGTTCCTCTATTAACCATGTTTCACATTCTTCTTGGCTGCACCTCTGACCTCTCTCATAGGTGTTGTATTTGTAACCTCCTGGTTTATGGCTGTAAGCTATACCCATTGGTATTTATCACATGGATGCCTCATCATCAACATGGAGGTTAAAGAATCCATGTTATGAGCTCCTCACCTGCTGTGGGCCCTTAACTACAGAGAAGATCCGTCTCCAAACACCTCAGCAATGCTGCTTCTGCTCTCACCAGAACATTTCTTATGGCCTTGGTGATACAGTCTAATCATCTGGTAGGACTTCTGGCCTTACACAATATATCCATACCAGCACGTCCACCCCCATGAGAGTTTTTATTCTTTTATATACTGTCTATCAGGAAAACTCAGGAATTTCTTCCACACATGTAGCAGCCACCCCAGAAGTGAGTCTGCCCCATGCCCTGAGGTCCCTGCAAGGTGTTAGATTGAGTATCCTGAGAAAGTATCATCAATTAACTAATTTTTAATTATCTTGCTCTATATTCTGTCCCCCTTCAACAAAGAACTTTTAATCTAAACATGCACAGAGGGAAGGCCATGTGAGAACACAAAGAGAAAGCTGTCACTGCAACACAAGGAGACAGCCCTCACCAGACACCAACCCTCCAGCACCTAGAATTGATAAGTAAATTTCTGCTGTTTAATCCACACAGCCTGTGGTGCTTTGTTATGACAGTTGAGCTGTCTAATACCACACTCCTGTCTGACTTTTCTCAGGAAGAGAAGGAAATTTTTAGAAGCTCCCAAAGTGTTTCACGGTCAGTCAGACATCCTCAGCTCCCTATTATCTCTTTGCAAGGTGTCAGTACAACCTAGTAATAACTAGGCAACTCCACTCTCTTTGAATACATTTTTTTTTGCCACATCTTTTAAATGCCTGCATCATTGCCCCAGTGAAGTCATTCCTCCATGCCAGGATATTTTCCCAGGACACCCTGCTGAAATCTTCATGGACTAAGTCGCCATTTTAGGCCAATGATTTAGGCACATCCCACTTAAGACAAGGATAAAGTGGAAGTAGGAGTAGACATGAAGAACCTTTAGACCACCCTATAGGCTGACCCTAATGAAAGGAGAAAGGGAGGAAAGAGTTGGTTAGGCCTCTGAATACAGTACAGTTCTCAGAAAGTCTTGACCTGGCTAAAATGCAGATATTAAGCACAAGTGGCAATTGGAGGGATCTCACACGCACATAATGGTCTAGTTCTTCTATCCCCACCAAACCCAATTATTAACTGACAGCAGTTTAGGGCTGTCAATCAACACTGTTTCCCACATCAGGTCTTCTTGGAGATTTGAGTGTCCCACTTCTGTAGTGTGGATATTAATATTTTAACTTGATTAAAAATCGAGGCTAGAATTTTACTACATTTTTACTAAGCCCATTTCCATTGCCTGTATCTCCTGAACACTGTATTTTTCTGTCTCGTTGAAGTTAGTAGTGCCATATGACTGCTCTGGAGAATATGTCTCCTTTTATGCCTGGTTCTTTAAATATCCTCTCTATTTCTAGTTCTGAAGCAAACTTGAAAGTCCATGAATTTAAGAAGTATTATGAGAAGAAGGGACAGAATGGACCTCCACTTTGAGGAGAAATTGCAGACTGCCATGAACCATGTGATATAAGCAAACAATAAATTTTTAATGAATTACAATTCTGACATTCAACAACTACTTATTTCAAAAATTTGTCTACATTTTCCCAGTAATTAGCATACTTTCTTGATAGAGATATTTTAAAACAGGCAGTTTCAATTTTCAATTTTGATCTTTGCTAGAGCCATCATGTGAAATGTGGGTTGGGAGGATTGAATGAAGAGGAGATGGAACACACCCTATCCTTATTCTTATCCAGGCTACCTTTTAAATAATGACATTCTGTAAAACACAACCCAACTCTCCAAAGTAAATGAACAAAGTCCTGTATAAATTCTTTGAGACCAACTTATAAAAATTGCTGACTAGTGTGCTCTAGAAATCTTTTCCCAAATGATAAATGACTACAATTTCTAGCTAATATCCAAGTCATCCTTGTTCACATTATATCAGAACTAAAACAACACTTTAATACATTTCTCATGCTTTCTCCAAGGATGTTAGTGAAATAAGTTTCTTATGTGGTGTCTACACAAGGATGTGTGAAAATTGTATATAATGTTGCAGGACTGTGTAGAGGGTTATAGAAAGCCTTTCTAAATTCAGTGGAACAGATACAATCAACTTTATTTCCAAGGTGTCTTGCTTTTAATATGTAATGGTTGAATCATTTTAAAATGATTTGTAAATCTAAGAAGCAAGTGCAAATCACATGTGAAGACATGTGAAATGATTTGTACTCATCTAAAATCTATTAACTCCATCTGCCCATGAAACTAGAATCTGAACACTTTTCAAGTTGCCAGAATGGAATGTGTTCAGAATATCATAAAAAACACAAAAGCTGTTATTTCATTCCATGTTTTTAAAATCATGTACTTCTATCCTATCAACTGAAAGACACAGATGTCTGTTAGTTCTAGTAATGTTTCAGTGATTGCACTTTTAGCAATTTCCTCTAATAATCACACCTAGATTGTTTTAAGATTTCTGCATTAATTTATTGTTTATGTCCTGAATGCCTAAATAAATTCTAGGCGGTGTTGAAAACACTGGAGAATCCTGGAGTAAAACAGACAGGCATAAACTTTGGATTTTAACAGCTAAAGAGAACAACCATGAAAATAATACTACTAATAAAGGAAGAAAAAAACAATATAAACATATCAGATAATAACTGCTTTGAAAGAACTAGAATTGGGTAGTACAATGGAGAATGAGAGTAGACAATGAGGCTGTACTAACTATGCAGACCAGGGACAGACTCTCTGGAGATGACACTTTAGCTGTGATCTGAATGACTAGACTGAGGCAACCATGTGAACATCAAGGAGACAGAGGTCCACCAAAAGGAACCAGTTGATACAACAGATCTAGAGAGAAAACAAACCTGTAGGACTAAGGAAGACACAGAGGCATGGGTGTCTGGGGCAT
This sequence comes from Marmota monax, assembly GCF_021218885.2. Classification (NCBI taxonomy): domain Eukaryota; kingdom Metazoa; phylum Chordata; class Mammalia; order Rodentia; family Sciuridae; genus Marmota; species Marmota monax. The sequence continues at coordinate 24,349,822 of NW_026692201.1, forward strand.
ATCACACAATATAAAAAGATCTAGATAACCTGAGAGAGGAAGAGTTGTGTTTTTAGACAGGTTTTTGGCTTTTTTAAAAATTTTTTTTAAAGATAGAGAGAGAGGGGGGAGAGAGAGAGAGAGAGAGAGAGAGAGAGAGAGAGAGAGAGAGAGAGAGTTTTTTAGTATTTAGTTTTTCAGTTTTCGGTGGACACAACATCTTTATTTTATTTTTATGTGGTGCTGAGGATCGAATCCAGCACCCTGCACATGCCAAGCAAGCACGTTACCACTTGAGCCATATCCCCAGCCCTTGTGGCTTTTTTATAAAGTTTGAATTTTATCCTGGGTAATGGAAGGTTTAAAGCCGAAGAGTGGTATAAAATGATTCATATATTCAGTCTGAAGGAATATTTTATGGATGTTCTTAAATATGAGCCGGATTTTAGATACTCCACTCACTGGCACTATTAAAAACAATATATTAACAAAATCTTTAGAAGATAAGGGAATAACTTTTCACCCAGAACATCACTTCTTCATGAAGACAAATGATCAGAATAAGTAGAAGGAGTTAAGACATTTGTATGAGAATCTAAAATATCATTAATATGTAATTAGCTTCTATGTTCCAAATTAGAGAATTAGAATACTCTGAATAAAGGAATTTCCTCAAGATCTTGAGATATGTCCCAAAAATCAAAGCCTGCGATTTCTTCACCTCCCTTAAGTCTAAGCACAACCATAAACCCTACTGTGCTTCCTAAGAATTAGCAAGACTACTGCTGAAATATGGAAGAAGGCAGTATTTTTCATTAATTAATTCAAGATCAATGTCTTCGGTACGTTAATATTCATCTTAATTAAAACTGTTTTCAACCAGTGTGAAGATTTATCTAGTTTTCTTCATTTATTTATTTTCCATTGTTTATCTATTTACCTTTTTCCAATTTTGATACAAGATGTTCTTAACAAAAGTAGTGTATAATGCTGCAGGATAAATAAATAGAAAAAGAAAGAAAGGGAAAGTAAAAATAAGGATAGAAATATGAACTAAAGCCATGGAAAGGGAGCAAACTACCAATCAGGAGTTGGCTCACCCTGCTCATTGGCTGGTTCTTGTCAGGGATACATGGGGTGCATCCTAGAAGCAGAACCAGAAGAGAACAATCACTATGATCTAAAGCAACACAGAGCTGATAAGATAACTGTACACCCAGTTTAACATGACAGGTTGACTGCAGGCATTTATCCCCCCACCCCCACCCCAAATTTTTTTTAATGATAGTAAATAAAATTCTAAAAGAAAGTGAACAAATAATGGAAAATAGGTGTTTCCCACAAGTTTTTGAGAGCAAAGGAAGAACAGGAAGCTGACAACAAATTCCAAAAGTTTCAGAAACACCACTGATAATAAGTTGGGTTAAATACAGAAGATTCGGTGCTTAGATGCATCAAGAATGCTAAAGATGAGGGGGTAAGAGCCAGGGTTAAAAACAGTCATCCAAATCCTGGACAAAAAATGTTAATGGACTGGGGACAGAGCATTTGCCCAACATGTCCAAGATCCTGGATTTGATCATCACCCACCCCCCCTCAAAAAGAAGAAGAGGAAGAAGAAAAAGTTAGGCTTGTTTAGTTAGACTTGTTTATTTCTCCACCCCAGGGGACTATTTGTTCTACTACCTTCTTCCTTCCAAAGTTCAGAGGCCCATCAGAGAGTGAGAATGAGGATTGGGTCTTAAAATATGAGGGAGTGAGGAAACCAGATGTAACTGAACAGGGAGACTGAGCTTCTTCTTCCTCTTGCTGCTCAAATCCTGGCAGCCAGACACATACTAATCCAAGACGCTGAGGTGTAACCCACTGGAAAACAAAAAAGGTCCAGATCAAAGAGCAAAATCAAAACCAAAGCACAAATACACTTATTTGGGGGAATAGACAGATCGACATAATCTTCCCAGTGAAGAAAAGTGGTTCTTTAACCACATGCCCAGTTTGAAAACCATCATCCACATGTTCAAGGTCTGCTACTTTTTTCTCCTCATGTATAAATATTAATAGGGGGATATGGATTGCCAGAGACCTGCACAAAATCTCTACCTAAAAGACTACAGTGGGAAAATAAATAAAAAGAGAATCGAGAAGAGACAAAGATAGTGAAAAAAATTTTCAGAACTTTAACATTAATATCCTAAAAGAAGATATTATATGCATAAAAGGGCTATTAATTTTTCTTAAATTATGAAAAAAAAATCAGAGAATAAGGAAAAGCTTCTGAAGTGTTTACGGCATATCTGAAATCTTAAAATAGATGTCCAAAATCAAGGAGATATTTAAGAAAATAGATTAATAACTCCAATAAGGAAAGAAAGTAAATTAGTGGACCATTTTAGAATGTTAAATATTGAACCAACAGGCATTCCAGAAAGAATTATAGAGAGGGGGAGATTTTTTTTTTTTGAAAAACAATGGCATATAAGAAAATTTGTCAAAGCACAAGTCCCTTAGACTCCATATCAAAAAGTCCCCTTGAGTATAAGCACAATGAATTAAAGGAATCTCTAATTAAAAGACATCAAAGGTAAGGAGGGAGTTTAAACACACACACACACACACACACACACACACACACATCCCAAGCAAAGGTATAAGAATGATGTTAAACTTGAACTCCAGAACTGGAAGCTAAAAGACAATTGCTATATTTTGAACAGGGTTTGTCCCCTCTGAAACTCCTGTTGGAGTTTAATGTCTGGTTTTTTTTTTTAATATTAAAAGGATTTAAACTTAATTATGTTGAGTAAAGAAACTTAATTATGTTGAGTAAAGAAAATTAATTCCAAAAGAATTAATCAATTAATTAAGACCTTATGATCTGATTTATATAACCGTCTTGAAATAAGAAATCTATAGAAATAGAGGTCAGTGGTCACCAGGTTAAGACTGAGGGTAGAGTGTGAGTATATGGACAAACACAGCAGGGGTTTTGGAGTTGATGGAACAATTCTGTTCACTGATTATGAAGAGTTTGACACAAATCTGTAAGTGGGATAAAATTTCATAAAATACTACAGCAAAGAGTATGAATGAAAACTGTGAAATCCAAATGAGTATCTATAATTTGTATCTGTAATGGTATAGCATTATACCATTATCAACTTCCTGGGTTAGAGTATTATATTAAAGTTATTAAGATGCTATCATTGGATGAAACTGAGGGACTAGAACAAACTCTACAATTTTTACAACATCTGGGTGAGTTTAAAATTCTTTCAAAATGAAAGCCCTTTTTTAATACTCATCCCCAGGACCAGCCTCAGAGATTAATTGAGTACGTCTGAAGTGGGCCCCAAGAATCTGTACTTTAGCAATTCCCCCAAGTATCCCTCTTGAGCAGTCACATTTGAAATCCCTCTTATAATGTATGATGGCCTTCAGGTCTCCTGGCACTGAAGACAAAAGCAAGTTTTGCATAACAATTTCCTACAGTGCATCTTGCTACCAGCTCAGGGCATTGTGCAAAAGCAGAAGATGCCAAACCTGTGATGGGCCATAACCATATCCACTGTAATCCAGTGGTGTGGTTTGATGCTCAGATAATATCTAAGCTAAGATTTGATGGCTTCAAATTTTTCAAGCAGCACTATGTAAGCATTGTATCTTAGCCTTAAGTTTTTCATGTTTCATATTGCCAATTAAGAGCAGATGAATATGACTTGATATTGTATCAAGTGAGGAGTCAAGGGGACATCCTTTTCAGAATAATATAGAGGATTCCTATTTGAAGAGTACCCCCCCACACACAACCGTACACCTTTAGGTGGGCTAAAGGAAAAATTTTGAAAAGAGCCAAGGTTGTTATACTAGAGAATCTACATAAAATGAGTAGTTGAAGCTTTTAGGCATTATCTTTTAATTATGTGGAGTCTAAAATATGATTTATCAGAATGAATGTCAGTTGCCTTCAGTGGATGAGGTCTATATTGATTAGTTAACATTAATTTCTGCCATATGAAAATTACTATTATGAAGAGAATCGCGATGACTATTATTTTCTCTTGGTTGTTTTCTTAAAGTATTATTGTTAACAGGAAAATCAGATGGCTAATATTGGTAATAATCACTTGTAAATTTATCTAAGCATATAAATCATAAGAAAAATTACTCAATAGGCATTTAACATCTCTACTATATGGCAGTTACTATGCTAGATAATAATAGTCAGACATAAAATGTACATTGTTTCTTTTCGAAAGAAGACAGTGTCTATTGCAGTGAGAAAGAACTAAATTAACAATTCCTATACAGTCATTGGTTACAGTATGGAGGGTTCTTGATCTGAATCTGGAAAGCTGAGTAGAATTTAGCTATACGAAGAAAACTCACATTTGCCCAGAGGGAAACAGTTTATGTGGGTGTGTGAAAAAACTCAATATGATGATTTCTTTCTCCTAGCACTAATTATATAGAAAGGAAGTGACACTTTGGGGTGTGGGTTTAGAGATGGCAGGAAAACTGAGGACAGATCACATTGAGGATCTTTAACGCAACACTGTGGCATGCAAGGCCATCCTGAAAATATTTAAGCATTTTGAAAAGAGCATCTAGCTAGTAATATTGACAATGGGTTGGAGTATGATTAATATGAAGGCAAAGTAACAAGTGAAATGATCAAATCAAAAAATGGCCTGAGTTGCTGAAGAGTTAGTTATTCTTTATGATATTTTCCATTGTTATCACCTAGACTGCTCTTCACACATTGGAAAGCCATATCTCTGTTAAAGCAGCTGAAATTAATTAATCAAAATTTCAAAGGTCAGTCACACTACACCTACAGCTACACCATCTGTATGTAATAATTTGAAGTAAATAAAATGAATACATGTATATCCAAGTCTTTATTAAAAGAAAAGCAAGTGTCCTTTGGATGGAAAATACCATCTAATACCATCTGGATCGTTTCAAGCTTATTAGACAGCAAACAGTGCTGAATCCTAAAGTCTGAAATACATAAACAAAAACATCTTAAAAGAGATTTCAAATCTTTTTAAAAATTCCCTTCAGTAAAGCAGATTGGCATTTTACACACCACTCTCAGATTTACTTACATTAAAATGTCATGTTGCTTCCTACAAGGGATATTGTGAAGATTAACTCTATCTGGTTTTAAAGCTCTAAAGCTCCTCTAAGACTAAAACTCTGCAAGCCCAGGATGCAATTGCCCAGTCATTTGAATTTCAGTTGTGTGGGATGTCAGAATGAGGCAGATCCAACTTTCTTTCCAAGGTCTTATCACCTACATGAAGTCGATAAGTTAAATTTAGTGGAGAACTGGAATTGATAATGTTGAATTATTGAGTCATAACTATGTTTAATGACTATATCCATATTACTTCTAGTATCCTGGACAGGCATTTCTTAGTATAGAAGAAAATTCCTACCCACATCAGCATAAGGGAGGCATTTATTCATTGACTTTAAAGGTTGGAAGAGTGAAAAACATTATTAAATGTAAAATGAAATGTAGACTTATAAACATCCGATCATGTGAAAGGCTCCAAAATAAAAATTAAAAAATAAACAAACAAAAAACAAAGCAAAATCTAAAAAATATGAGCCAATCAAATGCATTTGTTTTAATGAGTTCTAATCAGTCAATTACATATATTCAATAGTCCTTGATGCTGAACATTTTGAGTAATTATAAAAAGCAGTAAATCCAACAAAATCTTCAGTGCTATTTGCTTAAGAGACTTAAATTTCAAGCCAAGGGTAAAAATATTCAGGGACAAACAGATACATACGCAAACAAGGTATTTTGTTCCTGAGGTTTGTGCTAGGCACTAGTAAAAACAAAGATCTGCTCTTTTTTTACTTCTATTCATTGATTTGAGGCTGGTGATTTAGATCAGTGGTAGAGCACTTACCTAACATGGCCCTGGATTCAATCTGCAGTGGTGGGAAGGGTTTCTATAAACTTTCATTGATTCAAATGACATGTATTAATTATTAACTGATGTAATTCCTCTTGAAAATGGGTTACTATGGCCTACATTATAATACTCTTATTTATTCAGACATTTGTTGAGACCCAGATACTGAGGTAAATACAAAATAGAATAAGCTTCATTCCAGGTCTTTGAGCTAATTTTTCTAGTGGGAAATTTGGGTATATCAATATATTATAAAGTAATGTTATATATAGGATAGAACATTAATTTCAATATACTAATAACACAGTGACACCAACATGCTAAGATGGGAGTTCTTAAATCTAGCTGCATTTTGGAATCATCTAAAGAGATTTTTGTTTTTGTTTTGTTTGACTACAATTAACAGGGCCCACTCCACCCCTCAATTCTGATTTGAATGGACCAGAATGGAAAACTGGAGTATTTTTTTTCCCAAAGCTTTCACTGATTCTAGTATAAGTCCAGGGTTAAGGCTCCCCCATTTCAATGTTAAATGGTTTGCTAGGACAGAACAAGAGAAAGGTAAAATATTGTGTTGAAATTAAGGTCTGAGGATCGAACCCGGGCCGCACTCATGCCAGGCGAGCGCGCTACCGCTTGAGGCACATCCGAAATGTCTTCTTTGATATAAGGAGAGTAACTAAGAACAGAGTAGGGTTGAAGAGCATGAGAAGAAGATTAACATTAAACAGGGATGAGAGGTGGGAGGTGCCGCAGTCTGGCTGGGCACAATCAGGAGCCACTTGTCAAAAGAAACTAACTTTATTTTTAGAACCACACACGCCAAACAAAATAGCCTCTCAGGAAAAACCCTCAGAGCCTCAACTGCCACCACCGGCTTTCCACAAGCCTCTCTCTCCCACACAAGCTTCTCTCCACCTCCCACAATCCTCCTCCTCTTCAGGCCGATTGGCTGGGTCACGTGGGCGGAGCCAAAAAAGTCCCCCAATGAGCAGCTCCGTGGTCTGAAAGGGCAGGGAAACAGCCCAATGAGCATCACCGCAGAGGAGCCAATCAGCTAGATGTTGCTGGGGCCGAGGAGCCAATCAGCTAGATGTTGCTGGGGCTGCTGTGAGCCAATCATCAGCCAGCAGCTGGAAGTTTGCTGGCAGCTGGAAGTTTGCTGGAGCCCCTTTGGCTGTGGCTCTCAACATCTCCCCCTCTCTGTTTAAACAACAAGCATGTGGCTTAGGGACCGTGCCTGTTAGGCAGTCCAATTCAACATATGGTCCTAACCCGTCATAGGATGAACTGACCTCTAGGCGTCAGCCTCCTGTCTTAGGTTGGTACCACTGCAATTGGATCATACCCGTCACTGACTACCGGTCCAGCATACAGCCATACTTGTGGATAGGCCTTTGCACCTGTGGGGGGTGAGGTTCTTTGCCTCACCTCTGTTGGCCCCCAAATTTTAGACCATCACTAGTAGAGGAGGATGCAAAATGCCATGACATTAAGCCAATTGAGGGCTCCTTTGAAAAATTGTACCACCGGTGACATCATCAGCAAAAATACTCCAGCACTACCACAATTCGCTGTACCAACAGATAGTTCACAATGCATACAGGTGAGCTCACAATGTGTCCAGGCAAGTTCTGCAAGCAGTTCAGTGATGGCTATTGTAGAAGCTGTAGATTGGTTTTATCTTTGACTTCACCAGCACTGGGATGAAGATAGGAATTCTGGCAATAATGGCTAAAGAAAAAATTATGTAACATTACAGAAGGCACTAAAAGAAAACAATTTTCTTAACAATTTACATTGTCTTCACCGGCACTGGGATGAAGATAGGAATTCTGGCAATAATGGCTAAAGAAAAAATTATGTAACATTACAGAAGGCACTAAAAGAAAACAATTTTCTTAACAATTTACATTGTCTTTAAGAGAATTATTAAATATAATGAAAAGGAAAGGTGAAAGTAAACAAACAGATCTGTTAACCTTCTTTTTTGTTTACATATTAAAACAATCCCCAACAGTTGTTTACCCAATTTAAATTAAACCATATAAATCACGTGAAAAAAAAATATTTGGATCCATTTTATCATGAGCGCTCATCATATATGATATATGGACATACGTACATTCAAACATATAACACAAAACACAAGTGTGCACACATAATATAATACATACAACACATAACATTATAGTAAAGGCCTTATAACTTTTTACAGGTGAAATCTCCATTGCAATGCTTAAAAACTCTGTAGTCAAAAAATAGAACTGATCAGCAAAACATTAACCTAGGTCTGTATGAGCTCAAAAAACAAAATAGAACTTCATGATATGGCAAAGGGCAATAATAAAATAGATATTGAAAAAAGCATCCTGGTTCTGTTGCAGATGTAAGAATAGCCAAACTGGAGTTTTGGATATCAGTTGTTATGGATTTGAGCCAAATCATCTTCTTTTTGGTCTGTAGAAATCGCTTTAGTTAATCTTTCTGGAATCCAAATTGGCTGCTGTTCTCCCTGTGGAAACACATAAACAGACCCCCGACTCCAGACAATCACTGGGTCAGGACCTTGGTTAATCTCTCTGGAATCCAAATCGGCTGCTGTTCTCCCTGTGGAAACACACAAACAGACCCCCGACTCCAGACAATTACTGGGTCAGGACCTTTCCATTGTCCTGTTAGAATATCCTTCCAAAGTACCTTGGGCTTATGTACATTTTTTGGACACATATGCCTTTCCGCAGCACTAAGTCCTGATGAATCTAAATTTAAAAAGTTTAGAGTAAAAAGGGTTATTTTAAGTTTATCTTTGGGGAATATATACCCCTTCCCAATTCCTTCTTTTTGCTTTAATAAGTACATTTTAATAGTTTGATGAGCTCTTTCAACTATGCCTTGTCCCTGTGGATTGTATGGGATTCCTGTTATATGAGTAATGCCAAATGTTGAGCAAAATTGTTTAAAAGAGGTAGAAGTATAACCAGGGGCATTATCTGTTTTTAACTGTTTTGGAACACCCACAGTGGCAAAATTTTGTAAGCAATGAGCTATAACATCTTTAGTTTTTTCTCCGGCATGAAGGGAGCCCATCAAAAATCCAGAAGAAGTATCAACTGTAACATGCAAATATTTTAATTTTCCAAATTCTGGCAAGTGTGTGACGTCCATCTGCCAAATATGGTTAGGTATCAATCCTCTAGGATTGACTCCAAGATTAACTTGTGGTAAAAAGGTCACACAATTTTGACATTGTTTTATTATTTGTCTAGCTTGTTCCTTAGTTATTTTAAAACGCTTTTGTAAAGTATTAGCATTGACATGGAACTTTTTATGAAAATTTATAGCTTCTTCTAGTGTAGAGAAAATATGTATGTCATGTGTAGTTTTATCTGCTAAATCATTGCCCAAACTAAGGGCTCCAGGCAATCCTGTATGTGCCCTGATATGTCCTATAAAGAATGGATCTTTTCTGTCCCAGATTAGACTTTGTATAGTGGAAAGCAAAGAGAAAACAGTAGAAGAAAGGGAAATCCTACCAGCATCTTCAAGAGATACTATAGCATTAACTACATACTGACTATCAGAAAATAAATTAAATACAGAATCTTTAAACATCACAAAAGCTTGTAAAACTGCATTAAGCTCTACCTTTTGAGCTGATTGTTTGGGTACTAAAAATGTAAAAGTTTGATCAGGGGTAACTACTGCTGCTGTACCATTATTTGACCCATCAGTGAATATATTTGGAGCATTCATGATAGGTGTTTTTCTTGTCATTTTTGGAAAAATTACAGGATGCAATGACCAAAAAGACAATAAAGGATTAGATGGTAAGTGGTTATCAAATGAAACATTAGATTTGCACATGATTATTGCCCAAGTATTTAACTCATTAGCTAACTCATCAATTTGATTCATAGTATATGGAGTAATAATTTTATTGGGAGAAATTCCAAACACTCCCTTTGCTGCTTTTATTCCTTTGAGTATTAATTGTCCTACAGCCTCAGGATACCTAGTAAGAATAGTGTTAGGAGAATAAGATAAATGTATCCATAATAATGGACCTTCTTGCCAAAATACTCCTGTAGGAATATTTTTTGTTGGTAGTACAATAAATAATAAAGGCAAACTTATATCAATTCTATCCAAATGCATATTTTCCATATATGTTTCAATGATTTTTAATGCCTTTCTTGCTTCAGGCGTTAACATTCGGGGTGAATTTGGATCTGATGGACCTTTTAGGATATCAAATAAAGGTCCCAACTCTCCTGTTGGTATACCTAAATAGGGCCTTATCCAATTTATGTCTCCTAATAACTTTTGAAAGTCATTAAGTGATTTGAGTTGATCTACTCGTATTTGAATTTTTGGTGGACGGACCATGGTTGAGGATAATAGAACTCCTAAATAATTAATTGGAAAATTTAATTGTACTTTATCTATTGCTATCTCTAGATTATAATTTTTTAATAAGTTTGTAAGTGTGGCATAACATTCTAGCAATGTGTTTTTATCTTTGTGTGCTAATAATACATCATCCATATAGTGAAATATTTGTAGTTCAGGATTTTGATTTCTAAGTGGCTGGATTACTTTGTTAACATAAATTTGACACATAGTTGGGCTGTTAGCCATCCCTTGAGGGAGTACTTTCCATTCATATCTCTGATCAGGACCTTCATGATTCAGTGCAGGGATAGTAAATGCAAAACGTGGACTATCCTCAGGATGAATTGGAATTGAAAAAAAACAATCTTTAATATCTATAACTAAAACATACCAGGTTTTTGGCAAAGCAGACAACTGAGGAATCCCTGATTGAGCAGGTCCCATAATAACCATCTCATTATTAATGGCTCTTAAATCTTGCAATAATCTCCATTTACCAGATTTCTTTTTGATGACAAAAATGGGAGTATTATGGGGAGATACAGAAGGTTGTATATGTCCTTCTGCTAATTGTTGTTTGACCAGGTCATGGGCTGCTTGTATCTTTTCTTTAGTCAGGGGCCACTGAGGAACCCATACTGGTCTTTCTGATTTCCAAGTAATTTTGATTGTCTCAGTGGCCCTTTCTGAAAATCCAACCCATGTCTGTCTGTTCCTTGATCTATTTGTATTGGTGCTGCTATACCTTGTTCTTGTTTTTCTAATCTTTTTCCTTTCCTAAAACCTTGTCTAGTCATAATAGTGGGTGCATTTTGGTTGATGTTATTTGTTAATGTCAAACCTAATTGATCTAGGACATCTCGTCCCCATAAATTTACGGGAAGATGATCCAATACATATGGCTGTATAGTTCCTTCACATCCTTCAGGATCCTTCCAATCTAATACCATTGCACTTCTATGGGGATTAGTCGCCACTCCTAGGCCTCGAAGCGTTTGAGTGGCTTGTTGTAATGGCCAATGTTTTGGCCATTCTTGACGAGAGATGATGCTAAGGTCTGCACCTGTATCCAGTAGCCCATTAAATTCATGTCCTTGAATATTTAGTTTTAGCATGGAGCGATAATCTAAATTTAAAGAAAGCATAGCCCAATCTACACCTGTGGAGCCTAATCCCTTGGAACCTCTTTCTACAGTACGACTGGAAAATTTATCATGTAGGCTGGGTATTATTAGTAACTGTGCTATTCTATCTCCTGGTGAAATTACTGATATACCCTTTGGAGAACTGGCTATAATTTTTATTTCACCTTCATAATCGGGATCAATTACCCCAGGACTTATCATAAGTCCTTTTAGAGTAGAAGAGCTGCGTCCCAATAATAAGCCTACTGTTCCTTTGGGAAGAGGTCCTTTCACCCCTGTGGGAATGATTTGAACTCCCATCTCTGGAGTTAGTACTGCTCTGGCGGAGGCGCAGATGTCCAACCCTGCGCTCCCTCTGGTTTGTCTGATGAGGGATCTGATGGACAATGTGTCCTGGGCACTACCCTGATGGGGTTGCTGGGTTCCTCCAGTGCTCCGTACATTTGTGGTTTTGGGCCCCGGAGCATTGGGCCCCCCTGTCCATTTTTTGGCAATGGAGCCCAATGCCTTTCTCCACGATATTGTGGATAAACACCTGGTCCTTGTTCGTTTTTTGATAATGGAGTACCCTCTATGGTGGTTTGAGAACGGCATTCATTAGCCCAATGTCTCCCTCTACGGCATCGTGGGCAAATACCTGGTATTCTACTCCTTTGATACCTAGTTTTGTTAAACCCTCCTCCAATGGGGCAATTCCTTTTAAAATGTCCTGTTTGTTCACAATTGTAGCATGTTCTTGGCCTGGCATCTAAAGCCTGTTTTACTGCAGCTGCCACAATTTGCCCTTGTTCATTAATGTCTCTGGCATCTAAAGCCTGTTTTACTGCAGCTGCCACAACTTGCTCTTGTTCATTAATGTCTCTACATAATTTAATATATGTGTTTAAATCTTCATGTTTCCATGGTCTAATGATATCTCTGCACCAACGATTCGCTTGCTCATAAGCCAGGTGTTTTAGTAATGGCATTGCTTGTTCTGTATTCCCAAAAACTCTGGTAGCTATTTGAATAAGCCTATCTACAAATTCAGCATAAGGTTCATTAGCTCCTTGTATTACCTTAGATAATTGACCTTGTAAACCTCCATGTCCTTGTAAAGTCTTCCATGCCTTAATTGCATCTGCAGCAATTTGTGCGTATACGCCAGGATCATATGCAATTTGTTGCTGCTGATCCTCATAAGGTCCCTTTCCTAACAACATATCTAGATTTCTCTGAGGATAACCAGCTGCTGCATTTCGCCTAGCCGTCTCCTTGCAAAATTCCTCATTGGCAACCTTCCATAACAGGTATTGTCCTCCATTTAGCACAGCTTTACACATATTAGCCCAATCTGCTGGCGTCATGTTCAAGTTGTTAATGGATTCGACCAAGCTTACAGTGAAGGGTGCTTGAGGACCATAGGTTGTTACAGCCTCTTTTAGCTGCTTCACTGTTTTGAAATTTAAAACTTGGTAAAATCGCTGCCCTCCTGCCTCAAATACAGGGCATGTTAATATTTGAGACCTTGTCTCAGGATCCCAACTATCAACTGCGGGGGTTGGGGGCCTCCCAGCATATGGAGGTGGCGCTGTTGGTTGGACACTTACGCCCTCTGGTGATAGAAAGGTGTTAGTAGCAGTCTCCTGTAGAGGTGGTGCTGTTGGTTGGACACTTACACCCTCTGGTGATAGAAAGGTGTTAGTAGCAGTCTCCTGTTGTAACTTTCCCCCTGATGGCTTTTTCTGTTTTACACTTTCTTTCTCTGTCTGACTAGGTGGAGAGGCCTTCTCTTTTACTTGAATCTTTTCCTCTGTCTGACTAACTTGAGAGACCTTCTCTTTTACTTGAATCATTATGTCTTCTCCTTCCTCTACCATTGTCTGAACTGAAGGCTTTGGACTAAGCAAACAAGATACGAATGTCCACAATGGCAATGTGCCAACTGGCAGAGTCCCTGGGCTTTTCTTTTCTATTCTTTTTAAATCTTCACCATGATGGTTCCATTGTGATATATTCAACAACTCCTCCTTAAAAAGCCATGGGCTACATTTTTGTATTGTATCAACGTATGCCCTGACTGCTCTTGATTTTACTGGGATGCCTCCTTCCTCTAACAATTTACTTAACACTCTTTCAGTTTGTTTTTTACTAATTTCTGATCCCATATTTCTACTATAATACAACCCAACAAGATGACGCCAAACAAAACCGAGACAGAATGAAATAAAAAGGGAACAACAAAAAGTCATTATAGCCTTTCTATCCTCCTGACATGTGCATCCGTCCTTTCTCCCTATCTGTTCCTCAGACGTAAATAGTTTTTCCTCAGATGTGAGCGGTTTTTCTTCCGTCTCACTCATCTCCAGGGACAGGCAACTTAAAACAAAAGTGAAGCAAAATAAAAGAGGAATCTTAAAATGGCTACCCATCCTCTCGCCCTGCCCTCAGGGGCAAGCAGTTTCACTTACCCTCAGTCGCTCCCCGTGCGAGCCACCAAATGCCGCAGTCTGGCTGGGCACAATCAGGAGCCACTTGTCAAAAGAAACTAACTTTATTTTTAGAACCACACACGCCAAACAAAATAGCCTCTCAGGAAAAACCCTCAGAGCCTCAACTGCCACCACCGGCTTTCCACAAGCCTCTCTCTCCCACACAAGCTTCTCTCCACCTCCCACAATCCTCCTGCTCTTGAGGCCGATTGGCTGGGTCACGTGGGCGGAGCCAAAAAAGTCCCCCAATGAGCAGCTCCGTGGTCTGAAAGGGCACGGAAACAGCCCAATGAGCATCACCGCAGAGGAGCCAATCAGCTAGATGTTGCTGGGGCCGAGGAGCCAATCAGCTAGATGTTGCTGGGGCTGCTGTGAGCCAATCATCAGCCAGCAGCTGGAAGTTTGCTGGCAGCTGGAAGTTTGCTGGAGCCCCTTTGGCTGTGGCTCTCAACAGGGAGGGAAAGGGAGAGAGAAGGGAAATTGCGTGGAAATGGAAAGAGACCCTCAGAGTTATACAAAAGTACATACAAGAGGAAGTGAGGGGAAAGGGAAAAATAATACAAGGGGGACAAATGAATGTCAGTAGAGGGGGCAGAGAGAGAAGAGGGGAGGGGAGGGGAGGGGAGGGGGGATAGTAGAGGATAGGAAAGGCAGCAGAACACAACAGACACTAGTATGGCAATATGTAAATCAATGGATGTGTAACTGATGTGATTCTGCAATCTGTATATGGGGTAAAAATGGGAGCTCATAACCCACTTGAATCAAAGTGTGAAATATGATATATCAAGAATTATGTAATGTTTTGAACAGCCAACAATAAAAAATTTAAAAAAAAAAGAAATTAAGGTCATTCCTGAGAAAATCTACAAAATTTCCAACTACCCAAGTTTAAAATTAATTGAAATCCAAGAAATTTTCACCCAGTGTTATATTTGGAATAAAAGAATGACAATATAAGTTGTTAAATTGAAGAGAGTTGCATTTACAAACAAAATTGAAATTTCAGGCATCACCAAGAACCATAGAGATTCTCATGGCCTAATAAGACCTTGCTAAATATCCAGATGCCAGAAGCCATTAATCTATATTGGAAGAATCCCTCAAGAACTATAGCTCTGGAATTTGGAAAGGAAGGAAGGAAGAGAGGGAGGGAAGGGAGAAAGAGGGGGAAAAAAAACCACTTGTCTTTATTTAAGTTTTCCAAGAAGATCAACTTCCAGGTATTTGTGAGCATAACATCTACTGTGTCCCATAGCAATGATGAGATTATAAATTAGATAAAATGTGATTATTTCTTGAGTCAAGCCAAGGGAGGCTTGATAGTCCAACACACAGGACCCCAAAGCAGTATGCCAAAATTCTTACCACTAATCAAAAAAAACTCCAAAGTTTATAGTCTTGTAAAAATACTTTTTCAGTAATATCACACCTCCATGTAATGTTTTAAAGCATGCCTAGCAAGCTGGCTTTAGCGTGGTTGAGAAAAATAATCACATAAATGAACAGATGAGCTTCTTCATCAGAAGATTTAGAATCAACTACACATCTACCTCCCTTCACTATTCCTACTGCAGCTCAGTGTTTTTCATTCAGAACATGGTTCTGTCTCTCTAATGGATGTATGTGAATACATGACTGGAATATGCCAGTGAATTGTAGACCTAGAATTGTTATTAAGCACCTATAATAACATTTTTTTTCAAATTAAATTGAAATTGTATACCAGTTGCTAGTTTACAAGGTATTTTCTTGCTGTTTGGGTTGTGAGAATGCATAGATAAAGTTAAGGTGGTATTTTTACAAAGCTTTAGTAATCAAACAGCATAAAAACAGACTCATGATTGATAAGACAAAATAGAGAGGTCAGAAATAAATTAATGCATTTATTTAAACCAACTTATTTTCCACAAATATACCAAAAACACAAACCAGGAAAAGTTAAGTCTCTTCAGTAAATGGTGTTGGGAAAACTAGATGTCTACATCAAAGAAATGAATTTAGACTATTCTCTCACACTCTATACAATAATTAACTCAAAATGGGTGGAAGACTTAAATGTAAGACCAAAAGTCTGAAATCACTAGAAGAAATTATGGAGGGAAGTTTCATGACATTCATCTAGGTAATGATTTTCTTGGATATGAAAAAACACAGGCAACAGAAGTACAAATAGATAAGTGGGATTACATCAAATTAAAAAGCTTCTGCAAAGAAGACAAAATGGCCAACAGGTACATGAAAATAATGCTCAATGACACTAATCATCAGGGAAATGTAAATTAAATCTTAATGAGATATTACCTCACTCCTCTTAGAATGGCTATTACCAAGAAGCGCTGGCAAGGATGTGGAGAAAAGGGAGCCTTTGCAAACTGTTGAAGGAAATGTAAACCAGTAGAGTCATTACAGAAAACAGTACAGCATTTCAAAATATTAAAAATAGAACTACCATATGATCCAGTAATCCCACTCCTGGGTATATATATCCAAAGGAAATTAAATCAGTATGTCAAAATGATACCTGCACCTCCATGTTTATTGCACAACTATTTATAATAACTAAGATATGGAATAACCTAAAGGTCCAAAGATGGATGAATGGATAAAGTATCCTTTATGGGATACTATTCAGCCAGAAAGAGAGAGAGGAAAAATAAATCCTGTCATTTGGGGTAGCATGGATGAACCTGGAGGACATTCTATTAAGTGAAATAAAACAAGCATAAAAAGACATACCATATTATCTTGCTCATGCGGAAACTAGAAAAGAAAAAAAAAAGTTGATCCTATAGAAATATAGAATGGTAGTTGCCAGAGGCTAAGAGTGGTTGGAGTGAAAGAATTGGGAATATGTTGGTCAAAGGATATAAAATAGCAACTGGATAGAAGGAACAGTTCAAGAGACCTGTTTTATAATGTGGCAACTTTAATCACAGGAATCAATTATACTCTTGAAATATGCTAAGAGAGTAGATGTTAAGTGTTTTTCCCACAAAAGTGACAATCAGGTGAGGTAATGTCTCTGTTAATTAAGTATATTTAACCAGTCCACAATGTATATGTGCTGCAAGGCATCATGTTGTACATGATAAACACATACAATTATGTCCACTTAAAATAAAAATTTAAAAAAATAAAACAACTTAAAGTTGTAGTCTTTACAGCTAACAAAAAAAAAAAATGGGTAGTCCAAAGCAATCCTTTAACTCTAGATTTATTCCTAAGAGGAATAATAAAGAGATGGGTGTTTCCCCCTTTTTGGTTTTCAACAAGAGCAAGCTAGATAATTAAGGAAGGAGCAATTGTTGCTGGATTGGGTGTTGGCTCCCATGAGGCATTTGCATTTTTCCTGCTGTATGTTGAAAAACCTCCTTTCAAAAATTCACTCATGTAACTCTCTGTATAATACTCCCTGGCCGAGTAGTTACTATTATGGCAATACCCAGGAAACTCAGAGATGCTGCATAAAGAATTCTGGAGGAACTAAAACCTTATTTATCATACTTAAAAAAAAAAGTGCCAATTCCTTATGGCTGAGGCTGGGGCTCAGTGGTGGAGTGCTTGCCTAGCACGTGTGAAGCACTGGGTTCAATCCTCAGCACTACATAAAAAGCAATAAGTAAAATAAAGGCAGGCTGTCCATCTACAACTACAAAACAAACAAACAAAAAAATTTAAGTGTCAATTCCTTGAAAATATTGCAGGAAAAACAGTGTTGAATAAGACAGAGCAATCAAAAAATCAGAGTCTAGGTGTAAGTTATAGGCAACATCTGGCCACTTCTGCACACACATGGCAAGGACATTTGGCCTCTCTTTAGATTTTATGGTTTCAGTCTTATTCAATGACAGAGATTACCATCAATGGTGGCATCTTCTAAAATAAAATGCAGAAATCAATATTTTTCTGAGCAGGAGGCAATATGTATACGATAACCCTCCTCGTTTCTGAACATGGTAGAAGTGTTTTCTCAAGCTGCTGCTAAAATCCATTTTGTCTAATTTTCACATACAAAGAGCATGATGTTTTTGTTTACCTGACAACACTCTTGAATGTGGCTGGCCTTCATCCTTTGTCTTCTGGTTTGTGTCCAAGCAACAGCCCAGCCTCTCAAATTAATCTTTGCATCCAATGAGCAGTCACAAGGAAGGCTAGACAGATATTCCCCCTGGTCATCAGTCATGTGTTCTATTAAGCATTGTAAAAATTAAAAAAAAAAAGCTATTGACTTCTTCAGATTTAAGTTTTCCATTTCTTTACTCAGAGGATATACATATATCTCTTTATAAAATAGCCCAAGATATTTTGAAGATAGAGGGATTTTTTGGTGTTTTTTAATGTTGGTTAAGAATATTACCTTGGATAAATACGTCTCATCTATATGTAAAAGTATGAGAAATGGACTGGGAATCAAATACATCAACTTTATGATGGAAGTTGCAAAAAAGAAGCGTAAGCAATAAAAGGTGGGGGTGGTTATAGGAGACTTTTACCAAATGTGTGATGTTTTGTTTATTTTAAAAGCAGTGAGTCAAATATGACTAAGTAATATGTTTTTTTAATTTTTTTTAGTTGACCTTTATTTTATTTATTGATACGTGGTGCTGAGAATCGAACCCAGTGCCTCACACATGCTAGGCAAGCGCTCTGCCACTGTGCCACAATCCCAGCCCAGTAATATGTTTTTAATATTGTGCATTATGGTGGGTGCTTTATGTTGTTCTTTCATCTTTTCTGTATTTTAATATCTCAAAAAAATTAAGAAAACAAGACTATTAGCTAATCATATGCGCATTGTGCTTTCCTTTCCTCTTTTGAAGGAAATGATTGCAATTAGAACACTCATCCTTGTTGTCCAATTAGCAGTTGGCATCAAAGAAATATTCACTGGGCATTAATCAATTCAAGATCACAATTTTAATAGCACTAGTCACCCTGCTTTTAAATAAATACATTAATATTCAAATTCATGTGTAAGTGCCCCATATATCTGATTAACTGAAAGTAAGAAAAACCATAATATATGCAGAACACATTCATGTGTTCTAAAGGCAAATGAAGAAGCTGGAATAAACATATTATGAGTTATATGTGTCTGTCTTTTATGGAAATGAAGAAAACTTCCCTCAGGAGTAATGCAGATACTTAGCTATTTTGATCTTTTACAAGATATGAAGCAAAACACTCTACCTGGCAAGCATCAGTAAGAATAAAACTGAGTGTATCAACTTAAAATAATAATTTATAAATAGTATTTATTTATGTACATGCATCACACATTGAAACTATGTGTGTATATAGAAGCTTTTTGAGTACTGTATTGTTTATGAGAACTTTCAAAAAGGATCATAAAATTATTGATGACTGTTTACTTTGGGCCCATGAATCATTTCCTGAATATATTTTACAATTGTGATTCAGCTGGGCTTTTAACTTAATTATTTATACTTTTGTTCCCTTTTTAACAAAATCACCAGTTCTGTTTTCAGATTATCCACAGGTTGGCCTATCTCCTGAGGTAAAACCAAGCACATCTGTTGATCTCCCCAAACATGATGACAGCAACAATAGTAGGCTTACAGAATAAAAGCTGGAGAGGGAATCTTTTCAAAACACAGCAGGGAAAATAACCTGAAATGAGATAACCAGCAGATGCTCCAGAATATGGAAGTCATCTGTAAGCATTTAGTGGAATGGAGAACGCTGAAACAGTTTTCCATTTGCCAGATGCCTGAAATAGAGACAGATGAGCAATTCCTCTGAACTTCAACAACAGCACCAGCTGAAAAAGCAGACCCCTTCTGCCAAGGGTCACTTGTTGAAACTGTTGACTGTAAATCAGGGTGCTCCTTTTGGACTTATGGTGCCCAGAAAATGTAATCAAAATTTTCATATGTGCACCTTACTTTGGGTAAAAAGACCATCATCCTTGGTTGAAGAGGGTCCATAAAGGTGGGCACAAATTGTGTACATGTTTTGAACAAAGGTACCTTTCTATGAAATCCACATGTACCATATTTCTTACCTTTCCTTGATAAGTAAGAAATGTTCCCAAGTGAAATAACCCACATTTCAACCCTACTAGTCAATAGTGTTAAGGATATTGAAGTCTAGAAAAATTCATGAAAAGGCACTTTATGTAATTTTTTCCTCCCTAAAATAATCGCTCTACTAATGTACACTGTCTTCCAACCTGATTTTATAGAAAGGAATGTCTTCGTATGTACTTTCTGAAATTCTTTTCCTCATATTGTTTAGATCATAAGTCTGTTTTTTTGCACTCACTCCCAGGGTGTCTGAAACATTTAAAAATAACAGTGGGTAGTCAGAACTGCTAGTGCTGGCAGCAGGTGCCTTACAGTTTGCCATCACATAAATGTCAATTTTGCTTTCTTTTATGGTGCTATGCAGAGACAAATTCCAGTAACATAGAGAGAGGTCTCTAGATTTTGTAGTTTCCTCCATTTCTGTGTGTGTCCTACTAACCAACTCAGACCATCTCTGTCCCTTTTTTGAGGTCTGTAAGGAGGCTAGAGGCTTCACTAATAGGGATACATTAGTCTGGACCAATGGTTCCCAGGGTGTAGTCTAAGACTTGCAGCATCAGCATCACCTGGGAACATGCTAGAACTACCTCACCTTCTGAAGCAGGTACTCTGGGTTTAAGGCCCATCAATCTGTTTCAATAGTCCCTTCAGATCATTCTGTTGCACAATAAAGTTTAAGAAACACTGGCCCAGATCACAATACCAAAATTTCCCCTAGGTACCCTGCAAACTATCATCCTCAGAAACTTCGATCTATTGTCTCCAGGGAGTGGTCCAATTGTGAGAGCCCAAACAATTTTAGATATGCTTTAGCATCTATTTTGGTGGTCCTGAGATATAAAAAGAACTAAACTTTGTGTTGGCTTTTAGAATGTGTAGTGGTAAATTAATTGCATTAGGATTCTATCCTGAATCAGCAGACAGATCAACTAAGCTAAAGTCCCATTGTCTTCTAAAAATGGCTTTTTGGCTTTCCTACAAATTTAAAGAATATTTAAAAGCCATGCAGAGTAACACCACCCACTAAGCAGAAGACAAGAACTCTGATTGGTTGATGGATGAATTACACCTGTTAATGAAGGCATCCTATTGGTGGATTAAAAACTACTCAATATTTCCCTTAATTAGCTTTGAATTTATTATGAAACTGAGTGAGGCTTTGCAAGATTTCTTAGGTGACATTCTCAAAACAGGGACTGTCAAAGTATAAATCTGAGGAACTGCAACATTAAGTGTTTTATCACATTTAGTCTAAAAACTTGTGTACAACTGAGAAAGTATCAAAAGGTGTTTTATGAGTTAGTAAATTTATGAATCATCTCAGAATAAATATAATGACTTACATTAAATATAGACTACTGTATATGTTTTGTTGTCATTGTTATATTTCCCAAAAGTATTCTTGTTAATATCCATTTAGAATATTCCCTCAATGTCGTACACAATCTTCCCCAAACCCTTTTCACAATCCCATGTAGAAATTACATGCTTTTCTTTCCTCCACCACTCAGGAAAGTGCCCATACCTAATCTGTAACCTAGGTCAGGGAAAAATTGCTGCAAATAGGCAAATAACTTGAGGAAATATCTAGAGAAGTACGTAATTATCAAAGTAACCAGAAATTTGCTTGCTTTTAAAATGGCAACAAGATTCATTCTTTCTTCAAGACTTCATCAGGAAGTATTTCAGGAAATGAATTTTAAAATGAGAATGTCAATTTTTTTCTGCATTTTGTGTTTTTAAGGATTAAAAAGACCAAATTGTCATTTGGCACTGCCCAAGATACTAGCTGAGTTCTGGTGTTGGCAGTTCAAAGAAAAGTTCTGGTAGTCTTGTGACTCAGCACCATGGGCTTAAGCTCTTTATTCAAGAACCAAAGACTGGTGACAGTCCCAGGAATCCCTGAAGCTTTCTTAGCAGGAACCAGACAAGCAGCCAGAATTCCCAGCTTTCCATGATGTTTGGAATAGAATATATACTGTTCCAACAATGAAATGATGCCCTTAATTATTAAGCATATGCCTTGTTGTGTGCAGGTATACTAAAAGCTATGAAAAAGTGTATAAAATATTTTTTAAATGTATGGAAAATCATCACTTGCAAGAAAGTTTTCAACTCAGCTAAGAAGAACAGATCTATGTGTATGAAACAGCACAAAGGTGCTACAGGGGAGTCCATTTGCTACAAGTCAAGATATTAAGTTCCATTGCTTTGCACTCTGGTACTCTCTGCCCACTCAAGGCTCTGAAAGTGCATAAAGGTAAGATTTTCCACAGCTAACTATGTTAAGTATGCAGCTCAAAATCCATTATCTGAAGTTCTGGGAGACATTAATGAAACATGTACAAGTGCAGCAGGCATTAAAAATATAGAGACCACTTTATGTGGTAACTACTTTTTTTTTTTTTTACAAAATACTCTATTTCATACTCTGAACTCAGAAATTCAGACCTTGTTGCAAATATAAGGGGAAACCAGCCAAAGATCCATCTGAAGAGTTATGGGATGAGGAAGAATTCAACAAGAGCAATCTATATGCTTCTCTCCTCCTCAAGAGGCAAATTGGATATTGGGAGAAATTCTGCCCCTAAATAAAAAGTAAAGGAATTCAGGCTTCTTGTTCTGTGGCTTTTAAAAATAATCTTTTCTCGTTACCCTCTTTAAATAGATCCAAAATTCAGGACATTTACATATAGGTAATGTGTGTGTGTATTGTATGCACTGTACATATACCCACTCACACATATACATATAATATTTGGCTACATTTTAGCAACAGAATTCCTCTTGTGAAATGAATGGTCCTGGCTGTGACATTGCATCCCCTAACAATGCACCATGGCATTTCCAGAACATAACATTATGTTCTGAACTTAGAGCTCTGTGAACAAATTCACACCCAAAGCAAAACCACCAAAGTGCCTGGTTCATTTCCAGTTTCACTTTCCATGTTGTTTTGCAGGAATGAAGAACAATTTGTGGTTGAAAATGAAAATGCTTTTTCCCAACTGTGATCAACCCTTTTGACCTAGCAGAAAATGGCTTGAAGCCTGTGCCTTACAAGCCTTGAAGGCTGCTTCCCCAAAATAATTTCTGCTCAAGAAGACATCCACTGGAAATTTTAATGCATGTCAAATTCTGCTCTACACTTTCTGGCGTGATCTTACCTCAGTTCCTGCGTATGTAACCTCTTGCCAGGGTACCATGAGTTCTCTATTCTCCCAGTGTTTCCTAAGGTGTGACCTAGGGACATTTCTGGATGCATGGATAAGTCAGGGATTGTATCAAATGTGTAGAGGGCTAGATATAGCACAAAGTGGTCCCCATGCAGCATGAAATGAAGGGACTTAAATTCAAGACCAAGAACTGTGATGGGTACCAAACTCGATCATTTGCTTTTGGAATGCATTTAATGTTATTCACACAAAATGGAGCACCAGACAGAAAAAAAAAAGTCACTCTAGGATTAAAGTAAAATTAACTAACAAATTATACAGTTTAACTAATTTTGTGTTAGAGCAAGATGCTGAGTGTATAAAAAAAATGGACTAAACTTTGAAGAATTGTGTACTAAAATCTTACTGGTGATTAACTGAACAGTTTTAGGTAGATATTATATAAGCAAATACATAGAGAAAACACTAACAATAGATTAAAATATACTGATGGAATATTTTTCTTTTAAAGCATGAAAGTACCCAAAACACCAAAGACCAAATGTTTTCTCTGATAGGTGGACGCTGATCCATAGTGGGGTGGGGGTAGAAAAGAATGAAGAAACTTTGGATTGTGCAGAGGGGAGCAAGGGGAGAGGTGGAGATGTGGGGATGGGAAAGACGGTAAAATGAGGCAAATTGGGTATTGGGAGAAATTCTGCCTCTATATACCCTATATACATGAACCTATATACATATTCTTACCCTATATACATGTACGATGTACCCTACTGGTGTGACTCTGCACCACTTACAGCCAGAGAAATGAGAAGTTGTGCTCCATTTGTGTATTCTACTATCATGTATAACTAATTAGAACAAATTTAAAAATTAAAAAATAATTTTTAATAATGTGAAAAGTGAAAATACATGTAAATTGAGATGAATTCTACAAAAAAATATATGTAAATGAATTTAAATTTAAAGTGAGGACTATTTGCTCTCTGGTGTTATAAAATGTTAATATACTTTAGTCTTAACAGTTAAAAATGGAACTAGATACATTTTTTTAAAATCTTATACATTTTATATACATTTTAAGTACATGTCATAAGGTTTAAAATCATTCAAAATATGATGCCACATTTTAAAAACAACCAATCAACAAGTTTTCCAAGTCAAAGTTTAATCTAAATACTTTCAAATTTTTAGGTGAAAAAAACCAACAAACTTGTCTTTCCTACCATCTCACTTTTATTAAATTTCTCTTTCCATTGGCTTATCCTCTGTCAATGCTTAAATGGTTTTTCTTTATGCAGAAGATTCTCAGTGAATGTTCATTTCTAGTTCCATAGGCTTCTTTGATATACTCAGTTATTTAAAATGGTGTCTCAAAATTTTCTGAGCAAAGACCATTTATATTTCCTCCCCACTCTCCTGAATTAACCACAATTCAAAATAAATCGGTTCCACAAAAGAACAAAACTCTAAAAGGACTCAAAGGATATGGCTTTCTGAAGAACATAAAAAGTATTATGAGATAAGTGGAATTTTGAAAAATGTTCAGTGGCTTCCATGGACCTGGATTGGTAGGAAAGACTGAAATTGTCAAGGGCTGATGAGTTACCTCAGACCTTTTCACCCGTTATTTCTCGTTTTCCTAACTCCATGTCTTTGTCCATGACGTTTAGTCTCTTGAGATTCAAACCCATAGCTATACACCCACACCTCCCCCATTGATTGTGGAACAGATGGGTTCCATAGGCTGAATAGCTCCAGAAATACAATTACTTGCCCAATGTTGTACCCATGTTTCTAGCTTCTGGTGGATGCCCTCGTTGAAGCCTGACAAAATACCACTATAGTACCTGAACCCTACTCATTCATTCATTTAGTAAATATTTATTAAGCACTTTCTAAATGTGAGACATTATGTTAAAAGATACTGAATATAAAAAAAACTTAATGTGAACCTTATTTCTATGGAGTTTACAGATATTTAAATAAGCAATTGCAACTATGTGGTGGCCTTTATAATGGTGGTGACACATGGTGTTACGCAATGCATGGCAAAGACATCTAAGGGTCAAGTCAGCTTCCTAAGAAAGACAAGTTGATTCTTCAAGAATGATTAGAAGCAGCGAGCAAGGACTATCATGCACTGGATACATGGCCACCACACTGGGGAGCCTGTGATTTTCCAGGAGGGCACATTTGGAAGTAGCAATCACTGGGGATAACCAGCAAAGGGATTGTTGCCTAACACTTGGGAGTGAAAAGCTCACTATTGCAGCAGGATTTTATGAGCCTATTAACCAAAGGTCAAAGAAAGAGGAGAAGAAGCCTAGATTTTCCTAGGGTTAGTGAAAGGAAGGACAGTCACTGAGATTGGAGGCTGGGGATTTATTAGATAAAGGGAAAGAAGGCTTAGATAAAGAATAGAAGGTTGCAGTCTTTTGAAGCTCTCCTCTCACTGACTGGAGATCCATTCATGAGCTATCAAAGCAGATAAAGCTTCAAATGAAGAGGACTTGTTTTCATGCAAATGCCTCTTGAAATGCAAACTAAGAAGAAAAAATAGTAAGAAAATACTGCCAGAAAGATCTGAGAGTGTCCTGTTTAGCAGCAGTTCCTTTAAACTAAAAAATAAAATAAAAATAAAAGCTGCAAAGGAGTGGGAAAAAATCTCTTTATAGTAGGTTGGTAAGCATGTTCCTTTTAAATGATATTCATTTACATCTCTCTAAAGTCCATCTTTAGAAACAACACTCCAGATTCTGTCCTTTAAAATATTACTCTCCCAAAGGTAAAAGGCTTTTTAATAACATCTTCAAACTACAGTCTCAACAGGACAAGCACCTAGAGACCACCATTGCAAAGGAAATATTTCTTAAGTAACAGAACAATTATGCTGGGAATAAACTGGATGTAGTCTCCTGCTTAGAGATTCAGAAAATAAAGAGAGTGGTTTAAAGATGGTGTACTTGACTCCAAAAATGGTGCTGCAAGACTGAGGATTACTTCATTGCGGGGCCCGTACAAAATGTTTTGTCTGTTCTGTTTAATTCTGGGATTAAAAGCAGTAGTCAAGTCATGACAGTGAGGTGCTTTCTGCTCTGTTATAATACAGCTCACTTATTTCCCACCAAATATTAAACAATGCCAAAAAAACTTTCAGTTATTTGGGATGAGATCCATTTTCATTTTACTCTTGTCCTTTTTTGGTTGTGAAATGACAGTTTAATATTCCAGGCTCCACCACAAAGCTTGGCAAATGGATTAAAAAAAAAAAAAAAAAAAAAAAAACTCAATGCTGTAGGGAAGAAAAAAAAAAGGTGTGCAATTAATTTTCCATAAGAAACTGTAAAACTGGTGCTACACAAAAATGGCAATGTTTATCATCTATTCTCCTCATAGAGTTCATGGAATTTTCCAGGATGCCACAGTACATATGTGATTTTATTAAAATTGGTTAGCTTTTGGTTTTATTCTATAAAAATTGACACATATTACATTCCATTTCAGCAATTTTTATAAGTTGATAATTATCTGGATTAAGTGCAGGATGATAGTCTTTAAAAATACAAGTTGGAAAAATCAGATTTGGGTTTAAATTCCACTCATAATTTATAAATCATGTCACCGTAGGAATGCTATTTACCCTCCCTTGGCTTCAATTTTGTCCTCTCTAAATGTGACAATATTAAGAATTCCATATCCCTTATGCTGTTCAAGGCTAAGTAACAAACCATATGAAAGTGCTGATCCATAAGAGCTTTCAGTAAGCAGGATCTGTTGTTATTGTTGTGAAATAAATGTTCTCTTCTGAAGATAAATAAAGTTTCCTTGATCTGGGCTACGTTTTCATTAAAACACCATATTTTTCTAGATATTTACATATTTCATTCCATTGTAATTTTTTTTTAAAAAAATCACTCCTAATATGTGTATAACAACATAACTAGCTCAAAGAATGAAATGAAACAGTTTATTTAAATGATGGCTTTGGAGTATTCCTAACCTGATAAAAAGCTAGAAGTTCCTCACTAAGAGCATTGGAGAAAGTCCCTCTCCCCATGATCCATGATCCTCATGCATACCTCAAGAAACCAAAGAAGAATCCTGTACTTAGTTGCCTTGTTTAACACCAAACATGGTAGGGAAAGAGGTCTGTTAAGAGAATAACTGGCTTCAAGGCATTCTTTCAAATCCTAGTTTTAAAAATGAATATATTGGTGAGAAATTCCAGTTCTAAAAGTGCTATGTGCTATGGATACATTTGTCTTTTACTTGAATAGCCTTGGAATATCTCTAAAGCAATCCTCTTGTGATTACTTCATTCAACAACATTGTGAGACAAGTGTTATATGTGCCAGGCCCATAAGTATTTCTGAGGCTGGTACTAACGAGATTGAAATACTGACTTGCAGAGTTCACTATCAAGGTGAGGAAAACTGAGAAATTAACAGAGACTAAATTTGGAGATTTACAGAGAGAGAGAGAGAGAGAGAGAGAGAGAGAGAGAGAGAGAGAGAGAGAGAAAGGGAGAGAGAAAAAGAAGCATGTCTGTAATGGGGAAAATATAGGATAGGAATATATTTACATTGGACTCTTGAAAAAAATGTGAAAAAATAACTAGGTTTTAATCAACCAATCAATTTACAGTAATTGAGAACTAGAATTAGTGAAAAGGGGTAGTTTGACAGCGGGAAAGTAACTTAGAAAATTATCCCCAATAATTTCCACTAGGCCTCATGCAAAGCCACATCAAGTAATCAATCTAAAAGAACTGTGTCTTTCTAAGCAAACATTTCTTTAATCCAAATTCCCTACAAATTGTCACCCTTAAATCCCTATTTTGTAGAAATCAGATATTGAAGATGGATAAAATATTGTCTTTAGTATGAAAAAATAAAAATAAAAAAGTCTCAGTCCTCAAGGACTTTATGTTAGAATTTTATCCCTTTAGGTTAGTTCATTCCTAAATATGAAATCAAATCCTCACTACCTAGAGAAACTGAGGAGTCTTGATTAACTAAATATTTACCAATTGAAACAACAGATTTTTAGGAACATGTGTCACATCATATTCAGTGTAATAGTGCTACCTCTTTGGAAGTTCAGAGACATCTATTTGACCTAGGTTTATTTCTTAGTTTCTGGTTATTTGTAACTAAGTCCATCCTCATCAATTAGGAAAAAAAATGTATTTCTAAAATAGAGGAGGGAAAACAAATCTTAATTTGCTACTGCTCTTTTCCTTAAAAGACTTTATAAATATGTCAAGAAGCTATAGATACAGAGACTTGCTAATAATGTTCTCATAGTTCTTTCATTAGCACCAGGAAAAAAGCAGTTAGTGGTTTCTTGGGGGGGACTTCTGCTAAATTCCTGATGCTAATGCATGGGGAGGGTTCTTGGTTCATGGACTCACTGCACTTAATATATTACAAAAGGAAAAGAAATTATACACATATATGTGATTTATCATATTTGGTTGATATTTTTAGTCTCAGTCCAGGAGATCTAGCAAATGACAAGTATTGAAATAAGACAAAACAGATATAAAATCTATGTGTATCTACTATAGGGAAGGAAAAATATATTCTACCCTTAGTAGGGTAGAAGATGAGGCCTCTATAACAATAACAACAACAACAAACCTATTAATAAGAGAAAAATATACAAGTTAGTTAGTATAAGTTTTATGTGAAAGAAATCTTCATTAAAAAAAAAACACCCAAAGAAATGAATAATTTTTTATACTAGGTATGATGAAGAAGTGAGGAGTCATGGAGAAATCTGATTGGCTAAGAGAGTATGACCTAATAAACTGGAGGACCTCAACACAGCAAGGCCTGTTTGTTCAGATCCTTCTCTGTCTCTTCATTTTCAAACATACAGACAGTCTTTTCCTCTGGGAATGGAGAGGGCACCTCTCACATGAGGTCTTCTTTGCTGCTTCAGGTGTGGATCAGAAAATCCCTCCTAAGTTTATTATCTGCTTCAGGAGGGAAGAGCAAAAAGATGAGAGTGGACTTCCTGCTTCTGAGGTGTTTACAAAAGCTAAGGTGCCATATTTGGGATAGCAGGTCCTGAGTCCCATCACTACACATATGTTTTTACTCAGAATACAGACTTCTTAAGTAACCTTAAACTTAATCTGGAATAAAGTAGTGGGTGAGTTGCACATGAAATTCATATATGTAATCACACACACACACACACACACACACAGAGAGAAAGAGAGAGAGAGAGAGAGTCTCTCACACATACCTGATGAAGGGCATGAACTGAGTGTGAGAAAAGTACAAAAAAAAAAAATAAAATAGTTGCTCTTTAATGAAGACTTCAGTTAAGAATCCCTCTTAAAGTCCATTACATTAAAGACAGAGCATGCAGTTTGGTGACAAAAAAAATGAGAACAAGTCTGGGAAAAATCTATCAGAAGAATATAGCAATGGAGTATGTAAGAGTCAGAACTTAATTTTATTTTCTATTTCCATAAGCTTTGTTTTAAAACAAAAATTTGAGTTGGGCATTATGGCACACACCAGGAATCCCAATGATTCAGGAGGCTGAGGCAGGAGGATTACAAGTTCAAGGCCAAACTCAGCAACTTAATGAGACCATATTTCAAAATTAAAAAAAAAAGAAGAAGAAGAAGAAAGGAAGGAAGGGAGGGAGGGAAGGAGGGAGGAAGGGAGGGAAGAGAAAAGAAAAGAAAAGAAACAGAGGTGGCGATGTACCTTAGTGATAAAGCACCCCTGAGCGCAATCCCCAGGATCACCAAACAAAACAAAACAAAAAGCCATTTTGACATCAAAATATGTTTTCACACTGTACAGAATTTAGAAGAGGAAAATAAATTATTTTATGTCAGAATTATGAGAGTTCTCCTTAAATAGCCTAATAGTTTAAAGATAGTGTTATTTCAGATCAAAGCAGACTGAAAGAGTATAATTGGGACCTTTGAGAACACAAACGAGTTCAAATGACTTAAAAGCTGCTACACTGGGGAAACACCAATGGATGCCCCATGCCAGAGGTGTTGCTCCAGCCTCAAGATACTCTCACATCACAGTAGTACACACAAGTGAGATTAACTCCTTGTGCCATTTAAATTATGACAATCCTCAAAAAAAGTACAACTATTCAATAATTTATCTGTCTGTAACCAAAAGATGTAGCAGTAGTTTCATTTGCTTACATAGACCATAACTTTCAAATATCAATGCTAATATGAAGGAGATGTGGCCCCTAACATAGAAGGACTCAGGATCCAATGAGAGTTTGATAACGGAACATGAAGGGAGGAATAAATTTTGCCCAGATATTCAGGTAGGGCTTCGATATGGAAGAGAAAAATATAGAGACAGAAGTTTTCATAGATATATTTAGAAAAGCTAGAAAGGCAAGAGGAAGGATTGAGAATATACCCTACACAAAATGAAAAGCTATTTACAGATTTTGAACATAACTCCAAGATCATAGGTGAGTTTCAGTTACAATGAATAAGTTGGAGTGAGAGTAGAAGGGAGAATTAACTACAATGAAAGTACAGTTAAAGACAATGAAAGTCTCACCCTGGGTTTGAGGCATGATAAATCTTCAATTTGCTTGTCAATGAATGAAAAAAAAAATGAGTATACATAAGTGAGAGTGAAGATAGATTTGAGAGCTGTGAGTTAAATAAAAATTTCATGATTTGAGAAGAATTTGATGTAAAAGTACTAGGAAAAAAAAGATTTCAAGATAAGTGGGTGGATTATTTTCCCGTTAACTGAAATGTGGAAGTAAGTTGAGAAGGTGTTTATGAATGATGATGAGAGGTGAAAGATGGAGAACATATGATTGCATACGGACTTTGAGCTGATACTCTTATTAAGATGTGTTACAAGTCTAAAATCAGTACCTGAGAGGTACAAAGGAGATCAAATTTGGAATTATCTAATGTCAGTTGAAGTACAAAGAGGGTTTGAGATTACACTGGGAGGCAGAAAAGCGTAAGAGGAAATGATGGCTGCCACAGATTGGATTCCCAAAGAAGCAGTTTGAAATGGAGATTAAGGAACATGGTGGTTATTTGGGACTATGTTTGGGAGAAGCACATGGGGCAAAAGTCAATGAGGAATCTTCATACTGCTTTCCATATTGGCTGCACCAATTTGCACTTCCACCAGCAATGTATGAGTGAACCCTTTTCTCCACATCCTTGCCAATACTTATTGTTGTTTGTATTCTTAATAGCTGCCATTCTGATTGGAGTGAGATGAAATCTTAGTGTAGTTTTGATTTGCATTTCTCCAATTCCTAGAGATGTTGAACATTTTTTCATATATTTGTTGATTGATTGTATATCATCTTCTGAGAAGTGTTGTTCAGGTCCTTGGCCCATTTACTGATTGGGTTTTTGTTTGTTTGTTTGTTTTGGTGTTAAAATTTTTGAGTTCTTTATATATCCTAGAAATTAGTGCTCTATCTGATGTGCAAGTGGTAAAAATTTGCTCCCAAAATGTAGGCTCTCTATTCACTTCACTGATTGTTTCTTCTTTTGAGAAGACACTTTTTTATTTGAATCTATCCCATTTATTGATTCTTGATTTTAATGGGCCTAATCTGACATGATGGAGATTTGGACGTAGTTTTTCTTCTAATAGACACAAGATCTCTGGTTTAATTCCTAGGTCCTTGATCCACTTTGAGTTGAGTTTTGTGCATGGTGAGAGATAGTTGTTTAATTTCATTTTGCTACATGTGGATTTCCAGTTTTCCCAGTATCATTTGTTGAAGTGGCTATTTTTTCTCCAAAGTATGTTTTTGGCACCTTTATCTAATATAAGATAACTGTAAGTATGTGGCTTTGTCTCCATGTGTCCTCTATTCTGTACCATTGGTCTACAAGTCTATTTTGGTGACAATATCATGCTGTTTTTGTTACTATTGCTCAGTCGTATAGTTTAAGGTCAGGTATAGTGATGCCACCTGCTTCACTCTTTTTGATGAGAATTGCTTTAGCTATTCTGGGTCTCTTATTTTTCCAAATGAATTTCAT
The DNA here is from genome assembly GCF_021218885.2 of Marmota monax. Lineage (NCBI taxonomy): Eukaryota > Metazoa > Chordata > Mammalia > Rodentia > Sciuridae > Marmota > Marmota monax. The sequence continues at coordinate 24,382,008 of NW_026692201.1, forward strand.
GACTGCTTTTTCTATTTCTATGAAGAATGCCATTGGGATTTTGATTGGAATTGCGTTATAGCTGTATAGTGCTTTTTGTAGCATAGTCATTTTGACAATATTAGTTCTGCCTATCCAAGAGCAAGGTAGATCTTTCCATTTTATAAGGTCTTCTTTAATTTATTTCTTTAGTGTTCTGTAGTTTTTGTTGTAGAGGTCTTTCAAATTATGTTGATTCCCAAGTATTTTATTTATTTATTTGTTTGTTTGTTTACTTATTTAGAGGCTATTGTAAATGGGGGTTGTTTTCCTTTTTTCCTTTTCAGAGGATTTGTCACTGATATACAGAAATGCTTTTGATTTGTGGGTGTTGATTTTATATCCTGCTACTTTGCTGAATTTATTTACTAGTTTCAGAAGTTTTCTGGTGGAATTTTTTGGGTCTTCTAGGTATAAAATCATATCATCAGCAAATAGTGCTAATTTGAGTTCTTCCTTTCCTATCCATATCCCTTTAATTTCTTTCATCTGTCTAATTGCTCTGGCCAGTGTTTCAAGAACTGTTAAATATAAGTGGTGAAAGAGGGCATCCCTATCTTGTTCCAGTTTTTAGCTGTCATATATAAAAATTTAATATTTTTAAAAAAGTCAATGAGGAATGTAGCCTCAACAGAAGCTCCAGCTGACCTGATAGGTTCATAACTAAGTTTGTAGGACCCTTTAGAGCTCTCCCAAATTGGAACAGAGCTGGTCTTATGCCCCTTTGCCAATCAGCCATTGGACATGGCTGCCCTGGGAATGAAGCATAACCTCTGACGAGGTGACTTTTCATCTAAGACACTTTCCCAGACATGCTGACAGTTGATGGTGGTCTTCTGGCAGGACAACCAGCATCAAGGGCAATGATGACTTTTTACATAAAAGGGGCTCATGGTGGCACATCACAGGTCTACCAAGGATGGGTAAGCACATATTATTGTTGGAAAACCTATACTGAAGGAGCTGAACAGTGAAGAGTGAAAAAAGAGGAAGGGTTTGTGAAGTTATAAGCGGAACATGAGATACAGGTGCACTCTGGAAGCCAGGTTTCGAGAAGGAAGAAAAACAGAAGGAAATCGTAAAAAGTTTTAAGAGTAAGGAACAAAAGAAGAGGAGATTCGATTTAGCATCAAAATTCTTAAGGTTTTTAAATGCTCCTTTGTACATGGGGAAAGAATAGAAGGGAATTGAGAACGGTTTGGACAAAGAGATGGTTGTCAAAAATACAGATGGAAAGTCAACCTGCTGAGATATTAAATAATAGGCAGCCATAGAATGTGTTCTATTCTTTCTACTAATTCAAAAAATCACCAGTCATTACTAATCTCCTACACTAATGTACTTTCATTCAACAGAAAATGTATAAATGTTGACACCCCCCCAAAAAAGAGATTAATTAAACTGGCTCAGCAAATATGTTCATTTCTGTAAGAAACCCATGTAATGAAAACTCATTTTTGTTTATGTGAATTGTTTCTGGTGATGATAATAACTTTTGAAGGACTTTAAATGTCTCAAGTTATGTTTCATTCAACATGTTCAAGAAATGTCCTAATAAACACATAATTACAATCCTAAAATTCTTAAATAACATTATCATACTTAGTCAAACTCCAAGATGTTTTCCAGATTGAGTTTTGGATAGCATGAGTGACTTGGCTGGAAGTCTAGTCAGATGGTAATGCATAAATAAGTACTCTTACCTAAAATCACAAATTGTTTGATAGCATCCTTGACAGCATATTTCTGAAAACAGCCCAAAAAACCAGAAAGATAGACACAAAGAAACATTTATTAATGAATTATTGTGCCCAAGATACTTTTGAAAATAATTATGTTGTCTTCATTCCAATTTTCTGAGCTATTCCCTGTCTTATAAATAACTTCTCTTTCAGTTTTCCAAATAACCTGCCCAATATTATCAAATCTGTAAGAAATTGAACTAGAATTCTTTCAAAGGCTGCATAACTGATTCTTTCATTCATTTGACAAATATTAAAGTTTTGATTTTTACACACCCCCACTCTACTGGGCTTAAATTCAGGACCTCACACATGCTAGGCAAGTGCTCTACCATTGAACTATATCCCCAGACCTTTTTATTCTGAGATAGGAACTTGATAAATTTTCCAGGCTGGTCTTGGACATGTGATCCTCCTGCTTCAGCCTCTGGAGCCGTAGTTAGGATTGTAGGCATGAGTCACTGTACCCTGATCCTTTTTATATTTCTGGATCCGTGGTATATTGATCACAAAGCCAGTATTCTTAATTATTTTCATGGAAATCTTATTTTTATGCATTTTAATATTTTAAAACAAATCTAAAAAACCCAACAAGACTTTGTGAAAAACTTTGAATTTTCATTAATAGGTACAAAAATAAGCTTAAAGAGAAGGGGTGACAAGTTATTCAAAACAGTTTAGGTTCAGAGCTATAATGTATGCTTTATTCTTTCACTGTTCTTTCTAGTTTACACCTTTCAAACACTCTTATAATAAAAATTCAGTTACAACAATAAATGCTGGTAAGAATGTGGGGGAAAAGGTGCACTCAAACATTGCTGGTAGGACTGCAAATTGGTGCAACCATTATGGAAAGCAGTATGGAGGTTTCCTCAGAAAACTTGGAATGCAACCACCACTTGGCCCAGCTATCCCACTCCTCAGTTTATACCCAAAGGACTTAAAATTCAGCATTCTATAGTGATGCAGCCACATCAATGTTTATACCAACTCAATTTACATTAGCAAAATTATGGAACCAACCTAGATGTCCTTCAACAGAAAAATGAATAAAGAAAATGTGGCATATATACACAATGGAATATTACTCAGCCTTAAAAAGGAATGAAATTATGGCACTTACAGAAGTGGATGGAGCTGAAGAATATCATGCTAAGTAAAATAAACCAATACCCCCCCAAAAGGCTGACTGTTTTCTCTGATATTCAAATGCTAATTCACAATGGGGGTGCTAGGGAAAAATAGAGGTAATTTGGATTATTTAGAGGGGAAGTGAAAGGAGAGGAGGAGGTTAGGGAGTAGGAAGGATAGTAGAATTGGATATTATTATTCTGTGTGTGTGTGTGTGTGTGTGTGTGTGTATAATTATATGGCTGGTAGCATTCTACATCATGTACAACCAGAAGAATAAGATGTGTCAAAATGCATTCTACTGTCAGGTATAACTAATTAGAAAGAAAAGAAAAAATTCAGTTATAAGCTTCTGTTTTGGTAAACCCAAAATCTGTTCTAGGAGAACATTTATATCTTAAAGATACCTTATCTTAAAACTGGGCCTATCATCAGAAGCAATGGCACATGCAAGTAATCCCAGTGGCTCGGGAGGCTGAAGCAGGAGGATGGCAAGTTGAAAGCCAGCCTCAGCCATGGCAAGGCACTAAGCAACCCAGTGAGACCCTGTGTCTAAATAAAATACAAAATAGGGCTAGGGATGTGGCTCAGTGGTTGAGTGCCCCAGAGCTCAATCCTCAATACCCTCCCCCCACACACACACCAAAAAAAAAGAAAGAAAGAAAGAAAGAAAGAAAGAAACTGGGAATATCATTTAAGTGAGACATCACATCGTAATTCAATTTTTTAAGAAAACAAAGAGAGATACTTAATGAAATGTTCTCAAAAATAAACAAAAGGATTCTGGGGAAACGACAGAGGTGAAGTTTGACTATATCTCCCCCCAATGCCCTTAGAAAAACTGACAGAGCAACTAAACAGCAAAAACACACAAAAAGAAAAGTATGTGTCTCCAACAAAACTGGAGACACAGGTTCAACATCTCTAGCAATTAGGGAAACGCAAATAAAAACTACACTGGGATTTCATTGCACTGAAGTCAGAGTGGCAGTTACCAAGAATACAAATAGGGAGATGCAAAATGGGGAAATAGAGGAGGTCATGGTCCTCGCTGCTCCGTGGAATGAAACTAAGAAAGCAGCTTCTCCACAAGGTGGGTGAACAAAAAAGAGGGGGGGTACTTTACTGGAACCTAAAACTGGACATTCAAAGCAGATCAGGGACACAGGGATTTGCATATAATAAGATAGAAATCCCCAGCAGCACAGCTACTGCCACAGCCAGGCAGGAAAGCCCAGCCAGAGAGGTCCCTCTGTGAGCACAGTGGAGGGATAAGGGAATTAAAGGAACCCATATTTTGGGGAGGCCCGAGGTGTGTCTAGGTAGGGAGGTTTAGAGACCAAGGACATTGCCTAAGAAACCTGAAGGATGTGTTACATAATATCCCAGTGTGGGGAAAGAAGCTACCGTCTCTCCAGGCTACCTGTGGAGGACCAAGGAAGGAAGCATTTTGAGGCTGTGGTGCAGGTGATGGCAACTGAGAAAGGTGACTCCTGGCAAACTCAAGTTTGGCTCAAAATACAAGGTCCAGTAAACACACTCTGCACAACGTAGAGTGTGCTTAAGTGACCATGAGAACATCAAATGTAGAGAGAGCTTTACACAAGGGAAAACTGGTTGAGGAAATCCATACAGCTCTCCCTCTTCCCCTCCAATCAGACAGCTTGCAGGATGGGCTGGGGAAGACACATCTGGCTGGGAACACAGAAGGGCCAGGGCAGGAGAAAGTGTTTGGAGACTGAACCTGAAACAAGGAAATGTGGGCTTTGCAGGTGACGTATGGGGACTAAGAATTGGTTCCCCCATCACACAAGTGTAACCCAGGGGAGCCCTGGAGTGAAGTCCTCCAGCATGAGCCATCAAGCATTGGGCCCTGGAAGTGTGCTGATTTAGAATCTCCAGACCAACTGACATTCAGCAAAGAGCCTGGAACCTGACTAAACCTAAACCCAGCCTCCAGGAACCCTGCCTATATGATTACCTCTCTCTCCAGCAATCCAGAGGATGGATCATCACACTCCAGAAGACCCCACCTAAAACTGCTGAGAATATTTTGAACTCCAAATGAAAGAATTCTTTAAGGTTTCATCAAGAATTTTTTCTTTTTATTCTTTTTCACTGTTCAATTGTGACATAAGTGTACACAGATATTTATACAGTGTCCTACTTTTTCTCTTCTCTAGTACTTTTGAAGACAAAAAAACATGGATTAGGTTTTTGTGGACTAAGATTTTCAATTAGTATATTTTAGTTTTCTTTTGTATTCTTTTATTTTTATTTTTTATTTAAATTTTTGCTTTATGCATTTTTTTCTCCTACCTGTTTCCCTTAATTCTCTTTTTTCTTCTGCTAACATCCAATCTTTATTGTTTTCTCTTTACTTTTCTTTAATCTTTTATTACTATCTTCTTTCCTCCCTCCTCATAATCATCAGAGCAATTTGAAAATCATCCACAATTTGAAAATGTAAATACTTTTGCAAACTTGTTATTTTTATTATAGGTATAACTTATCATATCATTTGTGTTTAATGTGGGAATTAATATTGTAGATGCCATAGTAGGAACTCTTTGACTTAATGCTATAAATTGTTTACATTGGTTGTTGTTATTAAACCCCCTAAATAGGGAGGTACTGGAAATCTTCAGGGACACTCTAAGTTCACAGGTAGAAACACTATGCCTCAGATCCATATTTTTATATGGGTAGATACACAAACAACATTAAAAAGCAAGGGAACAGGGGGCTGGGATTGTAGCTCAGAGGTAGAATGCTTGTCTAACGTATGTGAGGCACTGGGTTCAATTCTCAACACCACATAAAAAAATAAATGAATAAAATAAATGTATTGTGTTCATCTAAAACTAAAATAATAAAAAAAGAGAAAAAAGCAAGATTTATCAAGATACATGAAGGCTTAGAGATGCAAATTGAAGAAATGCACAATCTTTTCAATGAAATAATATCAGAAAATTTCCCAAACCTAAAAAAAAAAAAAAAAAAATGAAATGGAAAACCAAATACAATTACCCTAAACAAACCAAGATACTCCAATAACAGAATCTATGATACCACAGTGGAAGAAATCTCTTAGAAGGAGTTTAGGATGTACATAGTTAAATTGATCTGCAAAGTAAAGGATGATGTAAGAGAGCAAATACAGATAACAAAAGATCACTTCAATAAAGAGAGATTCTGAAAAAGAAACCAAACAAAAATCCTTGAAATGAAGGAAATAGTAAACCAAATTAAAAATTCAATAGAAAGCATCACCAACAGACTAGATCACTTGCAATACAGAACCTCAGCAATGAAGACAAAATACATAATCTTGAAAATAGAGTTGACCATAGAGAGAAGATATTAAGAAACCATGAATAGAACTTTGAAGAATTATGGGATAATATGAAAAGACCAAATTTAAGATTTATCAGGATAGATGAAAGCTTAGAGCTTAGAGATGCAAATTGAAGAAATGCACAATCTTTTCAATGAAATAATATCAGAAAATTTCCCAAACCTAAAAAAATGAAGTGGAAAACCAAATACAAGAGGCTTACAGGACACCACATGTACAAAATTACAACAGACCCACATCAAGACACATTATAATAAAAATGCATAGCTTACTGGATAAGAATAAAATTTTAAAGGCTGTGAGAGAAAAATATTAGATTACATATATAAGGAAACCAATTTGGATCTCAGCTTATTTCTCAATCCAGACCCTCAAAGCTAGGAGTTCCTGGAATAACATATACCAAGCTCTGAGAGAAAATGGATATCAACCAAGAATCCTACATCCAACAAAATTAATTACTGCCTTCAGATTTGAATATGACTACAGTACAAGGTAGGTGTGTGTGTGTGTATGTGTGTGTGAGAGAGATGAAATAAAAACTTTCCATGATAAACAAAAATTAAAAGAATGCCCAACCAGAAAGCCTGCACTTCAGAATACTCTCAACAAAATATTCCACGAAGATGAAATGAAAAAAAAAAAAGTGAAAACCAGTTAAGGGAGGAATTACACTAAAGGAATAGTCAATCAAAGGAAAGATTAATTTAAATTAAATACTAGAAACTAACCAAATTCAAACTTAAGATATCTTAAGAAACACAAATCATATCTCGATAATAACCTTCAACATTAATGGCCTAAACTCATCAATCAAAAGACGTAGACTGCAGACTGGGTTCAAAAACAAGACCCAACATGTGCTGTCTCCAAGAGACTCACTTTATAGGCAAAGATATTCATGGACTGAAGGTGAAAGGATGGGATAAAACATATAACTCATGTGGATAGTGTACACAAGCAGAGGTTTCTATCCCCTAAAATAGACCAAGTTATGGAAACTATATAATTGTAATTATACAATTGTGATATTACCTTAATACATTTTTAGCATCTGTAGGATTGTTTTGATAGCTCCCTTTCTTTTGATATTTTTGCTTGCTTTTTTCTTACTTAGATATCTTAAGATATATCTGCAGTCTGCAAGATTTCAAATTTTCAAAATTCCTCAAAGCTTATTTTATGAAAGACTATAGCTTATTATCATTCATTATCTACTTGTTATTCTTGTACATAGTTCTCTATAAATAACAAATAGGACAAGGTTGATGATAATGTTGTTAAGTCTTCTATATTACTACTCCTTCCAGAAAAGTGAGGGAGCTTAAAATCTCCAAATATGATTGTGGATTTGTCTTTTCAGTTTCATTCATTTTTACTTCATGTATTTTAAAATTTTGTTATTAGGTACATACACATTTAGTATTGTTATACTTTCTTAAAGAAGTTACCTTCTATGGTTATGAAACATTCCCCTTTAACTCTGAAATAGTTTTTCTTAAAATTTATTTTATATTAAATAGCTTTATTTCAGATTTCTCAAGCTTATTTTCCCCTTCTTTTGCTTTTAACCTTTCCATGCATTGATATTTAAAGTGTGACGTATGTACAGAGCATATAGTTATTGTTTGCTTTTTACACATGTTGAACATTTATACCTTTTAATTACAATATCTAGATAGTTTACATTTAAATTAATTATTGATATTGTTGAAAAATAAAAGAATACCTGACATGAAGGTCACTGGAAAATTTGGGTAAATGATATAATGTTTTGGAAAATGAGTTGAATAGTCCTGCTGTCAGGCTCAAAGAAAAGATTGTTGAAATGTTTTTGTTACAATTGTTCATTCTGTCATTTATTATATGGTACACAGCAACAGATTTATTTTATTGTTAACACTTCTTATTTTGCAAATAAAAAATAATATATATACATATTTTTGCATACGTGTGTATGTATGTGTGTATATACATACATTCATATATATATTATACATATATATTTATATAACCATTTTTTTAAAAAGAATACAAATAAATATTGGTGAGTATATGGAAAAAGGTATGCTCATACATTGTTAGTGAGTCTGCAAATTGGTGCAACCACTCTGGAAAGCAATATGGAGATTCCTCAGAAAACTAGGATTGGACCCACCATATGACCATCCTGTCCCACTCCTTGGTATATATCCAAAAGATTTAAAATCAGTATACTGTAAAAATACAGTCACATCCATGATTATAGCAATATAACTCACAATAGCCAAGCTATAGAGCCAAACTAGGCACCTTTCAACAGATGAATGGATAAAGAATATGTGGTAAATTTACACAATGGAGTATTACTCAGCCATAAAGAACAATGAAGTTATGGCATTTGCTGGTAAATGAATGGAACTGGAGAACATCATGCTAAGTAAATAAGCCAATCCCCAAAAGTCAAAGGTTAAATATTTTTCTCTGATATGCAGAAGCAAATTCAAAATAAGGGGGATGGAATTTTAAATAAAGAAAGGAAGGAAAGGAGGAAGGAAGGAAGGAAGAAAAAAAAAGAAAAAAAGGAGAGAAATTTTCATCAAAATACAAGAAAGATGAGTAGAGTAGACAAAGGGATTGAGGAGGAGAAAGGAGATATAGCAACAGGGAAGAAAGTGGAATGAATCTGACTGAGGTTTTGTATGTACATACATGAATATACCACAGTGAATGCCAACATCAAGTATATCTACAAGACAGTAACTGAAAATAAAACTGTAGATAAGACTACAGAAAGATCAGTAGAGTAGAGGAAGGGGAGCAGAGGGAGGAAGCAAGGGAAGGGGAGGAGTTTTGGGGACGGAATTAGAAAAAATTACATTCCATACTTTTGTGATTATTCCAAATGAAACCTAATGTTCTATATAACTAAAAATATTTTTTTAAAGACTAGAGACAAGTTTCCCCATGAATTTCAAAACAAATACATGGGAACAAATGACCCACAGCCACATAACTGCAAAGCACAGCTTCCTGTCTGGAGGCAGAGAGGCACCAGGGAGTTAAGCTGACTGGGCCCAGGAGCATGGAGAGAAACTAAAGGAGGAAAGGAATGAAGGAGGATGTAAAAATAAGGAGAAGTGACAAAAATTGAATAGCATAGAAGTGTAAATATATCCATGATAGGAAACACTGAATAAAAAACTCAAACCAAGGGAACAGAAAAGCTGAATTTCTATAAGTTAATGAAACTTCTCTGAAATAAAATGAAAAATTTTAAGCTACATATTAAAATAGCACAGTACATATCTGATTTATGCTAACCCCAGAATGAACAACTCCCCACAGCATATTTTTTAAATTTACTTGGCTTCAAAAAAGAGACAAAATTTTTTGGGCAAGTGACTTTTTTTTTTTTTTCGGTACTGGGATTGAACTCAGGGGTATTGAACCACTGAGCCACATCCCCAGCCCTATTTTATATTTTCTTTAGAGACAGGGTCTCACTGAGTTGCTTAATGCCTCGCCATTGCTGAGGCTGGCTTTGAACTCGCGATTCTCCTGTCTCAGCCTCCGGAGCCACTGGGATTATAGGGCTGTGCCACTGCGCCCGGCTGGGCAAGTGGCATCTAAGGAAAAAAACAATTGAATTGTCATTGGACTTTTCTATACAATAACACTTTATGACAGATGTTAATGGATTAACACATTTAAGATAATCAAATGTAAACTAAAGATTCATCCCTACCAAGGATACTTTCAAAAATTAAGGGCAGGGCTGGGGTTGTGGCTCAGTGGTAGAGCACTTGCCCAGAACATGTGAGGCAAGGGGTACGATCCTCAGCACCACATAAAAATAAATAAGATAAAGGTGAAAAAAAGAACACAATTATTGACTTCTAGTAAAAAAGAAAAAAGGCAAAAATACAACATGATCAACATGCCAGAACTCTGGAAATATTGTTCTCATGAGGCTTCCCCTCCCTGATATGTTTACCAGAAAACAAACTTGACATAACTAAAATGAGTAGATAGGCATTGACAAGGAACTAGTGGTAAGCATTAAACACATGAGAACTTGTGTAACTGTATTTTAATAAGCATTAAAAAAGGGAGAGAGTACATTAGTACTTAACACTGTGGGTAAATAAAAGACAATGTAGATATAGAACAGTGATTTTTTTAAAATACAAGAATGGTAGAACAAAGGAAAAAATCAATTGTTTTCTAAATAATATTGGTGGTGACATATCAGAATCGTTACCCTGGGACAATTGTGTGTATGATATGGGGTAAAGTATATGAATAATTTGGGAATATTCTAATTTTATTATTCAATGTTCTTGAGAACTTGATTTCTCAATGTGGAAGAGAAAAGATATAGATGTATTATAAAAAAATTAAGCAAAAACCTTCAAATTTGAATTAGTATGAATTCATGACATATTCTATCTTAAATAGGCAATTATATGATACATGTGTTATACACATAAACATATGTGTGTATATGCATATGTATATATTATATACACATTAACATTATCCACTAAAAAGATTAGCTCTGAAAAAAACTGTTCTTTGAAAAGCTTCAAAAATGATGGCAAAAACAGTTGCAAGGCATAGCTAAATATTTTATGGACCCTCAATTTTTAAAAAATCAGAATCTGTAGTCTTTCTAAAGGAATAAGACCTGAGGCAAATTTCAGATAAGATGGTGATTTTGACTTTGTCAAGTTGTGTGCTACACAACTGGAACAAGAAGCTTCACATGATAATGAAGTTTTTGTAAAATGAGAATAAATATCCGAGGCTCTTCTATGATATCAAAAAATAGCAGTGGTCTAAAGAACAATTCATCAGAAATCATCAATAATCAAAACATAGATAAATAATAATAAAGAAAATGTTTCACAAATTTCAGAGGAGTGAAAACCAATTAGGAGAGGTAGTAAGATCATGGGAGTCTTATGAGGAGAATGTTTAAAGAAGAAAATTTCTTTAAGTATCAGTTTTCAGCCAAATATCTAAACATACAAGATCCAATCATCACTTTCATGGCCTTTTATAATGTTATGTTAATAATAAATGTATCTTGAAATTGTAAAAAAAAAAAGAAACAAATGTCATTTTTGCACTTCAAATTTTAATATGTACAGCAAAAATTAAAAATGCATGCAAAAAAATGCACTGTGCAGTTGTTATCCTCTTCATTTTCCAAAGGAGAAAATTGACATGTACAGAAAGCAAGAGACTTTGGAAATTTATGTGAATTGGTGGAAGATGAGAATTAAGCTAGTTTGGGGGATTTTGTTTTTGTTTTTTTTAATTGCCAGATCAGGGTCTAGTATTTTCACCATCATTTCTTTATACTGAACACTTTGACTGGAATATTAAAGAATTCTTTTAAGTGTATTATATCTCAGTTATCAGTGACCATTAAAAAAGAAATTACAAATTCATAGCACGAGTCTTATCTTGAAGAAACAACAAGGAAATACCACAGCAGGATGGACAACAGAGGGTGCCCTTCACTTTGAGCACACAATACATTGACTAAGCATTTCCTGAGTCATTACTAAGTGATGCTTCATAAAATTCTTGGCAACTGAGTCTTTTAAGCTGCAACAGATGTGAAATGGTGAGTAATATGCTTCCATATTTTTGTCCCTAAAGGCAGTCGAAATTCAAATAATCAAAGTCAAAGTAAAGGCAACTGACAATAATTAATTAAATTCCAATACCAATAGAAAGGCTTAAACAATATCTGGAGATATTAACAAAGAAAGTTTTGTGAAATGAAATCCACAGCTACTTGGTGCTAACTGATTTCCATATCAAGAGTGAAGAGGACAAGAGTAAGAAAACTCTCATGCTGATAATACAATGGATTTCCAGAGAAATGTCATTCTTAAAACAACAACAACAACAACAACAACAACAAAAAAAAAAAAACAGTACCTTTTGGGCTGGGGTAGTGGGCTCACTGGCAGAGTGTTTGCCTCACATGTGTGAGGCACTGGGTTCAATCCTCAGAACCACACAAAATGAATAAATAAAGGTGCTGTGTCCATCTACAACTTAAAAAAAATTGAAAACAACAGTACCTTTGCTAATTGCCTATTTTAGATGTTTTTAATCGAGCTGTTACATATCATCCATACAAACTTATTAGGAAAACATTTACTTAAACCTTGACTATTCACTGAAATAACTAAAAGACATCATCATCTTCTGACACTATGGTGAACAAAATGCTCTCAGCAAAGTCATTTTATATTTATATAAACTAATTTTTTAACTATAAAAGATCAAAGTCCTCATACAGGACAAAAGTAAACACCCATTTTCAACATGGCTTGCAACAGATGGTTTCACAAGCAAAACAAAACATAGAATCCACAGGGTTGAAGGGAAGAAGTTGTGTGAAGATAGAGGGAACAGCTGGGATACCTCTTATTTATCCCAGGAGGTACAATGCAGAAAAGCCCACCGAAGCACTGGTGTACCTGACCTACTCCCCTCCTTCCCCATTTAAACACATGAAGATTAAAATCTCCCAAAATTGCAAGAATCAATGAGCTGTACTCAGGAATCCTGGTAACAGTGTTCCTGTCTAGGAGTGTAAAATTTATATTATGAACAATATCAAAGGTAGACCATCTCTACCTCTGACCTTTATGCTTTAAGTTCAAACAATGAATTTCTTTTATTAATTTCAGATTTACCCAAACAGTAACTCCACATACCCGTGAAGTAAGTAACTACTGAAAATAGAACAGTTTCTCAATCTTTCCAAGAATAAGATTTTCTATTTAATTTTTTGAAGACTTTTCTCTTGATAGTGATTGAGTTGTTATCAATTGATTAAGGAATTCCAATGATGAAAAATGTTACTAAGCATGCAATGTCATTTTCAATTATATTTTGCCCATAATAAACATCAATATGTACTTGAAAAAATAATTAATGTCTTATTCCATAATGATGAAATTTGTACCCATAAGTATTGGCTAATATTGTCAAATAATTTTCTACTCACATTTTAAGTTATCCCTACCCATTCTTGAAAGGCCTAATATTGATTTCTAGAAGGTTTATTTTTTTCTTAAAATCCTTCATATGTCAGGAGAGGATTCAAAATAAACACAAGCATTATAGTCAGAAGTTACGCTATTTTCTTGCTTGGGTTCATTGAATCTACCAGGAATCCTATAAACCTAGGTTGAGATAGGTCAACTGATCCTTTATGGTTTTTCAAGTGTGCTACTTCTCCTATCTCCCCAATTTCAGCTTATGAAATGTATCTTTCACTTTCTTGTGCATGCCAGAGACCTTGATATAACCAAGGGCTCTTGACCCATTTGTTTCACCTCCAAGTTATGCCTGTTCTACTGTCCCAGGTGAGCCTCTTACATTTTCACATCTGGATAATTGCTAGGGTCATTGGTCACATTGCTGACTGAGTGCTTTTTAAGCACAGGCTGCAAGCTCTCATCAGAACAACCTCTTACCGCACATGAGTCCTTCCCTTATACCCTCTCCTACCAAAAGTTTTAGCTATCTTATAAGCTCCAAAGACCCAAAGAAAATACAACTTCCACTTTCAGGTAATCTCAATATCTCCAAAAGTATTTTTTCATGGCATTTATACGTAATTCACCTAAACAAAACATTTCAAAACAATCTAATTACTATGGTTTATTCAATACAGGTTCTTGATTGACTGTTCGTAAATAATCTATCATAAGCTTTTAATAGCTCTCTCAGATCATACAAAGTCAAACTAAAGACCTACTCTAGATTTGTCAAAATCCAGGAAGCTAAGGCTGGAGAGTCTCAGGCGTGAGTAAGGCCAGTCTGGGCAACTTAGTAAGACTCTGTCTCAAAATAAGAACTGGCCATGTATCCCAACAAAGGGTCCCTAGGATCAATCCCCAGAAAAAGAAAGAAGGAAAGAAAGAAAGAAAGAAAGAAAGAAAGAAAGAAAGAAAGAAAGAGGAGAGGAGGAGGAGGGAGGGAGGAGGGAGGGAGGAGGAGGAGGAAGGAAGGAAGGAAGGAAGGAAGGAAGGAAGGAAGAAAGAAAGAAACCCAAGGGGCTCCTAATCTCTCTCTTCATTCATACCTCTCTACCATCAGTCTCACACTAACTTATCACTTTATTAGTAATTACCAGATGTTTCTGTCACATAGCTTTATTTTCTGCCTTTAAGAATTATTTTTTGTTTATTTTCACAGAATGTTGCCTCTATTCAATTATATTTTCATATGATGCCCTTTCCAATCACCACTCAGCTGCTCATCTTTCTGACTATTGAAATCTTCTTTACCCTTTACACACAATTAAAATATTAGTTATATGGAAACAGCTTCACTTTATTAGTAAATTTGTTTTCCTCTTGTGTCTCAGAATTCTTCACATATGCTTTATTTACAGAAGAAAACACAGGATTGTGTATGCCTCCATGCTATAACAAATAGACCCTAAAATACCTGCAGTTCAACTAAAGTTTATTTTCACTAACCAGAAAGAGAGAGACAGGGAAACACGCATTCACACACACACACACGCACACACACACACACACACACAGAGAGATTGAGAGAGAGAGAGAGAGAGAGAGAGAGAGAGAGAGAGAGAGATCTGGTAGCTTCCTATGGAAAATCTAGAGTTAAAGATAGACTTTAACAGTACATGAAAATCCAGATGAGTGCTGGAAAGCAGGCTGAATGGACATTAAGATGGCTATGAAAAAAATAATCTTGGCATTAATTAATGATTGCATTAATCCATCTAATTGGTGGTGCCTGTTTGGGTTTGTAACTTGGTATCTTCCTGTTTTATTCAGTTCCTCTATTTGTAAGAGTCATCCTACCCTTGATTGTTGCATACAACTTGGATTATATTGTGTCCATATATTATTTATTGTTAAGGCTCTTGATACTTTTGAGTTCCTAACTTTATATCCTACAGTGATTTAGAGAGGGAAAAGATACAAGAAAAACTCTTTATTCCCAACTCAATTGAGTATTGTCTATGTAACCACCACTGACATGTCCTTTTTACTTTTAAAAGGAATGTTGCATAACATGAAACAGGATAGATATTCAAAATGTAGCATTTTTTTAAAAATGTAACCACATTTAAAAAGTCATATTATAAACTTCTCATTCTAAGTTAGAACTTAAGTGCACCTCATTCCAGGCCCTTTTTAAAAATGTTGTAACATAATTAGAATCATAATTTATGTTAACATTTGGTATTCTTATTTTTTACTTAACATTACAACAAAAAATAAGTTCATGCTTGCCATATGAGCTTCAAAATCATTATTTAAGTATGCAATATTTCATCAATTAGATGCATCTTACTAAATTACTCCCTTAAATATTCCATGTTTTTTCACTGTTTTGCTATTATAAGCAGTGTGTGACATCCATCTCTGTGCATACTTTGAATTATTTTCTTACACTGCGTTCCCAAAAGTGGAGTGACTAAATCCAACATAAGTCCCCCCCCACCTTATTCTTCATGAATTCTGCCAAATTGCTTTTTTTTCCTGAAAAAATAGGGCCAATTTAGGGTGATCAGTATTTTAAAGGACTGGTAATTTCCCTATGCTCTCACCCTCAGTGGGAAATATATTTCTAAACTGGTAAGCTAAAATTAATCTTTATTTTGTAACATGAGAAAGAAAGAGAGAAAGATTGAGGGAAAGAGTCCTAGGTTTTAGATACTCTTCCTCTGCAAGGGACTTACAGTGTAAGGGAAGCAAAATGAATACAAACGATGATAAAACCTGATTATGATTAGGAGAAACTCTATAGTAAGAGAAATGTGTTCCAAGAAAAGTAGAAGCTTGGAAAGTAGACAACACTTAAGATCCTTCAGTAAAAGTTGAAAAGATAAAAAGTGGGTAGAAAGAGCACAGAATTGACATGCCTGAGCTAGATCACAGAGGTAAGAACCAAATGAGGGGCCCATGCTGAGACATCAGCTTGAGGTTGCAGAAGAATCAAATGCAGTCAGAAAATAGGAGAGGGAAGCCTGTTTAGGAGATGATTTTACAGTGTTATCAACTATAATAGAATGTTTGGATTTAATCTTGTAAATGATGGAAAATTTCTGCATCATTCTTAGGAAGAGATGGTGTAGGTGATGGAAAATTTCTGCCTTGTTTTAAGGAAGAGATGGTCAATTCAAACTTTTTTTAAAAAACTGTGTTTTTCATCATGCAGCCTATAATAGCAATCTCAGCATCATCCTGGGGCATATAAATGAAAAATCTCAGGTCCCACACAAGACTTTCTAGGTTCACACTTCAGCAATGAGCCTAGCTACTCTATTTTAACAAAGCTTCTAAGTGAGTCTGATGCCCCAAAAGAGTTTTTTTTTTTGTTTTTTTTTCTTTTATTTTTTATTTTTGTTTTGTTTTGTTTTCTTTTAATGTTTAGCTGTAGATGGACACAATATCTTTATTTTATTTATTTATTTTTATGGGGGTGCTGAGGATCAAACCCAGTGCTTCACACATGCTAGGCAAGCACTCTACCACTGATCCATAACCCCAGCCCCCCAAAGAATTTTAAATGGGAGCCACTATCTTAAAATGACATTCTGGCAGTTACATAGAAGGAAGCTTTGGTGAAGTAGGACTTAATATTGCAAGACCAGGCATGATATTGCTAAAAAGGTCAAGTTTAGAAATGGTAGTCCAGAATGTGAGCAGAAGGATTGAAGCCACTCAGATTGAATAAGTTCATAGGCAAGAACTATGCAGACTGGGAAGTTCTAGTTGAGGACAGGATCCTGGACTATATAAATTCTTAAAGAACAGGCCAAAGAAAAATGTCCCTTTAAGAAAAAGGAAAAATATAGTGAAGGAAAATTATAAGAAGAAATAAGAGTATCATGGAAACAAAGGGCTTAGAGAGCTTTTTTTGTGCGGGGGTGGGGAGTGGGGGGTGGGATAGATATAGAGTCAAATAGAGAATAGTAACCCAAAGTATAAAGCCTGAGAAGCATATGCTAACTTTTACAATTAGGGCATAATTTTAACATGCAAAAATGCAGTGTAGTAGAGAGCCAAAGATGGAATCTGATTAAAGGAGCAAAAAGAAAAAAATGAAATAAGCTATAGTATACAACTACTCTAGCACATGCTGAATGTAAGGAGTAGAAGATAGGTCAATAAGCAATTTCTGTAAATTCCAGGTAATAAATATTTTAGGATTATGGAACTACAAGTGCACATTTTTGCCAAAGTAGGGCACAAAGTGGCCATAGACAAAGTATAAAAATATGATCATGGGTCTTGCCAATAAAGTTTTATTTTTGGGAACAGTGGCTTGCCAATGAGCCATACATGACAGACCTTGGTTAGAATGTTGCTGTCAGAATTAAGGAAAATTTTCTTCTTTTGTAAACTTTTGTTGTTTTTAAGATCAGAAATTAATGCATGTGTTTACAATAGGAAAGTTAGTGAAAATGGAGACATCGAAGAATGCACCTATTCTTTATTTAACAATATTTATTGAACTCCTACTATGTTGCAAGCATTATCTTATGCACTGAAACTTTGGGACTAAATAAAAGACAATGTCATTGCTCTTTAATTCAAAAAAGAAAGTTAATAAATAACACAAATAAATGATGCTGTCACACACACAAAAAATGATGTGAACAAGAGTGACAGTGGATTAGTCAAGGTTGTACACAGGCAAAATCACTCTCAGGACATTCCATTTAAGTCTTAATGAATGTTTGTGTCCACTCAAAATCCCTATGTTGAGACTTAATCTCCAATATGGAGGAAAAAGCAGAGGAAATAGATTAGGTTATGAGGACTCTGCTCTCACAGATTAGATTAATGCTCCTATGGAGAAAGCCTGAAGGTACTTGGTTGCTCCTTTCAACATGTGAGGGCAGCCAGAATTTTTTAAGTTCAGAAGTGAAGATAGCAAAGTGTGGCAAATTACTACACTCAGATGTTATTATGAAGTAAAAAGCAATATTATCCAGCTATAGAAATTAGAATGGAAATTAAATGTATGATTTGGGTAATTAGAGGGAAAAGGGAAAAGACACTTATCGTAGTTAAATAATGAATTAAGGGGTAACATTGAAGATCCATTCATACTGAATATAACTGTGAGAATATCTGCCTGTATGAATGCTGATAGCATACTCAACAAGGAAGGTTTACAGCACATTCTGCAGGGCATATGATGTATTCAAGCACATTTACCTCTGCCCAAAGAGCTGCATCCATGTAATATTTAAAGAGTTGATGATCAGAGCATAGTTTCCCTGAGAGATGATTTCACTCAAAAGAGTGTTTCACAGTATATATGTAAAGACTAGGAATGGTGGAAAAAAGTTATATTACCTAGTGTGATTGATCATAGTTATTTATAAAACAAATTAATACTTTAAAAATATTTTGGGGGCTGGGGATGTGGCTCAAGAGGTAGCGTCCTCACCTGGCATGCACGGGGCACTGAGTTCGCTCCTCAGCACCACATAAAAATAAAATAAAGATGTTGTGTCCACTGAAAACTAAAAAAATAAATAAATATTTTAAAAATTCTCTCTCTCTCTCTCTCTCTCTCTCTCTCTCTCTCTCTCTAAGAAAATATTTTTGATTGTAGATGGATACAATACCTTTATTTTACTTATTTATCTTTGTGTAGTGCTGAGGATTGAACCCATGGCTTCACATATGCTAGGCAAGTGCTCTGCCATTGAGCTACAACCCCAGCCCATAAATGAATATTTATCTAATATTTATATATAATATAATTTTAGAGAAGAGAGATAACAATGTCTCAGTAGCTACAGTAAGACACTGTGGCATATGCTACAGAATATGTAGAGATAACATCCATCAAAGAGAAGGGTCATTCTGGAAAGTCTACAAAACCTAAGAAATGGAATAGTTCAAATAGGTTCTGAATTTGGCAAATAGGATAAGGTAAATAAGCAAGCCTATCCAGCTAGATGGAATGCAGGGATTTATATGCTAAGCTCTAGTGACAATAAGGTAGGAAAAAGACAAGGAAACCCTAGTGCATGGTGCTCAATACCTACATTAAGTTGACTTTGGAAGGTGAACCTTGGATGGATAGCTTAGAATTTCATTTACAAGAAATTCAGAGATGAGGTCTTACTTCTCCCAGTGCTTTCTATTCTCCTTCTCCTTCTTCTTCTTTTTAACCAGGGATTGAACCCAGGGGCACAGTCAGGGTCTCCACCAAGTTGCTTAGGTCCTCACTAAGTTGTTGAGGCTGGCTTTGAATTCACAATCCTCCTGCCTGAGCCTCCCAAGCCTCTGGGAATACAGGCGTGTGCCATTGTGCCCAGCTCCCTCAGAGCTTTCTTACAAGGAAGGAGTTGAAAAGAAAATCCAGAGATAATTTCTAATGCAATATATAAATATTATTTTCAATGCTGGACATAGCATCAAAATAAATCTACAACCTGATGAGTTAAAATAGAGGAGACTCCCAAAAGTAAGCCAATGAGAAATCAGACATGAATAAAAAGATTTTGAGTGGAAGACAGTAAAATAAAGAAGAACTAAATTCTGTGCCAATGACAATAGAGCAATGATGGATTTTTCAGGAATATCTCAAGTCTTACTGTCACTAGGGGGACTGGCCTGAGAGTGCACTAGAATCTGTGAGGCATATTCACCCCTGGCATGGTATGCTGACAGACGAACTAAGACCACTGAGAAAAATATTATTTTCACTCCTAGGCATGAGGAAGTCAGAGTATTATTTTAAATCTACTCAACACATTGGAAAAGGGTGGTCCCTACACTGTTTTCAAAGGTCCTCTGTGCTTCTAGGAGTAGAGCTGGTCATCCAGCTACAGAGAATGGAGCCAGGACAAGGCAGTGGATGGCAGTCAACCATAGTATCACATACTAATACAGAATTCCTGACTTTACATAAGAATTTCTATTTGCCCTAGAATTTTCTAGTGATCCATGGGAATTTCCTAGGATATTGATGATACACCAAATCATCAATTTTATGCATCAAATTTCATCAGTGTGTCAAAGAGACAAACAAGCTCTATATAGTGATGGTGTAATATATCTCATAGGTTCAATGGAACTTAGTTCCAAGAGATATTTATGAATGTAACAATAAAAAAAAAGAATTCTATGGTCAAAAAGCATGAGACTGGGTTCAATAAAGTTAAACATTTCTTTATTGCAGGACTTCTCAGAACCATAGATATGTAAATTTATTTTGACTTTCCAAGAGTACTTTTGAATATTATCTGACCAGGGATCATATTTTAAAAGTTCAGGTAGTAAAAATACTTCTCAGTAAAATGTAATTTATGAGATCTTTTATAAGAAAAAAGATACAAAAGAATTCTAATGTTGCCTTCTTGTTAATAGTATTAATGCATTGCTTGTTTAAGATTTAAAAAAAGTACTAGAGAGAATCTTGAAGGTGGACAAAGGGAGATATATGCAAGATGTCCCTAATAGACCGTGTTTATAATAGCCCTATTTAAAAGTTCATCTGCAAGAAAACAGACAGATTACACAAAGGAAAATCATGCAACTACAAAAATAAAATAAACAACATTTCACACTGTAACACAGATAATAAAACTATTTTTAAAAAACAAAGGAATGAAAAACACAAAATTCAGAGTGAGTAAGGGAGCCAAGTGGACTGAAAACAGTAGAAACAAAGATAGATCCAACAGTATTGGTAAGTCCTAGCTCTTAACTTTGGATTTATTTATGGGTGTTCATTTTCTTATGTTTCATAGTACATATACATGCTATATTTTCCGTACATCTATCAAATATTACATAATAAAATGTACTGTTCAAAACTAATTTTTGCTTGGCACATAACAGACACTCAAAAAATATTTTTAATGAGCAACATTATTAAACCAAGTGGGATACCAAAGTGACACAGCTGTCTAGTAAACATTTAGCAATGCCCAGAGATGTCAGGAGCCATCCACAGGTAGCATTTGGGTCACCATGCATGGAATCCTAGTGGATAGAGACATGTGGTGTCTGGAATTGACCCGTGGACATTTTCTCTGGTCAATTGCCCAGGGACAATGTGAATCTCTATCACACTCTGCTGTGACCCACACAGCACCTGAGATGGGTGTGACCCGCCAAGATGTCAACTTGCTCACAGCAAGATATTACAAAACAAGACTCCACCCCTGAATCCTTGTCCCTGCCTTTGATATACCCCCTTAAATAAACCACTGGAGATTGCCTTAGCCAAGATATCTCTGAGGTTCATATATATTTTCCTTTAAATGTTTAACTTAATTAAGAATATTTAGTCCAGAAGGACTTTCCGACTCAGTAGGTCTAAGGTGATGCCAAACAATGATCTTTAAAGTCTTATCTATTCTTCACCCATTCTACTAACCAAGCACAACAGTGCTGTATGTGAGTTTCTCAGGAGCCACTGGGAAGTATTCTCTAGAGAAGAAAGAATAAGGTAGAATTTTGGAACTGAAACTTAACAGTAAATCAAGTGCTGCCTGATTTTCCCAAAGTCTCAGAGCTCTTCTGGGTGGAAGAGAAAATATCTCCACATTACATTCCCTGCAAGAGGTTTGTGTGAGGTGGATATTTTCCTAATGGTAAATGTACAGGATGGACAATCTGTAAGAGCACTTGGGTGGTTTGGGAATGAAGATGAGATTCAGTGCCGCATGGCACTTCCTCCTCTCAAAAACATTCAAGTTATTTAACCAACACCAATATAGACATTCTGTTTTTTTTTTTTTTTTCCATGTGTAAAAGAAATCACCCTTTCCCTCAGGATCTCTGGCTTTGCAAAATAATTTATATAGAAACTGAAGAATACTATGGGGAAAGGATACAAATAGTTTACATTTTGTCTAAAATTCTTTCTGAGAAAAGTCAGCTCCAAGCGATCTATAAACAAGGACTCTTAGAAAATCTAAAGCATTAAGATGTCTCAGAAGTTCAAAACCAAAAATATTAGAAGAAAACAGAAACTTATATTTATGAGGTACTTTGAATATTATAAAGTCGTGTGCAGAATCTGGAGAAGTGATTTGACAGTTAATTATATATTACTTTAAGACATCGCTACACTTAAATTTATTGTTCATTGTTGATGTGTATTAGTGTTTTGCTTTCCAATCAAAAAAGAAAAAAGTGGGTGGGGGGAGCAGGGAACTTTCCATCACAAGATATTCATGGAAATACTAGTAAAGTGAATCTTTCCAAGTCAAGTTACATAATTCAAGTTATAAAATGCCACAGTTGAAGAATAAGTGCCTGTACCATCTCAGCATCTGATGTAGCATAGGTCAGAACTGGAAAACAGGTTTAATGACTCATTTTCAAAAAGTTACATCTTCTGTTGTTCACTGAAACTTTCACCTCTTTCCACCTTTCTCACTGTATTCTAGACATGTTGTGATGGCTACATTCCTACAGAACCAGCAGAAGCCACACAGCCTTTTTTTGGTCTATCTTTGGAAGTCATAAAGCACTACTTCCACTCTAGTCAAAGGCCTATCATCATTCAAGATAAGGGAAAACAGGATTCATCTCTTGGTAGCAGAAATGTGAACATCACATTCAAAGAAGAGAATAAGAGACCAGATATTTGATGATCATCTTTGGAAAATATAATCTGCCACAGATTGCTCACATACATCTATTTTTTTTTCCTCCTAAAGTTTTACTAAAACAACAGTGAACTGATTCCCTACCCAAGGCAGAAACCCAAAAACACAGGGAGAATGAAAGAAGAAGCAACAAAAACAAAATTCTAGAAGCTGGAAAGCAGATGTTCAGCTGGCAAAAGACTTAACAGACCCCAGAAAACGGAATATTATATTTGCAACAAGGAAAGCTGAAAACACATTAGATTTATGACACAGAATCCATCAAAGGCTCAGCATATGATGGCATCAGATACCATTGTGAGTGTGAGAAGGAAAGTGCTAAAAATAAGAATTTTAAGAACCAATTAAATCTAGCTTCTCTCCCCAGATTTAGGCTGTGAAATGGCCACTCTTCTCCCAGGTTGTACAATACTGGAGACAGTTTCTCTTGAAAGGGTAAAACAAGTTTTAGACTTGGGAACACCTTCTAGAGTTAAGGGAAAAGGTAACACGGTAAGAAAAGGGGGGATAAGTACGTCCACCAATGACTGACATACACAATTCTGCTTCTCTAATTGACATCTAGAGAACTAGAAGCTAGGCCTTCACCCTCCAGGCAGAGGATGGGGCACATCATTTCTAGTAAGTCTGAGCACTTCATGACAATGTATCTAAAGGTCACAAAACCAAAATGCTCAGGTATACTCTGTTGTGACACTCACAGATAAAAGGACCCTCTCATATCTCATCTCCCAATCTCCTTTTTGGGTCCTCCAAAATCAGATGGATTCCTGAGGAAATTCTGAAATATGATAAGTAACAAAAATATGAGAAGTAAAGACAAAAGATTCTACAAAGGGGAGAGAACTTCAAAATATGTATCATTAACATCAATTGATGTTAAGAAAAGACATTGCAACTATAGGGAAAAAAGAAGAAGAAGAAGAACTGAGTACAGGTAAGAGGAACATCCAGAGAACCAAAATAGCTCTCAGATATTAACAGTATGATAGAAAATAAGGTTAAAACCTTCACACACACACACACAAGAAAGAGAAATGTGTCAGAAGAAAGTTAAAAAGATGGCAGTGAGTTCCAGGTCACCTGACTTGTAAGGATTACCTTGAGCTGGTAAATTGACCAAAGTAGATTTGATAAAAATTGTTTGAAATTATGAACATAACTGGTAATAAAAATAAAAACCCTTCTAGATACCACTTATCAGTGGCAAGGATGCAAAGAAAACATTGATTCCTTATGGCATAACAGAAAACAGGATATAAAAAAATAATTTAAAATAAAGGGGAAAAAAAGAATAATGACAGGATAAACCCACAAGGTCCAAGTTAAAAATAACATTGTTCCAAAAATGTAAAACTGAAAATGTTAAGACAAATAATTAAAAACCAATTTCCAAAATTCAAGGAACAAAAGTTTCCAGTTGAGAGACCTATTAAATGCCATTGTAATAGATACAAATAAGCCTGTATTCAACCACATCATTGCAATACTTCAGAATGTTGAACACAGATAAAATCAACAGAGAGAGAGAGAGAGAGAACCTAAAAAGTAACAGAAATGAGAGTAGCCTCAGACTTTTCTCAGGAGCAACTTTTTGGAAACCAGAAATATTGAAAGCTAATTAAGAAATGCCTTTATAAATGCTCACCATCTCTAGCAGTCAGAGAAATGCAAATCAAAACCACCCTAAGATACCATCTCACTCCAGTAAGATTGGCAGCCATTATGAAGTCAAACAACAATAAGTGCTGGCGAGGATGTGGGGAAAAGGGTACACTTGTACATTGCTGGTGGGGCTGCAAATTGGTGCGGCCAATTTGGAAAGCTGTATGGAGATTCCTGGGAAAGCTGGGAATGGAACCACCATTTGACCCAGCTATCGCCCTTCTCAGACTATTCCCTGAGGACATTAAAAGAGCGTACTATAGGGATACTGCCACATCAATGATCATAGCAGCACAATTCACAATAGCTAGACTGTGGAACCAACCTAGATGCCCTTCAATAGATGAATGGATAAAAAAAAATGTGGCATTTATACACAATGGAGTATTACGCCGCACTAAAAAATGACAAAATCATGGAATTTGCAGGGAAATGGATGGCATTAGAGCAGATTATGCTAAGTGAAGCTAGCCAATCCTTAAAAAACAAATGCCAAATGTCTTCTTTGATATAAGGAGAGCAACTAAGAACAGAGCAGGGAGGAAGAGCATGAGGAAAAGATTAACATTAAACAGAGACGAGTGGTGGGAGGGAAAGGGAGAGAGAAGGGAAATTGTATGGAAATGGAAGGAGACCCTCAATGTTACACAAAATTACATATAAGAGGTTGAGAGGGGAAAGGGGGGAAAAAACAAGGGAGAGAATTGAACAACAGCAGATGAGGTAGAGAGGGAAGATGGGAGGGGAGGGGAGGGGGGATAGTAGGGGATAGGAAAGGTAGCAGAATACAACAGTCACTAATATGGCATTATGTAAAAATGTGAATGTGTAACCGATGTGATTCTGCAATTTGTATTTGGGGTAAAAATGGGAGTTCATAACCCACTTGAATCAAATGTATGAAAGATGATATGTCATGAGCTTTGTAATGTTTTGAACAACAAATAAAAAAGAACACAATGAAAAACAAAGAAATGCCTTTATATTTTTACAAGTGGATGAGTTCTATACAGATATGAACTCTCACTAAGATAGAATAAAAGTAAAGACATTTTCATGGAAGGCAGTCTGAAAACTTTTACCCCTATCTATCTTTTCTCAAGGAGCTCCCAGAGGCTGTGCTCCAGAAAACAAGAAGAAGAAGAAGTTGTTTTAATAAGCACAGGAATCAGGAAGGTGCACAGGGATGAAAAGATGAATCCCCAGGAGAGTGGGAACAGAACATCCCACAATGACAGAATGTGAGCCAAAGAGCACAACCAGTCAGAGAAGCAGGTCCGAGGTTCAAGGAAATATTTCTAGAACATGAAACTAAGAGAATACTTGATGCACAAGAGCTTGTGGTTGAAAAGGTGATATATGTGTAGGCAATCAAAACTGCACAGCTTCTCATATTGTAGAAATCTGAAAGTTGCACCAGGCATGCAAGTAATAGACTTTACTAAACAAGTCAGCTGTGATGCATTTATACAATTGTAATTATTATGTGAACAGTGAAAGTTGATCCAATCAAAATCATCATTTAACTTTACTGGTGGAGAGATGGGAAGGGTGGGCCTATTTGCTACAGGGATAGGGAGCAAAGGGATGAGGAAAAATCACATTTTTCAATACTGGGAATCAGTAGATTGTACCTGACACTGAAAAACCAAGAGGCAGCACTATAAATGCTTCAGTTAGCAACACGAAAATACATGCCAAAATAATCAGCTAAAAGTGGTTTCTGGGGAAGATACTAAGGAGCTGTTGTTTTTCATTAAAACCCTTATATAGTTTTTTGAATATTTAGTCTGTATATACAGGTTTATTTTACCTTTAATTAAAGATAAAAATATGGGAAGGCATCATTCAGTCAGGACTGACCACATGGACTTATTCAGAATTGTCTGAATTAAAGCATATTGTCAATGTGGTTTAACCAAGCCAGCAAGGAAGTACACACTATCCGAACTTAGCTACCTGACATCTCTGTTGCCTGGACCGGTGCCAATCTAATCTTCTCTTGAAAAATCAAAGGCATTTTTTAAGGTTTCCACTGTTATAAAGTCAGTTTCATTACTGTATTCTATTCTTTCTCATATCTTTTCAAGTAGGTAGGCATTCATTGGCAGGCTTTTGAGACTGAAATTATGCATCCAAGGCAATCATGAACTTACAAAAGGCCATTTTCAATTGATTTCAAGAGTGTATGTCTTTAAGTAAAGATGGAATTTTATTACCTAATTACATAGTTATTCTTACGTTCTAAGACATGCTATGGGAACAATTATACTACATTTGAAAATAGCACTCCTTGACCATTTCTTTGATGCATTACAAGTTTCCTTAAGTGTCTCATCACTTTAAGACTAATTACAAATGGCCTTTGCAACAAGACCATAAAATTTCTGCTTCCACATACTTGGAATGAATCAGTTTTTTAACATACTAAGTCAAACATAATATTCAATGCCCATAAGATTGTATAAATATTCTCCCAAGTAATAGCAAGTTAAATTTTGAGTTACAGTTAAATATAAGGAGTTTAAACTTGAACTGTCATTTGCATCAAGAATTAAGTTCTTAAAATCTGATTTTCTTAATTTTTTTTCAGTATTTCAAAGTGGTACTATCTTTAGAAAATTCTCCCTGGATATTGTCTTTAGATGAGTCTAAACTTAGTAAAATTTTATTGGAGGTTTTCTGATTTTTCTTACTAGAAAACACAACAAAGTATCTGTTCATCATACAGTGAAAAAAAAAAGATTTAAATGTCAATGAAGTTTAAATATTTTCTGCAAATCAAATGTTGTTAAAATAAGTCCCACTATAATGAAAATTATATTAAAAGTAAGCATTTTCTAGTCCATGAAAATTGCCATTAATACCTGACAAAATGAAATTAGAATTCAGCTAAAGAGTTTGGTCAGACTCCTGCAGTTATAATAGAAATAATTTGGCCATAAAAAAAGATAATTAAAATTTGCAGACATTTCCCTATGTACATCAAGTATATAGATATTCATGCCCTAAGTAAAGCACATTTGTGGAGGGAAAGGGTATAACATCACCTTTTATTCATCCCAACTTCAGACAAATGGTACACAATATCTATTTTAAAGTTGCATATTTTGCATTTATATTTCTCTCAAAACAAAATTCTTCCTAGCAACCCTTTGGTTGGGCTCAGCTCAGTGTATTGCATTCCTCTTGAAAATTCAGTCAATAACTGTTCAAGACTTTGGGCATACTTCGTCCTTGAAGCCTCATTGGTCCATTCATTTTGATCATTTTACTAAGAGTGTAGAAATGATAATTAATATTACCTAAAGGGGAAAAAAATACCAATCTGGTTCATCTACAAAGATTTACCATACTTTTTGTCAAATGAATGTTATTCTCATTTTCCAAAAACAACTTAATATGTTTATCATCATGGATTTTGCATTCCTAAACAACAGAAAATCTATAAACCTGCTTTAAGTCACTACAACATAAGAATGGACAATACATTCTTTTCTAAATCTAATCTGCCCATTGTTGCTGAGATCCTCAACATTTTTTGCTTTTTGCATGACAGATTTAGGTGAAAGATAATGCAAAGCCACATAAAATATTTCACCACATTAAATTTAACTCCCTAAGCATACCAGGAACTCATGCATTTCCTAGAACTAAAAACCATTACCTTACACTTCTTGTGATTTATTTTGAGATTATATTTTGTGCACTACTCAAAGAAAGCATTCAGCTGCTTCTGAAGGCCAACTGGGGTTTGAGAGATTAATGAATACTGAATCTTCAGCATTAAAAAAAGAATAGTCACACATATGTTAAAAACATTTTGGGCATGAAAACTATGCCAAAAGTCTCAGTGATATCATGTAAATGGATGCTAAATAATGAAAGGCCAGCTATCCCATCATCCTCTCCTCTGAAGGATTTGACCATAATCCAGCATGTATCCTTCAACCTGTAAATTATTAACTATAGCTAAAAGGAGACTTAGGAAATTTCATAGTGACTCATATTCACTCCTGATATTTGATATTTGCATAAATAAACCTTGTCTTTATGAGGCTGGAGATTGAATTTTGGGCTAAATTACCCTACTCCAAGACATCAAGCAAAGATTATTTGGGGCCAAAATCTGATTAATATAAGAGAAGTGAGACAAAAACAGTAAGTAAATATGCATAAAAATAGACTTTGGCAAGATGGATATAAAAATGGATGGGAAAAAATAGAGGGACAGAAAAGGAGAGCAAATTAGAAAGAATTCTGCAATTTATCATATAACAAAGAAGGTCCAGACAAAAGCATCCCTATATTTGTCAATTTCTTTCCCAGTGGCATGTCTCTGTTCAGGATAGCTACTGTTGTGATGGCTATAGTATACAGATTACACACTAAACTAAATAAGAATGTTTGAGAAACATATTCAAAATCATTGATAATTTATTATACAGTCAATTGTATGTATGCATGTGAATGTGAACCTGGGTATACAAGCATACACATTTATATAGATCCACCATCCAGAATAAAGCATGGGTGTCTTCTGTACTAAGACAGGCATACAAAGTACTACCCCACTGTGACAAACTTAGCCATGGGCAGATGCTAGAACAAATTTACGATGCCCAGAAAATTTGAGTATCTGTACTCACAAGGTGCCTTTCATGAGTCCATAAGCCAAATGGAAGGGGGAAAAACACAAACTCTGGAAGTAGTTTAACTATGTGGATCACAGTTATCCAGCTTCATGCTGAAGGCATGCAGAAGTTAAATGCTGTATTTTATTTTTACTTCTTTGTGCATGATTCTTTGAGGCTCTCTGCTTTCAGTTTCTAACAAGATCTAGTTTAGGTTTCTTCTACCAATAATGTATCTACAAGGAATTACAGTATAAATCTTAAATATTTTCACAGTATATTTAATCCTTATGATTTTTATGTTGTCATTCTTGTTATTTTATCATAATCAATTCTAATTGTATATTTCAGAAAAAAATTATACTTGAAAGGTATGTACTTTCCCTGAGTAGAATCTTGTAAAAAGGATTCTAGTCACTAATTTTATTCAATTTTTAAAAGCAGAAATGACTTATAATATTTAAGTATTTTTAAAAATATATTAAATAATTGTGTTTTAATTTAGAAATTACAAAGTATTAAACTTAAAAACTAGAGCTCAGTATTTTGTATGGGCACATAGATAAGAGTTCAGGAGTGGAGCTGTTCATCAGAAAACTATTAGTTCCTTTACTCCCACAGTTAAATTTTCATGAAACAATTTCCAATTTACTAGAAGATTCAGTTGCTCAGAACATTCTATTCCCTAGTCATATTAATCCTTCACTTATTTAATAATAATAATAATAATAATAATTCTAACTAGCCTATATTTACTAGAATTTTTATGGGGAATGAACTCAGGTGTGCTTAACCACTGAGCCACATCATTTTTAAATATTTTACTTAGAAACAGAGTCTCACTAAGTTGCTTAGAGCCTTGTTAAGTTGCTGAGGCTGGTTTTGTATACATAATCTTCCTGCCTCAGCCTTGTGAGTCACTGGGATTATAAACATGTGCCAAGGCCCTTGGTTAATAGTAGAAATTTGAGTCCTGTAGCCTATACCCCTCTACTGTGAATACTACATTACATGGCAAAAGAGACTTTTCAAATGTAATTGTTTGCTTATCAGCTGGCTTTAGGATAAGGAAATTATGCCTGGATTATCTAGGTGAGTCAAATGTAATCTCATGAGCCCTTATATACAAAAAGAGGAAGACAAAATAGTCAGTGAGAGAGATGGACCTGAAGAAGTCAAGGGATTCAAATCATGAGATGTATTAAACTTGGCACTGTTGGCTGGAAAATGGAGGCGCCCACTTTTCAAGGAAACAGGGTCCTCAGTCCTACAACCATAAGGAACTGAATCTTTTAATAAACCTGGAAGCAGATTCTTCCTCAGAACCTCTGAACAGGAACCTAGGCTGGCCAACACCTTTATTTCTGTCTCTTAAGACCCTAAGCAGAAACCCAGCAGAGGCTATCTCGACTCTGGTCTAGAGAACTGTGAGATCATGCATGGGTATTAATCACTAAGTATGTGGTAGTTTGTTGTAGTTGCAATAAGAAACTAATACTCCACA
This sequence comes from Marmota monax, assembly GCF_021218885.2. NCBI lineage: Eukaryota > Metazoa > Chordata > Mammalia > Rodentia > Sciuridae > Marmota > Marmota monax. Next base: position 24,412,708 of record NW_026692201.1, read on the forward strand.
GCAGAGTGCTTACATGTGACAGGCACTGAGTAATTTATTTATATAAACTCATTAAATCTTCACAACCACCTTATAAGTAAAATGCCATTTTTAGGTAAGAAGATTAAGACAGAGATTATAAGTGAATTATGACATAAGTAGTAAGTGACAGAGCCCAGAGTTGAACACAAGAAGTCTGACTTCAAAGACTGGGATATTAAGACTACCATTGGATTGTGTAGAATTGGGGTCAGGCTTAGAGGTAGAGGGGGAGAGAATGAGAGAGGATAACAAAAAGAAAAACAAAACATTGGCTACCAGAAAATTAGAAGAAAAATTTCATATGTGTGTGTGTGTGTGTGTGTGTGTGTGTATCATCAGGTACTTGCATAAATTATTTTTAGATATTGATTTTATTTCTAGCATCCACAGCAAATTGGAGTATGCTGGGAAGTTGCTTCATGCTGCACAGAATCAGCTGAAATTACGTATAAAGAAAACAGCTGTCTCACTTTGCCTGTGAGAATTGCCGGGACTTAAATGATACACTTTCACCATGTTCATCTAGAACATCAAGTGGAGCCTCATTAATGGAAATAGATTTTGCTCTTGAATAACCAGGCATTGCTGCCTTTTCACATATCTCTGGCACAGTCAGGTAAATCTGAAGTAGCAAGACAGTTTTCACTATTGAAATTTGCTTCGTAAGCCATGACCCTGTCTATAGAAAACTCCACCTATAAGAGATAGCGTGTACTCACAAGCTCTTCAGCCTTCTAGGTCCCCATTTAGCCTTTCTGGTTTAGAGATGCAAGTGCTGACCAAAATGAGTCCTTACCACAGTGTGAAGGAGAATTCTCAGGAAATTCTTCTTAGAGATCTCTAACTGATCTGAAGTAAACCAATAGATCAATTTCAGAGACATTTAGAAATCAAATGGGAAAAATATTTGTCACAACTTGCAAAAAATACTCATTAGAAGTGGAAAAAACTATGAGTGTGCCCCTTGACCCCCCATGATACAAATTCTAGTTGTAGGGATGCTCCATGAAAAAATATTTTAAATCAGAACACTACGAACAAAAGCGGTTAGATAAATTTTAATATGGGGAAAATCAAGGCAATCCATTTAGGAACAAATAATTCATATTATAAGTACAAAACAAAGTTCTGAACTAATAGTTATAGTCAAGAATAAAGGACCTACAATGGGTAGAAACTGTTTGCATTAAGCTGCCATCATTTTAAAAGCCAACTACATACTGTGTGTGATTAGGCAATTTTATTATGTGAGGAAAACAGTGGGTAATTATTATTTTCCTCTTACATGAAAGTATGGTACATCCATTTCTGATATACAACTGGGGTAGCCATGAATCGAGTTGTCCTTGAAAGATGGATCTGCTGTGAGGAGTGTTTTCTGTAGACAGCCTCTGGTGCTGCATCATGGAATCACTGCAGCATTCCCGCTGAGGCCACACTTTACCCAGACAGCTTAGGGACAATGGCAGGGCACATCAGTGGTTCTATACCTGCCCTATTCCTGCTCAGAGTGGAACTATTCTGATGGCCACTCTTCTCTCTGATGCTAGCCATAACCTATCCAAAACATTGTCAGATCTGTGCTGCTCTTCTCCCCATCCTCCTTCTCCCTTATCTTTTTATGAGTATCAGGCATAATCATACGCACATTCTTCCTCTCCCCTTCATCCTCTGTGAACACTTCCTTAAATCTATTGCATTTCTAAATCCATGTTGACATCTTCTTCCATGCTAACACTGTTGGTACCAGAAGTGATCTGATAAAAAGTGGTAAAATGGGAGCCAGATACCTTTCTACCTGGCTAGAAGGAGGTAGATCATCTCTGGCATAAGGAGGAAGCTTAACTGCTAAAAATTTTGTCAGTGGTGACCTGGAAAATGATTATGTGGAAGGGAACATGTTTACTAGTGTAAAGATACAGGAGTTTGAAATCTGTGATAAAACAATATATGGGGTATATATGAGTGTATATGAATTAAGTATATATGAACAGTAGAATTGGACAGTTATTGCTAAGTTGCACTGACACTTATGCCCTGTAGAGGGACAATGAGAAACTTAAATTAGAGAAGCAAGAGTTAAATGTTTATAAAGTCATACAGCCTTTTTGGTAGCTTCTAAAGAGGCCTCATTTTGTGCAGTGCAAAAGTAACCACAGAGGAGGAATAAGCACAGGACTCAAGTGTTATGCTCATGAAGCTCCAGAATCCTTTCAATGACCAGCCAAGTCAGGTCTGTAGACTAAGACCAGGCCTCAAATTGTGAAGAGTCTAAACATTAAGACAAGGGATAGGAAGGACTAAATAGATGCTCCAAAGAAATGTGGCTTTGTAGACTACCCTGAAACCATGTAGCCTACAGAGGCAGCCCTCCCCTTATTAACAGATGGCAAAAATCCCATGCAGGAGACATTCCAGAGGTCTTTCTTTCTACAAAAGACAGATATTCAGAAGAAGCTATCACCTCTTCTAACTGCCAGCCTGGTCCTAAGGGTAATTCTCAGCACAACTCAGTTGGGTTTGTAAGGGACCAAATAAGGCAGGAAAGGCATTACACATCAAAGAAATAAGGTTAGAAATCTTGGACTGACAAAAGCTAGGGGAGGACCTAGGACTGGATTTTGAAGGAGCTTAGTTAAGACAACCTGAAAGTAATATTGAATGAAGAGTAATTCATTCACTTGGGGACATTTTCTTGTGATATGGGTTTCATATATTGTTAAGAACTCCAAGAAATAGGGCAAAATCACCATTTGGGAGATTTTTAGAAGCTTAGAAAAAGAAGAGGCCCATGCCAAGCAAAGTTGAAATGCCTGGGTTGACATGGCAGATAGAGGAGGATGTGACTAAATGTCCAGGGCTGGCAATAGGGGAAGTGGCCATGAGCCTGACTCATTAATAGTCTAAAGGGCAACAGAGCCAAGAGGTAACATTTCACTGCTAGAATCCATGAGCCACAATTATCATAATAACTTAAAAGGGAGTTAACCCACAAGGACTTGGGAAAATGGTAACTTGTCTTTCACATCCTCGGGGAAAAAAAATAACAACAATAGGGTACTGCTTAATATCTAACAAAAATGAAAGCAAACAACTGGTATGACTCATTTCCTGAGAAAGTCTGTATATGATCAAAAAAAATGCAGTTAATTCTTCCACAGAGGAAACTACATCCATGACTGTATACTGGAGAAAGACTATGCTACAACATTTTAAGGATTATTAGATATACCTTTCTGAACTGGCATAGGTACCTAGAGACTGAATCCATCATCATAACACCCTCATTAAAGTTGGATCCAGGTTATTGGTGGAATCTTGTATAAAATTCAGTTTACGGGGGATCATTGGGTCCACAGACCAATGAACTATGCATTACTATGGGGGGAAGGTGAGTGAAGACTTCTAAAACTGCCCCACCTCTCAGCCAGGATAGTAAATCAAAACCAATATCATAACATAGGTTGGTGGTGGAGACTGCTAGTATCATTAAATCTCCATACTATATGAGTACAGTGTCCACCCAGTTTGGTCCTTGGGAAAGTATCAAAAGTTCCACCATCTAGCAGCTCTGAGTACATCTGCCAGATCAAACATGGTTTTATTGCTAGAGGAGATAAATAAGTCATTTTTCTCATTACAAAGGGTCAGCTGTCATGGTATTTACCTGGAATGGACAAAAATGTTCTTATAGTTTGTCTTAGCTTTTTAGGTGCTATAACTAAAAGATCTGACCAGAATAATTTGAGGAAAAGTTTATTGGAGGGCTAACAGTTTCAGAGGTCTCAGTCCATGGACAGTAAGTTCCATTCCTGGGGCTTGAGTTGAGGAAGAACATCATGGTGGAAAATTATGACAGAGGGAAATGGCTAACATGATAATGGGGCAGCAGAGAGAGAAAGAGAGAGAATCTCCACTCACCAGATACAAAATATATACCCCAAAGGCATGCCCGTAGGGATCCACCTCCTCCAGCCACAACCTAACCACCTTCAGTTACCATTCATTTAATTCCATCAGGGAATTAATTCTCTGATTGGGTTAAGACTGTCATGACCCAATCATTTCTCCTCTAAATCTTCTTTCATTGTCTCACACATGAAATTTTGGGGAACATCTCACATCCAAACCATAACATAGTTTTATTCCCAGGCCATGATAATTCTCTGACCTCTGACATAGTACCATCCAATGTGATGTGGGCTTTCTGGACCTCTCATAAAAAAAATTGCATGAAACCATTACATCAATAACTTCATGCTCCTCATGCAGGATGAACAAGAGATAATTAGAACTCTAGAGGCATTGTCAGGATACCTGCACTCACAACATGAGATATGAATTCTTTAAAAAACTGAGGTACATTCTACTTTTGTAAAGTTTTCATGGGTCCAGTAGTCAGGGTTGCAGGAATATCCAGGCTAAAACAAAACACAAATTGCTACACTTGGCATCCTCAACTATAAATAAGAAAGCACAAAACCTTGAGGACTTTTTTAGATCAGGAGGCAACACATTCCACACTAAGGAGTACTTCTTTGGCCTACATAATGGAAAACATGGAAGACTGCCAGGATTGAATGGGGCCCAGAACAGGAAAGGGCTCAGGAGCAGGTGCAGGCTGCAATGCAAGCAGTCATGTTGCTTGGACTGTATGATGCGATAGAGAAAATGGTATAGAAATGTCAGCAGGACAAAAAAATGCAGTGTGGATTTTATGGTAAGCCCCTGGAGGAGAATCAAAATGTGGGACTCTAGTTTCTAGTGCAAGTCCATGACATCTAAAATGGAGAATTATACACCTTCCAAGAAACATTCTAGCACATTCCAAGGTCTTAGTACTGATAAGATGCTTGATCTTGGGACAGTGACCATGCATTCAGCAATGCCCATTGCATTCTATGTGCTGTTAATTTTTTTTCCAGATTTCTTTTTGGTGCATTATAGTTGTACATATGTATGGGATTTGTTGCTACATATTTGTACATGCACATAATACACATATAACAATATAATTTGGCCAAGATCACTCCCCATAACTGCTAAATAGCCCAAGTTAGGAAGCTGAGCAGACCCAGTAGTAGTGGTCCACTGTAAGAAGAAATGATGTGCTAGGATGAACAACCAGGAGCAGAGAGCAGGTAGCCCCGGCCTTATGTCAGGTACTATGGTTTTACCAATGTCCCTCCATCTTCTTGCTCATATGACCATAATCAGGTCCTGCATAAACAGCTGACAGAGGAGGAAAATGCTCAAGCTTATGAATAATTTGGCTTGGCATGTGGGTGTAAATCCTAAATAATGGCCACTGCATTACAATTACATTCAGGGGTAGGATTCTGAGCAACCCTAATGAGATGTTCCTAATGGATGGAACTGCAAGTGGTTCAGATATACTTTGTATTGAAAGAGAAATTACCTGAAAAAAATATGCAGATATCTATGTAGTAGTCAGTGGCTTTATGACTGGTCAGTGGTCTGGAAAGAAAAGTACTGGAAGGTCAGAAATAAAGAAATTAATTACAGAACACTAGTAATCATATCTTTCTCAGTCCAGTGTTGGTACACATACTTTCATACTTAAAGCCTATTCCCACATTCACAAACATGTGAATCATCCATTATGGAAGAAGCAAACAATTAAATAGACAAAATGACTTTAGCTTGACTTAGTCATCAGCCACACAGAAATGGTATGATGGACATATAAACAAAGTTACCAAGGTGACAAAGTTGGAGGTACACTGCAACATGAACCCTCACATAAACTTGCACTTATCCAGGCCTACTTAGCTAAGATCATCTCTGAATGTCCCATCTGCTCTGAATGTCCCATCAGTACAGTATTCCCAGATGTCACTCTTCACCCAAGAGACCAGCCCATCACTTGTTGGCAGCTTGACTACATTTGGTCTTCTTTATTCTGGAAGGACTGACAGTTTGCCCCATAGAGAAAAATAACTCTTCTGAGTATAAGTTTGTTTTCTTGCCCACAGAACAACTACTGAGGTCTTGACAGAGTGCCTGATTAAACATGGAACACCTTGCAATATAGAAAGGACAATTGACTCTAATCCCAGGCAGAGGTGGTGTTGCTTTGACATATGGAGCAAGGAGGACTTTTTGTGGGGAAATATGGTGATCCATTTGTGCATCTCTCGATAATCCCTTGTTCAGTTGTAAGTAGATATGTGTACCAACACTGGACTGAGAAAGATATGATTACTAGGGTTCTGGCACCTCAGGAATAAAGATGTGGATCATAATACCAAGTTAGCAAAGAAGATAGCTGTGGATGAGGGACATTTAGAATGAATAGTGGAGGAGGCCATATTAATTACAGACCTAGAGCCAAATGAATTAACAGAAGTGTTATTCATATACTAACCTCACTGTTCTGACCGATTTCTCAGTAGGAGGAATCCACAGGAACTTTAGAGAAGCTGCTTTCCAAACACAGATGAAGTGGATCTATGTAACAAGAAATTGACTGTGGAAGCCACAAGACTGAATTCTCTTTAAAGAATAGGTTCAGTAACAGCCTCCAGTTGCTACACATTTGGTATCCATCACAGTAGTCACACTGGGGTCATACTCATAGGTGGGGATGCCACAGCTGGGCCATTCCCACACCATGGTAAACCTTTAATAGATGACATTTGTTCTGAGACAACACACAGATCTGAGTATGACTTTTTTTCCCAGCTTCACTGCAGTGTAATTCTGTGTCTACTGAACCTTCCTTCCCTCTTTCCCTACAAAGGTGTTAGACCTGCATTTGTAACCTGAGGTAGCCCTTACCTACTTCATTCTCTGTTCTCTTTCATCCTTAACAGGAATTCTCCCAATCAGTCTCTTACACATCTGTCAAGACTTCTACTTCCCAGAGACCCAAATTACACTGCAGCATTTCATTTCAGTAACTTTATAGAGAGAGAACTTGATACAAGTCTATATTTGAGAAGGTAGAGAAGCAACAGGCATGGAGACTTTTCAGTGGGTAAAATGTGACTATACTAATGACTTTTTTCCTTTGAGTTGATGTGATTAGAACTATTAGTTCTTATGGAGTGTGGATAAATTTTCCAAACATGAATATCCTTGGACGCAACTTATCTGAACAGTGGGTCAAAGACAGAACAAAGGGGGGGGGGGATAGAAGGACTGAAATAGGGGTAAAACTAGAAACAGATCTCATAGAGAAAAAAGCAAGTAGCCCTCAAAGCAAGTAATCACCCTTTCATGATAGCTTGTGAATGAAAAATGATGATATGGCTAACAAGTATTGTACTTATATGAAGTATACTTCTTGAAGAAACTAATACGATAATCTCCCCAAAGTTTCAGCAACTTAAGAATCGCTTTAAATTACTAATAAGAAAGCCTATGTTGTTCTTCCCTGGTATGGACATTGGAGTGTTGCTCTCAAGATAGTATTATCCAAAATGGACCATGTATCTGGCCTGGATTAGCAGTTTCCATTTTTATGTCCATTTTTATTTTTTCATTTTTACACAAACTCAGTAAGCCTCTGTTTTGTATCACACTCATAATAAAAAGTAGTACTAGTTTCTCACTAAAAACATGCATATACATAAGAAGATTACACTGTCAATCAATTTGTAGATTATTTGAAGCATCAGCCAAAAGCATCAGCAGTTACGGTAGATATTTTCGCATTGGAAGTGAATTTAAATAATAAATTGGTTCTGCATAGGCCACAAAAATAATCTTCAGGTAATAACTGTTACTTGTTCCTGAATCGGTCCAAATTTGGATTCATGATTCAAGTTGACATTGTGAACTATTTTATATTTAAAGAATATAAAACCTAACCAAGAGCTGAATTTGTCTAGTTTTTCCTCTTACACAGGCTAAACTTAATTTTGTAGTAGTTTTAGGAATTTAGGAATGATGAATCATTCACTTATATCAGTTTCAATTTCATCACCTTTTCATCCTCTGAATACATAATTGTTACCGTTTATTTTTAATTTACAAGGAAATTCACAAGGACAAGTTTGGCATTTCTTCACTTGTTCTAAGTTGTTTATGTGGTTGGATTCAGCTTTAAGGCTGAGATCCAGTTTACACTCATAACTCTCCTGTGCCTCTGACAAATTCTAGGGGGGGCTTGAAGAGAAGCATTATGTTCATGTGATAGGATACAAAACCACTGAGCTCATCCAAGGTGTCAGACTCAGGGGCTGATCCTTGCTTTTTCCTTTCCAATGTGTAAAAATAAACATCCCAATCTCCGGCTCCTCTGATTGCACCAGTCACAAGTTGTCAGATGATTCCTTTGTTCCTAAGCATTTTTAATAACTGGAAATAACAGTTTTAGCCCCATCTTCAAAAGGCAGCATATTTTATCCAAACTATTTCTTAACAATTCCAAACCCAAAGATAGGGTTTTAAGTTTCTTAGTGGCAGGAAGTTAGCTAAACTTTTTCTTTTTGATGAAGGATGTCAAAAGAACAACTAGATCTTTGTCAGACTCCAGCCTTGAGGAAAAATTTTAAATGAGAATTATAGCATCAATGTTGTGCTTCTAATGTTACTTTATTCTTTATTAATTCATTAACCAGGAAGTTTTTCTTGATCATCTCCACTGTGCTAGATACAAAGGGGTAATACAAAATTAATAGTGCTCGATTCCTATTCAAGACTTTAAGGTCTAAAGGTACAGATAAAATTAATACACATGAACTATGTATAGAACAATGGAGGGTGAGCAATGTGGTGCTGACTTTAAGCGTTAACAGGTGTTTAGAACAAAGGCGAGACTGGTGAAAGTCAATGTAATAAAAGGAAGCTTTATGGAGGAAGTGGTGTTTAAAGGATGAAGGGAAAGAGTTAGTAGCATGGCAAGGTGGTTAAGAGCAATAGTTTTATAATGAGGCAAACCTTAGCATCCACATGGTTGGGGAGCTGTGGGGCTCAAAAAAAATAAGATAGCTTACATTTTAAGCTTCTTTACCTATAGGTAGTATTAACAAAAATCATAATACCCACTGCATTGTTTTGTTTTGTTCTAGAAAGTGGAATAACATATATAATGTGCTTAGCCATAAAAGTTAGCTATTAGCATTAGGCAAAGAGATGTGACACACTGAAGAGAAAAAGAACAAGTCAAACAAAGATGATATGGTGAATTCATGAAGACCTGCTTGGCTAGAATGCAGAATTGTGGTATAGCTTAATAGTGATAAGACCAAATAAATAAAGTAGCACCGTGTTAAAGGGAAGCATTGAAACCTGATATATATATATATATATTTGCCAATCATTCAAAATATAATTAGCATCAACCTTACACAGGGCATTTTGCTAGGTATTAAAGTTTCCATGATGAAGATTTGTATTTTTCCTGTCCTCACAGATGGAGTCTTGTAGGAACTAATAAAAATGTTAAAATATTTTGAGTGGTAAAGGAGAAATACAAAAGTTACAAAATTTTGTATATTACTGTGGATTTTATAAAAGATGTTGATGTTGAAAAAGAAGCTTTTCTAACCATAGAAATAATTACTTTTAGCCTGTGTGAGATAAGAAATATGATTAGCCATGACACACAACTGTCAGAGGGAAAGCAATACTCACTGTCTACATAACACTAGTCAATCACTTTCATAGGTCAGTCAGTGCTATAATGCCAACACAAAATTGGATTGAACTGTTGATCAATCTCGTGGAAACGTAGCTTCGGTTTTTAAGACCCCTTTGAAACCTGCATACGTAGCTTTTACTTTCCACAGACTTTAGGCTGGCTCAGTGTATCGCATATTTCTAGTCTGAACCTACTCATATTCTGGCTTGGTATAATTCTTGTTAGCCTACTATGATTTCTTTATCTCAGCATGACTTTTTCTTTCTCCTCCCCATAACTCCCAACTTCCTTTCTATTTTTTATAAGGTGGTGTGAGGCCAAACACCTCCTTTCTCTCACACCTGCTTTCTCATATATCCTCACTCAATTAAAAAAAAAAAATTCTCAGCATTTCACTGTTCCCTTCAGTGAAACAGCCACAGATTTTATTCTTTCCCGAAATACTATCTTTTTATATTCATAGAGGTTCTATACAAATAGATTTAACAGAAGAAGAGTTCTATTAAGTCTATTTGTATGGATAAACATTATGCAAATATATTTCATATATCATAGGTATTTCTAATCAGAGGTGGTTGATTCATAGAAATTATGCCTTTAAAAAATCCTATGTATAAGTCAGGATAGCCTAGCTTATATACAATAACAAAGGAAACACCAATCTTTCAGTGTCTTAACACAGCAGTAATCAATTTCTCAGGGCATGCTCCATAATTAGGCAACAGGGAAGCTTGATGTGTGGTAATCACACTGAGTGAGATTCAGTGGACAAAGACTCTATCTTCCTAGCAGCTGCAGTTTCTCAAGGGCCTTCAGGTTTTAGCAAGGTGGCAAAGAGACCAAAGAGATTCATGCATATATGCTCCTGTGCTTTAGCTCAGAGGTAACAGCAGATATTTCACTCATTTTCTTGGTTAGAACATGCAATCCTCCTTCACTCCAGAAGGATTGAAGGCCAGAAATATCTGTGAGCAATGCCTGTCATATTCTACAAGACAAATCAACCTGCTCATTTAAGATACATGATCCACAGAATGCCATTTATTTTAAGCAGAGACTCTAAAACAGAACTGCAACATATAACAATTCTCTGGTCATTTGTCACATAGCAATTTTCTGTCAACTTTACTACTTCGAATACCCACATTTATAAACAACACACAGAAATATTCTCAAATAGCCACCAAATAGGGAGAATGAACCTAGTTCTTCAGCAACTTTTAACAGGAATAACAGCTTCATGACACTCTCCAGATTTCCTACAACATTCAGGGAAGAGCTTCTCTTCTGATTTACTCCAAGGGTCTTCAACACCTTTTTGCTGAGTCCAGTTTCTGATTCTATTCCACTAGAAATCCTATTCCATCAAATTATCTAGGGATATTTTATTTTGCTTTGATGGCATTCCCAGAAACTTGGATATCAAAAGAACTGTTTGTCTCTCTAGGGTGCCTGTTCTAAAATTTGGTATAACTCTTCCTTAGAGTCAAAGTTCTTCTAAATTGTGTTATATGCCTCAGGAGCAACATATCACTCCAGCTCAAAGAGAGAAAACCAACAAATGGATCTAAGGTGAAAAATCATTAGCATACCAATGTTAACATAGAACTGAAGTATAATCATGGTCATTTAAAAAATTCAAATTTGGGAAGATGAAAAAATATGGACCATTTTTCAGAAAGGATCCTGGTATTTTACTGTTCTCTTTAATTCAGGGCAGGTGTATTTGTTCTCCTTTGAACTTCTATCATTTGTATTCGTTTGGGTTATATACTCATTAGCTTCATACACCATGGTGTAAACACCTTGCTAGTGATAGTCTTGTGGTCTTTTTATAATGATTATAAAATGATAAGAATGATACTTTGCACTGTATGCTTTTCTTCTAATCAGCTCAATGCTTATGTCACAATCAGCATGATAGTTTTTATATCACTGTTGCAGGCTTTCATTGACATGCTAACACAAGCAGTTGTCATAAACCAGTCCAAGAAGAATAGGGCCTTTATGTTAGTCTTATTGATTTAAGCTGAGTGAAAGTGTCCTATGTCTTTAAGTCTTTTTAGCACCACTTCAGATATTCTAATTAAAACTATTTATTGAGAAGAAAGATATGAGTGGCCAGTTTGCTTCCCATGTATTTAAAACACAATGTTTCTGTTTTTATACAAAGATATAGTGGCTAAAACCTCTCAGAGGGATGTGTTGTTCTCTTAAAGGGAGTTTTCTAGAAGAAATCTCTCCATTGAGCCTTTTTTTTATGAAAGAGGTTGCTACTAAGCACATCTCTATGATGGTAATTGTTCTGAATGGAGATTCTACTGGTGATCTCCATCTCTTAGTGTCACTTACTAAGAAAACAGTCACATTTCCTAATTTACCCATTTCCCTTTGCTCAATTTATTTAACTGATTTAAGACTATAAATTTCCCTAGCCAATGAGATTTTATGTAGTAGTATGGGTCTTTTTAATGGAGATCCTAAGACAAGGATTTCAATGCAGGCTATCCACACAAGGGGAAACTCCAAAAACAGGATTGAAGGAGCAAGAAGTTTAAACAAGGAAAAGAGGAAATAAATCAATATAAAAATGCACTAAGTACAATGGAAACTTAACTCATCTAGACCTCTGAGAAGTATGGAGAGAATGTGTCTCATAACTTTCAGAAGAAGAGACACCCACCAGTTCTCCTAAGGTATTAATATCCAGTATGTTTCTCTATTGTGCTTATCAAAGGGCTGAGCTGTAGCTATGGCTTCAGAAGGGATCTCTGTAAATAGGAAAACATGTCAGGGGTTTGATATAAGCTGCTCTTGGCATGTAGCTAAGATTGTGTAAAACTGTGCCTTGCAGCTATAGCTAAAATCAGAGATTGGGCAAAGAATGGGACATAAAGCAACAGAAGTAAATGCTACACTACGAATTTGTTATTTATATTAAATATGTAAATCTAATTTGTCTTTATCTCCTTATGAAGCACTTAATATGTAGGCATATGTGAATTGATTTTTTAGGTATATAATTGAAAGAAATTCTGTGAGGTGCTACCTTAGGAATTTTGATTTTGTCTTAAGAAACTGTCTTCTTATTCTTATTAAGTAAACCCTAAATGCTTTCTCTCCAACATGTCTTCACTTTACTTGAATATTTGATGCTCTTTGGACAGAATTGAGAAGACCCTCACTAGTCTTGGGCAAACTCCACATTTTCCTACCTGACATGGTACTTAATGAACAGACTGGTTGCAGAATCATACACTTGGCAATATCTGTCAAGCTTTCAATTGTCATGGAGACACACAGGTAAGCGAATAATTAATGTATTTTTATTCTCAGATTTATTTAAGCATAGTAGGACTCAACAGTAGATGCATGATGTGATATTTTCATGTATATTCATACTGTAGAATGATTACCACAATCAAGCTAATTAACATATCCATCACTTCTCATAGTTATTTTGGGTGTATATACAAATGGTAAGAATACATAAGATCTAGTCTCTTACCAAGTCTCAAGTATATAATACATTACTAACTATTGATGACTATGGTATCTATTAGTATTCTATAACTTACTAATCATATAACCAAAAGTTTCTACCTATTGACCAACATTTCCCCATTAATCAATGCATCTTATTAATGTATAATTAAATGTATAAAGTTATCTAATTAATACATCTTATCATGTTGTTATATATTCTTAAAACTATGTTTTTGCTTGAGAAAATTGATTCGAAATTGTTGCAATTTTTGTAGACCATTTATTGATCTATATAAACATATACTATATATCATGCAGAAGATATTTATAAGTTTTGCATTTGGTTCATGTCTATCTTTTAAGTTCTCCAAAAGAAGGAGTTCTATTTTGTTTACATTATGCTCATGTAAACATATACCTATATCCAGCCAGTGGAAGCTGAATAATATTTGTGAAATGCAAAATTATGTTCCATCAAGTGTCTTGGAAGAGAGAAAAACATTATTGAGCACTCACTGTGCTGGGAACTATATTAAGTACTTCATATGGATTATTTTATGTAATCCTTACAATTACTTTAAGGTAGTTACTATTATTAACCTTGTCTCACCAATTAATATCTGAACCAAAGTTATAAAGTCAGCTTATTGTGGAATTAGGACATCAACTGACACATTCCAATATCTGACTTCTGCAGAATATCCTTAGAATTCTTTTTACTGCTTCAGAAAAAAATTAGAAAATTAGTGGCATTTAGTATTTGGGAAACCAATCCCTGCTGTAACACAATGGCCTTTCGTGCTCTGTCTTCTACTTGTACCTTTGCCACTTTTTCATAAAACTACACTTATACACATTGTGTGGCTTTTCCTGAGTCACCAGTTCCTCACTCATTCAGTAGATCAGTACAGGTCCAGGGCCAAACTGCTTTGAGGTTTTTGCAACTATCTTTACAGTCAATTCCGATTCCTAGTGTTTCTTTGTGATACTTTTTGGATTTATTCCTTTCCTCCTGTGCCTGGTTAGCACCATTATCTGCTATTATCCTCAAAGGGCAACATTGCTTAGAATTATATTGCTAAAACAAAATGCTGGAACTGCAGGGAGAACATGCCCTGATTGCTATGGGATAGTCATGTTCTTTCTTCTGAAGTAGCACAACTTGGTGGTTATGAGCCTGGACACTAGTCACCTAGCTTGACTTCAATTCCTGACTCCTGTGGCCTTGGCCAAGGCATTTAACCTTCTAGGTCTTAATGATCTCATCCATAAAATGGATATAACAATAGCATCCACACATAGGGATAATGTCAGCAATTGCACGTAAAACTTACAGCAATCCATCTGGCACACAATGAGCTCCTTATAAGGGTCTGCTAAAGAAATATAGCCTGTTCAGAAGAACAAATGCTGGAACTTTCATTGATTTCAGTGTAATGACACACAAAAATTCTTTGAATAAACAGAATTTGTACAGTAAGCCACAGGTGGAAAATCTAAAAATCCAAAACACATAAGAAATTCCCATGTTTCACTCTCAATACATGATTCAAAAGATAACTATCTTCAGCACTCATCTTAAGTCTTCCTTTGGTTCTAATTCTCTCTCCCTCTGGCTGTTAAGCTGTTATTCCAAATCTTCACAATTCTACTTCATTTACATGAACATCTCTTCCAGGGTCAATGCCATCACAAGATTTCCTGGAAAATGGCTAAAGACAAAGACCCATTTACGTTAAAGGAGCAAGAACCAAGCAGTCCAATTCATGGAGTGTTTTATTCTCTTGTAAACACACTGCTTTGGTCAGGCAGGACTTGTCCTCTATTCTTATCTTTTTTCCTTAACACCGACTGCCCTAGCCACCTGTAAAAAGAACACCTTGAAAAGATTAATTATTAATTTCAAAAAAGTCACTTCAAACACTTCAAAAGTCAATGTAGGAAGGGGAAAACCCAGTAACTGCTTGTACAGTCACACTTCACATTAGTGACTTGATTATTCATTCTTTTTTTTTCTCTCTTCAAAAACAAAAGGTCAATTCAGTTTCATAACATCTAAGCTATAAATGCATAAGAACTTATGCTGTGCTAAAATATTTATTGGTTAAATCTGACAGTCATATTTATAGTCTTATCTCCAAAGACCTGTGAAGTATATACAATTAAATGGAATCTATATTGAAATGTTTTGGTCACAGAAAACATAATTTACCTATTAAGTTTCTTTGGATATACCTGTTATATGAAAAAGAATTTCAGTGACTTCTCAATATTTAACTATTTTTTAAATGTCTGTGGTAGCATTCCATAAATCTCAGTGATTGACAGCTTTGGCATTTCATTTACTGAGGTAGCACTAACTATAGGACTGAATATGTTCAATACAAGGTACCAAATCTGTCCAAAATTATGTTTTCCTATTTTCAAACAAAATATCAGGTCACTTTGGACTACATGGTCTTCTAATAATTACAAATATGACTAAAAGAGGGCTGGCTTTGTGGCTCTGTGGCAGAGTGTTTGCCTAGCACATGTGAGGCACTGGGTTCAATTGTCAGCACCACATAAAAAATAGATACATAAAATAAAGTTATTGTGTCCATCTACAACTAAATTTTTTTTTAATTATTTAAAGAGTATAAGCTATCAAATATAGTTTGGCTATTTAGGCTCTTTCCAAGTTCCAAAGAATTTGGTACATTTGACAAATATTTTAAATGCCTAAAATGTATATTTTACTCTTTGAAGATCAAGAAAGAAAATAGCAACAATTTACAAGATGCTACTTTGTGTAGAGTATCAGTCTGGGTACATTCTATGTGATAACCCATTCAATACGCCCCACCACCTTGTGAGCAAGGCATATTATTTTCACATTTAAAGATTAAACAACAACAACAATAAAGACCTGGGAGGAAAATGATTTGCTTAAAGTCACACATCTAGTAGACGTAGAACCAGGTTTAAAAGCAAACCTGGTTTAAAAGATGCCTGGATCTACAACAAATTTATTCAGAATTTATTTTTGTCCTTACAGAGCTTTTAGTGTAATGGGGAAAAGGATGGGAGTAGAATAAAATATATAAATAATTATAGAGAAACCATAGAAAGTAGAAGTTAAGAGGTTAAAAAGACAAGATAAAGTGGAATTGCACCTGTTTACTGAAAAAAAAAATTGAAAAGTCTTAATAAAGCAGGTGTTATATTGGTTGGCACTTTAGGGATGGTTTGTATTTAAGGAGTTGAAGCTGGTTCTAAGCATTCTCAGTGGAAAGAAAATCAGAGGCACAGAATGGGGTAGTGTGAGACAGATTGTGGGGAAGAGCAAGTGGCTCAGTTAATAAGGTATAAGATATAGAAAGAAGCAGCAGTAATAGGAAAATATAGAGAGGTGAATAAGGTTTTAATTTTTTAAAGAACATCAAGTTGGTGTGGTGCCATGTATCTGTAGATCCAGCTACTTGGGTTGGGGGGCTAAGGCAGGAAGATTGCTTTAACCTAGGAGTTGGAGGACAATGTAGGCAAAATAGTCAGAACACATGTTTTAAATAATTGTTTGTTGTTGTTGTTTCAAGTATACTAAATGCCTCAATCAATAAACCAGCTAAGGAGCTGAACAGGTACTTCTCAGAAGAAGATATGCAATTGATCAACAAATACATGAAAAAAAATGTTCAACATCTCTAGCAATCAGAGAAATGCAAATTAAAACTACTCTAAGATTTCATCTCACTCTAGTCAGAATGCCAGTTATCAAGAATACAAACAATAATAAGTATTGGCGAGGATGTGGAGGGAAAGGCACACTTACATTGCTGATGGAACTGCAAATTGGTGCGACCACTGTGGAAAGCAGTATGGAGATATCTTAGAAAACTGGGAATGGAACCATCATTTGACCCAGCTATCCCACTCCTTGGTCTATACTCAAAGGACTTAAAATCAGCATACTATAGTAACACAGCCACATCAATGTTTATAGCATCTCAATTTACAATAGCTAAACTGTGGAAGCAAAACTAGATGCCCTTCAGTAGATGAATGGATAAAGAATATGTGGTACATATACACAATGGAATATTGTTCAGCATTAAAAGAATAAAATTATGGCATTTGCAGACAAATGGATGGAGTTAGAGATTATCATGCTAAGTGAAGTAAGCCAATCCCCAAAATTCAAAGGTCGAATGTTCTCTCTGATAAGTGAATGCTGATCCATAATAGGGGAGGGCATGGGGAAAATGAAGGAACTTTGATTGGGCAAAGGACAGGGAGGGAAGGGAAGAGCGTGTGGGGGCAGAAAAGATGGTGGAATGTAATGGATATTATTACCCTAGATACATGTATGATTGCACACATGGTACAACACTACATCATGTACAACCATAGAAATGGAAATTTGTGCTACAATTGTGTACAATGAATCAAAAAGCATTCTGCTGTCATATATACCTAACTAAAATGAATAAATTTTTTTAAAAGAATACTAAATGCCACAACAAAGAGTCCTGGAACTTAGCAATCATATGTTTTTGAAGTTTTGAGCAAGTAAAATGATGAAAGCTTGGTTGCAGAACTGTTTATATCTCACAGGAATTTTATCCTATTTATCATCTATTCCATTTCTATATCCAAATGACCTAAGATAAATATCTGTACTAAAAACAAAAAATAAAAAGAAAAGAAAAGGAAAACTGGAGGTGAGATGTACTTTGAGTAAGACCAAGGAGGAGTCAGTGACTACAGTTATCAAGTAAAATGGAAATTGTGGTTTGCAGGATGAACTGGGCAAGGGGGAGCATATGGTCATTAGTTCTACTCCTTGGTCACACCTTAGAATCATCAGGTACACGTTCAATATCTCAATGCCCAGGATACATCCCAGACTAATCACATCAGAACCTCTGAGATTCCAATCCAGATGTCAGTGTTTTCTAAGACTCCCAGAGAGATTTTGTTGGCCTCCAAAGACTGAGAACTATTGCTTTAGTAAGTTAAGTAATGAGGTTTGACCTTTAAGACTGACAGTAAGAATAAAAAAAGAGGGAAGGAATCTGAAATATAATGTGAAAGGAAAATCAATATTTCTTTTTGAAAGTGCTGGGGAAATTGTTCCCATAGTTTAACTATTTTTTTTCTATTCCCTTGCACACAAGATAAAGGAGTTTGGAAAAGCTGACATTCTTAACCAAAACATGGGGCTCCATTGAGACTAAGGCAACAGGTTCCCCAGGTGGCCACATGGGTGTCAGTACCTCTGTTTCCTCCTCTATTTATCAGAGCTATCACTCTTCTCCTACATCCATAGCAATAATGTAGAGCATCATATACATGTACCTACTAAACAGAATCATGCTTAGAAGGCTTATATTAAACTTACATTTCTAGTTCCTTGGGATGATAAACTAATGTTGTGAGTCTATTGTGCAATCCTTAAAAATAACTTTGAAGTTGTTTCTGGCATTTCAACAGGTTGAACTCCAAAATCTTTGGTTGTACTGAGAGTTCTCAGTGGCATTGATTCTTTTGAGAATTCACTTAAAATAGCAGCAGTAACATAAGCTGAATGTGTTGATAATCACTTTTAGATTCAGCTATGGCTGCATAGCAACAGCCAAAGGTGTCTTGCCTTTGTGAATCTTTCCTGTGTTTTTCATGGCAAGATCTAAACTAGAAACAAGCCAAGAACATTTACTCTACCATTTGCCTACTGATCATTACAGTCCTGCTAGTTTTGTTTTGTTTTTTTCCTAAAAATTTCTAATATGCTACCAAACTTTAATTGACCAACTTTCTCTTTTATTTTTACCAGCTCTAAGGGAAAAGAATTAGAAATGGAGCAACACAAGTTTGAGTCATTCCTTTAAATATGCAACACAATTGAAACTTTCCACACACCATTACTCTTTGAAATCCTATCCAGTCCAAAATTATGAATATTAATTATTTTATCTTGTGCTCTATGCTCCCAAAATGTTTTACACTTGTATTTAGTTAATCCTCATAAAATCCCACTGAGGCATACAAGTGTTAATATTCTCATTCGGTAGCTAGAGAAATCAAGGTTCAGAAAAATTAAATAATGGTATTGGTAATGGAATAGCCAGTTGGAAGGTGAGATGGAAAGTCTGGATAGCCATTCTCTTTTCTGCAGCTCACTGCCCCCCTAAGAAATGTTCATGGCACAGTGCTCCACTGGACAAATTTTTCTTCCTGTAATTGCAAGGCCAAATTGGGCTCAAAACCCTTATATTTGTTTATAGGTCGGCTAAGTAATCTAGTATAGAATTTTTGAAAGGTTACTTAAATTCTCTATAATTCAAATATCTTTGTAAAAATCTAAAAAAAAAAAAAATACCAATCCAGAAAACTGAGAAAATGGGACTAAGCTAATTGCTGCATCAAAGACTGCTTAACACTGTTGAAGTGGTCAGAAGCCGAAAGCCAAATGTCAAGCTCAGCCAAGAAAAAAATCTGCAAACACAAGCAAATCAGTTTTCCCGATTCTTCCTTGTTTTCCTGCTTCTTCTCTCCCAATTTTATCTATCAACATTTAACCAACAAAATTTATTTACTCAGCATATCCATTACTGGGAACCGGTTATGTATCAGGTATTTCATGAAATACTAGACATATACAACCATAAACAATAAATTCACTCTCCTTGTCCTGCGGTTCACACTTAGTAGGAGAGATAGATCTATAAACAAATAGCTCAACCAACAATGTGCTACCTACTGAGGCTGAGTTGGAGGAGAGTGGGTTGGGAATGCTCAAGAAGCACCAATTAACTCTGCCTAGAGAACCAAGGAGTGTCCACCATGGAAGCCCCTTACCAGCCAGGTCTTCAGTAGGTGTGTAGGAAGGAGTGTGCCAAGGAGAAGAAATAGCACATTCCTAAAAAGTGGCATTCTTTCTAAGGATGCTTACATTCTAACAGGATTTTAAATCATAACTTGAAAGAGCAAGTATCATTTTCCTAAGCTGGGACCTTCTCGGTCACTTTCTCCAAATCACAATCTATATTTAGCTTAAGTCTAAATAGTGAGGAGCCAAAGAAAGAACATATGGAGAAAAGGTGAGAGAATTTAAATTTGGAAACTCCAAACCAAATTCAAGGTCATTAGTGGAGTGGGGGAAAGGGTTGGGGAAAAAGGGGAAGCGAGAAAGAGAAATAAAGGGAATATAGAATGAAATGAGAGAAAAGCCAAAATTGACATTAGTATTCACAAAATAGTTCTCTTAACTGTGATTATAGTTGGGCTTTATAAGCTTATTGTATGTGACTGCTGATGATTGTGAGAATGCTTTGTGAAATTAAGAAACTATGTAAATGTCATGATTATTAAGGGCCTAAAGAGGAGGAGGGTTGCTTTCTCCCTAGGTCCCAATGCAGCTATGCTCTGGAGCTATCTGAAGAGAAGATAGAGATGACAAGAGGTCTGGGAAGATCTGAAAGGGTGTGTGTGTGTGTGCATGGGGTGTGACCTCCTTCAGCTCGGTTGCATTGCAGAATTTCCTGTGCCAGCTCAGCCATAGCCTGTCTTTCCTACAGGATATCAAGCTCCGAGTTTACAGTTCCTATCAGGGAGTCTCTTTGTTTGAACAAAGCCTCATTTGTTAGGAAGTGTCACAGATCAGCGTGTATCAGATGCAAGATTGAATGTCCCTCCAGCACAAAGACATGCAAAGCTATGCCAGGATACCAGCAATGGGGCTTTTCACCAAGAGAAAACAGATGGTCAGAGTGAAAAAGGCCAGTCATTATGGAAAAGAAATTCTTCCAACCAGCTACCCACGCCCCTCCCCCACTCTTTCACTCCATTGCACTGACAGGGAAACATTTGATATGCCGCAACATCATCTGATGTTTGTGTCCTTTTAATTAAACCAAGAAATCTGGAATAGGGATGCCCTTGTCTTTGCGGAGAAATGATTTCAGAAAGAAGATAATAGAACCTCTTTTTCTTCAGGCTTCCAAGAGGCTTGTGTGTAATTTGTCCTTTGCAAGAGCAATCAAAGATAACCGGTGTGCAATTGATTACGGGCTTTGTGTCCTTTTAATTACTTGTTTCTACACACTGGTTTAGTTACATGCTGAAAGCAGATCTCTCTGAGCTGTAGTGCTTTCTTTTGCTTACATGGTTTAATAATAAAGCTATTAGTAAGCCATCACCAATAGAACAATGCTATCAGACTGGGATAGATCTTGAATCTTGACTTTCTTTATTCTTTCAATAGGCTATTAGATTTTTTTTTTTATGGAAAACAAGGTTAAAGAATGCTACATCATTGCTTAACTATGGAAAAATATTCTACAGTTTCAGGAGGGTAAAGTCACAAAGTGAGTTCTGAGGACAGAAAAGTTAGAATTTATGTATCAGGTTTTAAATATGTTTTCTTATCTATAATTGACAAAGCAAGTATTTATTTATAATTTTCTTTTGAGTAAATACTAATCTATAGACTTGTAAATGGAATTACTTTGAAAAATCATTTTTAAAAACCTAGAAAGTACAAAGCATATATCAAGCATATATCAAATTTTCATTGTATTCAATATTAAAGTCTGTGAAATCTATAACTGCCTGATAAAAATGTAGAAACAATTTTATTATTATGTTATGTTATGTACACTAGAAGCTAAGACAATAAAAAGAAGCTTTACAAAAACAAAAACAAAAACAAAAAAATCACCTGACTAAATATACTATTAGTTACTTACTTACTACTTTCTCTTGCCCTAGAATATGATATGAAAAAGAAAGGCTAACAAAATATATTAATACTTGCTAAGGACTCTAGACCCAGGGCCATAGCTTCACCTTTATCAAATCTCCATATACGCGAATTCCCTAAAAAAATGGTGAAACTGCCCCCAAACTTTGGGAAAATCTGTGAGTCTGGATCCTCACCATCTGTCCTGCTCTCAGACATTTTATGTACCACTTCTGCCATGGAAACTGATTTACAGGCATGTCTATCAAGTGTGCAGCCTGTTCTCCATGACACTGGAAATCTAGAAATTTACCTTCTTTGAGACATGTTTCCTTCTGGCAAAAAGCTTCTAGTCTAGGCAAGGAAATGAGTCTTGAACAAATGGAATAGTCAGTGAAAAATGAACCTCAAGAGGTCAAACTTGTGGTAAGCAGTGGCACACACCTGTAATCCCAGTGGCTCAGGAGGCTGAGGCAGGAGGATCAAAGCCAGCCTCAGCAACTTAGTGAGGCCCTAAGCAACTCAGTGAGATCTTGTCTGTAAATAAAATACAAAAAGGGTCACAGATGTGGCTCAGTGGTTAAGTACCCTGGGTCCAATCCCCAGAACATTAAAAAAAAAAAACTAAATTTACAAAAGGAGAAGGAAATGAGTACTCAAAAAGCAGACAGACAAATGAGCCAGATACAGTAGCACACACCTGTAATACTAATGACTTGGGAAGTTGGGGCCGGGAGGATTGCAAGTGCATGGCCAGCCTCAGGACCTTAGTGAGATCCTATCTCAAAATAAAATGTAAATGGACTAGGGATGTAACTCAGTGGTAGATTAACCCTAGGTTCAATTCCCAGTGCTCAAAAAATTAAAAAATAAAGCAGTCAGAGGAGACCTTATGGAGTATGTGAAACACTGTGCTGAAGTATAAATAGGTATAGAGCACATTGG
The DNA here is from genome assembly GCF_021218885.2 of Marmota monax. Taxonomy (NCBI): domain Eukaryota; kingdom Metazoa; phylum Chordata; class Mammalia; order Rodentia; family Sciuridae; genus Marmota; species Marmota monax. Next base: position 24,435,489 of record NW_026692201.1, read on the forward strand.
GAAAGGCAAGGAATCCTGCTGGGGGAGGAAGGTAGGAAGTAAGTATGGAAAATTGAGCTTAGCACTGAAGGTCATAAAAGAAAACACTAGGGACTGGGGTTGTAGTTCAGTGGTAGAGTGCTTGCCTAGCATGTGTGAAGCACTGAGTTCGATCCTTAGCACCACATAAAAATAAATAAATAAAATAAAGGCATTCTGTCCATCTACAACTACAAAAAAATTTTTTTTAAAAGGAAATTCTACATTAGATGAAAGACAATTTAGGCATATCAGGCACCAAAATCTACTACATATCTATGTACTGTGCTAGTAGAACTTCATACTTAAACAAACAAAATAGCATTGTTTACTGGGCATCTTTATCTCACACCCAGTATCCTGTATTGTCTCGTTGATAGTTGTAATGCACATGCCTATGGCATGCCCCTCCAAGTTGAATATAAGTATTACTTGATGAATGCTTTTCCTTTCTCCCTTTTTCCACCTATTTTCCTTCCAACTACTTTCTTTCCAACTTCTTTCTTTCTTCAGCATTTTATGTCTCCATTGTCACAAAATTTCATTGAGTTTATAATGGATCTCTGCAGTTTTACGTTATCATAGTTCTTCTACAAGGTTCAGCCATTTGTACATTTCTTAAAACAAAGGTTTGGTTTTACATGCATGGAATTCATAAAATGCAGGATTTTTATATAAAAACCACAACTACCTGATCTTTGAGAAAACATACTTAAGCATGGTAAATACATACTTAATGAAATACCTGCCTAAGCACTGAACTTATATCACTCTAATTTAGTTATAAGCAAAACACTATGTGAGTACAGAAGGGGGAAACTAGCTAGTAGATGAAAGTGCATTTTATACAGATCAACCAAAGGTAAAATATAAATGTTCTTTTTGTGCAAAATCAGTATTCTCTATAGTGTTACCTAAAAACAGACAAGTTTCCTATTTCTGTTCCTCTTCTTTAGTGAATTCTCTTCTAAATTATTTAGAAATGCACTATTTCTGTCTTCCTTCTTGTACAAAAACCCTCTCCACAGAACATGCATTGTTGGTGGGCTCTGATGCAAATCGCCTCGCAGCAGAAGCCACTCTGCCATTATACTCTAATTTGCAGCCAAGCTGGCTTTCAGCTGGTGCCTTGTCCTTGGGCTATCGTTCACTGTCAGGGCCTCTCCAGGGTGTGCCAGCTGTTCTCCTGACAACAGGAAAAGAGGGAAGCAATCATATGTCACCGATTTCCAAGAAAAGCCTGCCTTGACTGCCATTGTTCCTCTTTGGTTCTGCAACCTAAAATCATGCAGCCATTATTAGGGCTGCCCCTGGGTGAGCCTACAAAGTACAAAATATTTTCCTCAACTAATATCCATGTTTCCATTGCCCCTACTCTTTCTCAGTCCTCAATCCCAGTAATTCCTGTTATTCAGGCTAACCTCTCTGGGTAAGAATTCAATCTATAGATAAATACTTCTCACTTTTAAAGGCTAATATTTAACCCCAAAATATGCATTACATGTCCATAAACACACACACACACACACACACACACACACACACACACATATCTAAATGCAAGGTATTGCATAAAGTTTCAAGTATCTTTTAAAATTCTCCTTGAAGCCAGCCTAGGATAAGAACTCCTGTCTCAGAGCTTTCTAATCTAATTCATAAGAAAATATTCAAAAAAGATAATTTAATATATTGTTAATTTTTTAAATTTACTTTTTAAAGAAAAATGTCAATAAATTAATTGATCTAATACTGGCTAAGGGCCAGGTCCCACTAAAAGGAACCATGGTTTTTTTTCTCCCTCACCTTCTGCTCACACAACTACTATTGATACAACTGAAAAAAAAATTGTTAAATTCTGGATATGACTCATGGGAATCCTGAAGAGATATTTCATATGTTTCTTCTTTTGTGGGATAAATTTCAACTTGGAAGGGGTGAAGATTTTCTTCCCTTTGGACTCTGAGCACTGGTTATCCAATTTTAACAGTTGCCCACTGCTTCCCTGGGATGATGTTTTCAAGAAGTACCACTGTGTCCTAAACAGCTGCAGGTGGTGCCTGTTCACCATGGACAAGATTCTAGAACAGCCAACTTGAGGTTGTATATCCTTCTGGTGGCTTTCAAAATGGCGTGGCCTTCTCCAGGAAAGGAAAATAATAATTAGATTAGTAAGACTGTATCACAGATAAATATATACACAAAATCATTGAGAAATGATTGAAGTCTTTTTTAAAAACTACAACATATTCTATGGCAGCCCTTTCCACATATCAAAAAGTAAGTAATAAGTTTCTCATTTCAAAGCACAGTCTTGCATCCCATTATGACATTTCAGTTGATACATATAGGAGAGTAGTCCCATAAGATCATATAGCCTAATGACATCACATCTGTAATTATACTCCATGATGTTTACACAATCACAAAATATCAAATGATGAATTTCTCAAAGACTGTCACCACCATCAAGTTATGGTCGTGTATTTCCTAAGATGGATTGACTCTGGTGTTAATTGATGCTACCTGATAAAACTTTTAAGTGATTCTCTCATTCTGTCTAAAAAATTGAAAAAGTGAGAGATTAGATTGGATCATACCTTATAAATGTTGGATATTTGTTAGACCCTTGAAAAGAATCAAACCAAAAAAAAAAAAAAAAAACTTTGGAGAAGTCTGTGTGTGAGGGAAGATGAGACTATGTTATTCTAAAGTAGAAATTATATAGAATATTATCTGTGTGCTACATTCCCCTCTTTGCCTACTTTTAAAATTGCTAGTTGATTATGACATGTATTTCTTCTTAGCTCTACACAGTCTCAGAATATTTCTTTGTTTTTTAATATTTACTTTTTGGTGTAGATAGACACAATACAATGCCTTTATTTTTATGTGGTGCTGAGGATGGAACCCGGGTCCCGCCCATGCTAGGGGAGCGCTCTACCGCTGAGCCACAATCCCAACCCGTCTCAGAATATTTCTAACACAGGTATACAAGCATTTTCTATCAATTGTTTGGAAGTACAGATAAGATAAAACTCACTATTTCTGTGCTACATCACTGATAGAAACACCCAACCATTACAAATGCAATAAAAGTACCTAAATTTTATATTAAATGTCACTGTATCCCCATGCCATGTGACCAGAGTAGTAGCTATAAACCATGGACTATGGGCCAAATATGTCCTGCCAACTGCTTTTGTAAATAAAGGTTTATGGGAACAACATCACACCCTTTGGGTTTTGTATTATCTATGATAATATTCCTTGCTTCGGATCACATATGCCAATAACTAAACAAGCCAGTTTGAATTGGACTTTTCCACTTTCATTCAAGAATTGCATATAGTCCAAAACTTTGGATTCTGGTTTGGCATCCAAGGACTCCAGAACTTTCCATATGTGAAATAACAAAGTAAAAGTCTATGACAGGCTTATATTTTCCAAAGCTTTCTGTGTTTTTCAAAGCCATGAAAGTATGCCCCCAACATTGGAAACACATAAGAAATGTGCTATTGATCCTGAACTTCCTCTACCTTCCTGTTTCCCTCTCTTCAGCCAGTACTCTGGCATGAAGATTGCGGCATGACTTTCACATATCTGGAGAGGCTTTCTCAAAGATGGAAAAAGATATGCACTGGGAGTTACATGGTTAAACACCATTCTAAATCTATTTGCCATTCCAGAAAATGACCCAGCCATGAGGCTCACTAACATTCTGATAAGGAAATATGTCAGTTAAAACAGAACCTCCCTCCACAAAAACATACCACACAGAAATTCACTGTCACTAAAAATCTATAGTACATGGTACTGCATATACTCATGTTTAAGGTGTCTCTGATAAACTTCTATATAATTTTTCAACAGCATTTTTTTCTCAATTTATTTTTTATAAAGGATCAAATAAATTAATTCCTTCAGGAGTTTTAAAGACACACAAACAGAAAAAGAGGTTGAGAAATTAAATGTTTTGGGCTTTCCCAACCACAACTTCATTTATTCCTCGTAACATCCTGTGACATCAAAATTATTTTTCATTTGAGAGTTTCCTAACATGGATGAGTCCAGTACACAATTAGCTAGTCATAACCCTAATGACCAAACAGGCTAGTAAAATCTCATTCTCATCCTTTAAAAAAAAAAGTTATTCTGGAAGTGCTGGAGAGTGATATTGGCCAAATATCACAAATATAATACTGTGTGTTATATTGTGTGCATGTGCAAATATGCAATAACAAATCTTATTATGTACAACTATAATGCATCAAATTTTTAAAAATGAAAGAAAAAAATAAAGGTTGTCCACAGAGAATGATGACTATATCATTGTATAATATATGTTTGTTATAATATAATATATGGTTCTATTATTATTCCAAAATGCCATTGTTAGAAAAGGAAAAATGGGTGGATTAGAAAAGAAAAAGAAAAAAGACATAAAGAAAGTTTTGGAGGATAAAAGCAACAGATAAAGATCTTGGAAAGGAAAAGGGGAAGTGTTATTTCTCATTCCATAAATTACTGTAAAAGTATGCCACTAAAGATATCCCTATCCATAGCTAAGGAACTAGAAAATCCACAGAATGCCAGGTATGAGCATCTGTATATTCTACGGCTCTTCTTTCCCCTTGATGGAAGAATAGGAACACCTTTTGATGATCACTTCAGTGAATGCAGTGTCAGTCTGATGCTGTTCATACTATTTAATCATGCCACACCTGCAACACTGGACAGAGCTCTGAGAGGTTTTGCTCTGGCAGGAATTAAAGGATTCAAATAGGAAGTTCCTGCTGGTGCTGTGTGGCTGGGTCTATTGTGAAGACTGCAAAGTCAGCACAGACAACACAGTCTGCAGAATGCCTAACTGCTCACTTCAGATATCTGCTCCTTTGCACAGTTCCAAAGCCACTACTCAACTCACCGTAGAGAGCAATATTTCAAGGGACCGAAAAAGCAGCAGCTCTGTAAACAATAATGAAGACTTTGCCAACAGTATAGCAGAGAGGACAAGAGGTCATCAGTAAGAAGTTGTGCCTCTTTATGGGGTATTTTCCTTGATGCTCAGCATATTCATCCCTGTTTATCATCCCTGTTTATGTGAATGGCAATCACATTCTACTGAATTTTAATGGTATACAGACATGGCAGATATCATTCATGATTATCCAGTTTTACTCAGAACGCACAATCTTGTGCCCATGGAGATTTAATGCAGCACTGTTGGACAATACCAGCACAGTTATCACAAATAATTTGGCCATTCTTGATTTTTCCTAATATCACACTTTTCAGTGAAGGGCAGATTTTTTTATTATTTAATTTTTAGTTATAAGTGGACACATATCTTTATTTTATTTTTATGTGGTATTGAGAATCAAACTCAGTGTCTCACTCTTGGTAGACAAGCGCTCTACCTCTGAGCCACAACCCCAGGCCCTGAAAGGCAGATATAACTATGTGATGGTGTAATGGAGAGTTTCCTTTTATGTCAATCCAGATTGGTCAATTCATGCTAGCTGTTAAACTTCTTTCTGTTTAGAATGTCTCCAGGTCCTCTTTTCTTTAGCAGAATTCATGAATCCCTAACAGTCAGGGCTTCTCACACTGCTCCTTCCAACATTTACAAAGCAGTAGTGAAGAGCATGGCGTCTGGAGCAAGACTATCCAAATTCTCCTTCTGGCTCTGCTGTGTAACCTGGAGCATGTTAGTCAACCTTTATTAGCCTCAGTACTAACCCATAAAATGGGGGAAGCCCCTACATTGTAGGTTTTTCATGAAGGTCGGAGCAGTTAATAGAGTGGCTTAACAGTATAAGAAATGCTCTATCTGTGTATCCTTATCTTGATTTAATGTGTGTATACTATTGTAATAGTTTGTTCTGATTGTCAAAATGTTTTATGGTACTACTTTCAAAACATCTTGTGGGGATTTATTTTCCTTTTTTTATACAAATAATCATAGATTAATATATCTACATAGATAGACATAGATATATGGATGGATGGATAGGTAGGTAGATAGATATGTAAATAACATGAACCAGTTCCCAACCTCATTACCTATGAGCTGTGACTTCTGACCATGTCTTTTCTTTTCTCTTTGCAATGCTTAGGATGGAACCCAGGGCCAATGCATGCTAGGCAAGTATTCTACCACTAAGCTACACCCTCCAGGCCCCCATTTCTAATAGAAGGCTTCCTGATTCTCTTTGATTCCAATCTATTTATAATTCCTTTCATCCTTTAATGTAGTATACTTCCCTCTAAATCTACTGGTGGGGAAAGGAATAGATGGGGGGAATGTACAGTTGAAAAGAAAAGAAAATTAGAAATATTTCATGCTTGCCTGACCAGAAGATTATATGACCTGTTCCTGATATTTCACATTGGTGGTTGGAAATAATCATCTATTTGACACTTAAGTCACTTGCATTAGAAAAAAAAAGAATAGAAACAGGAAGAAAACACAACTCTACTTTCAGAATTACTTTAGTTCAGCTGTGAATACTTTAATACTCAGTAATTAGTAAATCTTAAACTATTAAGTGGTTTTAGTAGAAAACTGACCCATTAAAACAAATGGCCCAACTCCCCCTTGCAAATAGTGACACCATCCTCTTGAGGCTACTTGTATAAAGTGACCAGTACTTCCAAAGCAAAATGCCTTCAGCTACATGAGGTCCACACTCATCAGCTCAGCCATTCTTGATCATGAGAAAAAAAAATGACTGCAAGTCAAGGTCAGTAGAGAGAGGAAAAAAAATGAACACAAAAGACTGGTGTGCTTAAGATTTCAGTGTGAAATCCTCATCATCCTTTCAATTCACCATGAATTAAGCCAGGGACGCATGACATGTGCTGAAGTTGGATCAGCAGTACAAGCTCTACGGATGTGCCCATCTGGTATACAGGTGTTTGCACAGATATTCCCTGACTAAACTTCCAGGGGGTAGCATTTTTGTGAAGCTGGCTCTACACTAGTATAGAGAAAAAAAGAACAGGAGAACAGGGGGACCACCCATTGATAGTAAATGGTGCCACTTCTCGGTTCACCACATACCCTCAAAGAGTGGTTTTCAAATTTTACATGCATCAGGACAGTTTGGGCAACTTCATAAAAAAATAGGATCCTGAGCTTCTTTTAGAAATTTACATCTTTGTATTTATGACATATTTCAAGAATCAAACATTCCAGGTTATTCCAATGTAACTATTTCTTAGTCAACACTTAGACTAACACATAAAGTGGGTAAAAGAACATGTAGAAAATAAAAGATATTTTCTCCTATAAAGTTTTCAGCCATTCTTCCTGTTATATGACTATTGCCTAACATAATCATGAACAGAATATTTAACCATAAAACCGGAAATAAAAAGTGTTTAACCAATAAAACTCTGGGCATTCACAAACCATTTTAAAATAATTTGTGTTTATTTGTTAGTTTTTATATCTATAAAGGGCAATTAACAACAACTCTAGTTTGGAATACCAATGATATATACGTATCCAAAGTTGACAACATTAAACTCTATCATGAGCCTTTGCCCAATTTCACTTGATTGTTTTAACATCTGTTATCATAGCCCACATCTTAGTCTCTGCTATCTTTCTTTTTTTTTAGTTATTTTTTAGTTGTGGTTGGACACAATAACTTTATTTATTTATTTTTATTTGGTGCTAAGGATTGAATCCAGGACCTCACACATGCTAGGCAAGCGCTCCACCGCTGAGCCACAACCCCAGCCCAAGTCTCTGCTATCTTTCTGTGACCACTATCAATTATAAACAGGAGTCCCTGAGGCAGTCTTCCTTGAACCAGCTCCCAGCAACCAAGAACCACACTTATCCTGAGACTAGGAAACAAAAAAAGGAAGACATATCTGAGAAAATATTCAACAGTCAAATCATGGAGCCAGTTTTGGACTTTGTTGAGTTTACTCAGTAGGTGCTAAGAAGACACTAAAGCACCTGATTAGAGGTGAGTATGGCCACAAATATAGATTATGCATTTTTAGGCTGTATACTCTGAGTATTTTCTGATAATTTATATGAAGGTGTTCAGCTGAAAACAAAAGGGATGTACATTAATGACATACAGATGTGATGAAATTAAATTATAAATTATATAATTATCCATACATCAGTATTTTCCTCCCTCATTTAAAGCAAGAAAAAACAGAGAGTCTAGCACTTCTCACAAATGTTAAGAGTAAATTTCTAAGAATAATGTCTATTTAATAAGTACTTACTGTATGCCATGTTATGTTAGGCACTGTGCAGATATTAGGGAGCAGAACAGGGAGGCTCTCCATTCTCCAGATGTTTACAGTATGCTGAGACAGACATTCAACAAATAGTCAAACAAGCTGTGGGTTTTCCACACAGGTCTTTGCTATTCCTGCAACTTCTAGCAATACCGTGCTTTGATTTCTGTTTTCATATGAGAGCCCTTTCCCTATTCCACCTTTCTTTAAGGGCCCCTAAGTAATCATCAGACGTCTCAAACCAAATGCCTGCAGACCTATTTTATTTGGCCCACATAATGCTGAGATCCACTTTTTTTTTTAATTTGAATTTCTTGCCAACATAAAATATGAACTTCCAGTTTCTCTTGAATATTTGCCACAGAAGACATAAATTTTCACAAGGCAACAAGTGCCTGGAGCTGCGCAGTGGCTGCCCCATTCAGAAGTAGTGCTCCCTACTTGGTCACAGTTACACAAAATCCCTGTCACCTTGCTGACACCATGCCAGGGGTCTTCTGGGATTGATCACATCTTGAATTGCTATTTTTCCTAAAACTGGCTTAGTTCACCCATCTTCTCACTAGACCCTTTTAGCTTAGTTGACTACTCTACAAAAATTAGGCAATCTTTTTACCAAATTCTTTTTAGCATGTTCTCTCCCTTATTCTACTGGTACTCAAGTTTCTAGGCTAAGTAATCAAATGGATGAATGGTTAAAGAAAATGTAGTATATGTACACAATGGAGTTTTATTTGGCCATAAAGAAAAATTAAATTATAGCATTTGCTGGAAAATGGATGGAACTAGAGACCATCATATTAAGCAAAATAAAGCAAACTCAAAACATTTAGGACCATGTGTTTTCTCTCATATGCAGAAGTTAGAGAGGAAAAAGAAGAACAAAGGTGAGGTGGATCTCCTAAAACTCCAAGGAAGATCAGTAGAGGAAAGGGACCAGGGAGGGAGGGAGGAAATTCTGGGGAATGATACTGGCCAAGTTATATTGTTATATCGTGTGCATATACAAATATGTAACAACAAATCCCATTAATATATACAACTATACTGCACCAATAAAAAATGAGGAAATGTTTTAAAAGCTATTCCTCAGTTAATGTATTTACTCAAATACCTCTTCATCTTCTCTTTCCAACTGTGTTTTTTTCTTAGATTCATTTAGTCTAAGCAAACCAGCCTACTTATTAGTCAGGCTCAAATAGAACCTGCTACTTTGTTTCACTGTCTTCAGTCTTACTAGAATCTCTATCTAGAATTCAAGTTACCTACCCATATTCTGATAGTCCAATCCTAGGTCCAGCTCCAATCCCACACCTTTTGCAAAGCCATTCCTGACTTCTCCAGCTGGGTATGGCATAGCCTCCCTGGAAGCACTTCAGCTGAGCCTCCACTTAGCCCCTACAGATTTCTACCTCACAATGTTTTAGATCCTGGAAAGCTAAGTCCTGTCTAACTTATTTCTCATGTTTTGTTAGCACAGTGTCTGATAGAGGATTCTTAGCATTTTGCACAATAAATAAAGAGAGATTCTATTTAAAACTAATTTTCAAGAGAATAGGAAAGTGCAGAATGTATTTAACCTCCAATGGGATCCTGATGGCTATTTCCAATACCTAACCTATGCATATGTATGATTATTTGGGAAATCATTTTGTGTTGTTTTTGCCTATGACTTTCTATGTTAGCCACTCCTATACATACGTCCAGTGGGAACGTGCTCATTCATTCCACATGTTTTGGTAGTTTCTCAATTATAAACTAGTTTAAGAGATTTTTCTCTTTTCTTCCATTCAGAAGGTTACACAAACATCTTTAATTCTTAATTCTAAACTACAGTCTTGTTTTTACTTGAGTGCGAGGCCTAGGAAGCAAGAACTTTTAGCTGTGATGCCTTAACTATGAAATAAGTGTTTTTATTAACAAATGCCTTTAATTTATATTAAGGATCTATTTATATACTGAATTCTAGAGTTAGAATGTGTCCTGTGATTTTTGGTATGGATGTTAATTACTACTCAATATAAGGGCAATTTGTGTTTCTCTAAAGAGATAAGAGAAAAGCAAAAGAATTCATATGTATATTCAGAGAACTTAAATTTCTTATCCAATTTCACATCCTTAGTTAATGGAATCATCTGGACTACCTAAGTTGTGAAAGGAATATGCAGAAAATAGAAATGAAAAATGATCTTGTGTCCCCACCCACTGCTTCCAGGCAAGAGTGTCCCAGTCATCAGTCATCCATTCAGGTGCTCAATTAGCACGTCTTGACAGCCCTGTGCTAAAGCACCTGAGGCACACACAAAATTTCCCTCCTCATTACTTAACTGATTTCACTCATAAGGTCAAAAGAAGTTTTGTTTTGTTTTGTTTCTATTTTATAAGGCAATCTTGAAACCACAGTCTCACCTCCATGCTCCTGGTTCTTCTATGTCCACCAGTCATTCTAAAATAAAAATAAATGAACAAACATAAAACAAAATCTGTTCTGGCGGGCAAAAAGAGCACACAGTCAGATCACCAATCACCACTCAGCTTACTCATGGAATCCAGCTTGGCTAATTAAAGTGCTCAAGATGGGTATTTTTTGTTCCAATCTATTCCCACACTCAGGCTAGACCTCCATTTCCCCTATTTCTGAACTGCTGGGGATGCCAGGATCTTTCTGACTATATCCCAGGCACAATCTCCTAAGATCAATGGAAAGGTTTGCTGCTGGACATTGACCAGAAGCCTTTAAACTGGTGGATTCCCCTTTCCTCACTTGTCACTATATCCTTCTGACTGCCTGACGACCCTTCAGCTCTCATTTTCCCTGTCTTTACTGTTTCTGGGTAGATGAACTAATTTTTTTTTTCTCTCTCTCAAACCTGGGTAATCATAATGTGTCCTGGCCCTGTTTCCTGATATCAGTCGCCCCAACTCTTTATCTTTTTCTAATAAATGGAAGATTCTTTTTATAACTGGTGTCTAAACCCTTGTGTTTCTAAACTAGGGGCTAAAGAAATGAAGAAGACCAAAACTGTCTTCTATTAATGTACTGTTAATGAAACTTAATGCAAAGTGGAATAAGAAAAGAAAAAAGTCACTAAGTTCAATCATTCAGTCCATAATATTCAATCAAGTCCTATATAGGTGATTTTTGAAGTGAAGATCAATGAACCACTGCCTCTGAATCATTTGTGAGAAGGCAGCAGAGGGAGTGCAGCTTCATAAAGTGCAGATTCCTGGGCTCTACCCTGTACTGGCACCAGAAATCTCTAAAGATCTACTAAGAATTGAATTTTTTTACAAATTCCTAATTCCTCTTTTAATGTATATTCAAATTAAGGAACATCATGCAAGTATTTCTGCTTTTGTTGTATTTCAACTTATGTTGAAATTTAATTGCTATGGTAATAGTTTTAAGAGGTAGAACTTTTAAGAGGTGAACAGGTCATGAGGGTTTTGCTCTCATGAAGGGACTAAAGCCTTTATAACAAGAGAGAGTTGTCAAGAAAATGAGTTGTAATGTCAAAGATAAATTCGACCCATTTTCCTCTCTCTGCCTGGTATATGTACCCTCACCCTTCCACCACATTACGACACAGCCTGAAGACACTCACCAGATCGGGCCCCTTCATCTTGCACTTGCCAACCTCTGGAGCTGTGAGTCAAATAAACTTCTATTATTTATGATTTATCCAGGTCTGTGGTATTCATTCTCAGAACAGATTAAAACAGTCTCTATTGTCCTTTAGAAATAGTAATTCTTGACCTGTATTTGTCAAGTACCTAAAACTTAGGTCTATTCTGTGCTCAATATTGTACTTAATATGTGATATTAAAAGAACTGGAGATATAGCAGAAAATGAATAAAGGATTTCCTTCCTCAGGGATTTTACATTCTGGTGAGGAAAAGAGATTTTCGGTCAACATAGAAAGAAAGTAAAATGAAAATTGGTGACAAGTGCCAGCTACTTCCTAAGAACAAAGTTTACATTCACATATACACAAGCATATTCATACACTATATTCTTTATGTATTTCAATATTTAATTAAAATGACAAAAGATTAAAGGAAAAAATAACAATTGATAAAACTTGTGGGTTTTTGTTGTTGTTGTTGTTGTTTTGTAATTTCCAGGAATTGCTTCAGACTATTACTTTTGATTTTTCTAGAATCTTTTTAGAGGCTTATATAAAGACTATTAAAATAAATCTGCCCTTACTAATAAAAAAATGAAATACCAAGCCGTAACAGATGAATTCTGAATGAGGATATAAATCTTAACCCACCCCATTAGAAAAGCAGTGCCAAGAGGAACACTGGAGATGGCGAACAGGCTCCAGGGCAAGCACCCAGAGTACACCCAGGCTGCATGTGAGTACACTCCTGCTCTCCTGGCCTTCTAGCCAGACCTTGGCTACCAAATCCTCCCCAGACTGCCTCAGAATTGCCATGTCCCCACTCAGCATTTCACTAATAATGTAAGAGAAAGTCACATATTAATGCCTTTCTAGATTTAAATAGAAATTAAAGGAGGAGGAATGAAAAGCGTAGAAGCATTTGTGAGCCGAGCTGCCAGCTTCACTCACCCTCTTTGCTCTTGCACAAAGAACATATTTCATTTGAGAGTGTGAATGTATGTGTGACCAACACGAAAGCTGAGGATTTTAAAAGCAGCCAGCAATCCCCAGGCCATTTCAGCTGTGTTTCTACTTCACAGAGCCTCTTGGGGATGACTGGGAGCAGGTGTGAAGTTCCAGTTTATTAGCAAGTTAAGTCAGTGTTGCTGTGCACTTTGAGGGTCCTAATAGACTGGCCAGTTCTCCATGAATATCAAGAAGCACTGCACTGGGAAAACATTAAGAAATAAAAATATTACTTCTGTTGCCTTTTAATTGCACCTGTTGGAGGTACAGGCATTACACTGGGTAATTTAGATGCATCACAATGCTATTAAATTTATCAGGTAAATCAGTTAAGTCTTTTGTCTGGATAAAGAACATGGAAATGTTTGTTAACACTGACAATCCATACTGTGTCATATGGAAGCTCTAGATTGTCTTCTCCATGTTTTAACTTTCATTCTTTGCTTCACTTTGCCAACAGCTTAAAATTTGGGCCATGCCTGTCTGTTAAGAACAGAATGACCCTTGAGGTTAGATTATGCATGAAAAGCTTTCAAAGACTAGGCTTCACCACAGTAGTTGAAATGTTAATGTTTATTTTTACTGGGCTATGAGAGGGCATCAGAAGGATGGAAACACAATGTAAAGTTTTGGAGCTAGATAGTACTTAAATAACTTATTTTGTTGAGTCTCCTAACTTTTGACTTAAAAAATATGAGGACTAAAGACAAGGTCTTTTGTATGATCTCCCACTTTTCATTTCATATTTAGGCTTTTGTTCCAACCATCTGGCTTGCCACATGTAGTTTTTCAAGCCAAAAAGAATTCATTTTCTGATGTTTTCATCCTTTTGTGATTTTTTTCCCCTCACATATACTGTTCATAGGACTGGGAGGCCAGAAAAGCCAGAGCAGCTGACAGTGTTTTTATAAGTGACAACCATCAGGAATCATACCAGTATCTCAGAACCACAAATATTTATAACTGTGACTGGATGGGATTGGTTTTAAAACTTGGAGGTGTTAAACTTTATTTCCACAAAAACTGCATTATGGCACTGGGATATGATAAAGGATTACTGAATAAAGGAAAATACATGTAAATAATGAATCCCCACTTTCATAACACAGAAAGCTTCCTATCAAGCAGGAAGCTTCTCCATTCCTGATTGCTACTGTCAGGTGGGCAGGAATGCAAACGGTTCCCATGTGGCTTTCTGATCATTTACCCTACTATTGCAAAATGAAGTTCTTTTTCTAATCTTTCTCTATTTCTTTGATAAACTAGAAAAAATCGTTCAAGTGTAAACACACCAAAGAGAATTACAGAAACTACCCAGCCTCCAGGAGGAGAGACTATGAGAATCATTCTTAGAAGGCTCGGAAGAATCATGTGAACTGTCTTCAAATATCTGAAGGCCTACCATGGAAGAAAACCAAGACTTGTTCTTTTGTTCCCAAAGAACATTACTGATAAGAATTCTATTTATTATTAACTGCCCACCAGTATCAGGCACCACGCAAGGGCTTTTATATATTATCTCTAATTCTTATATCAACTACAAAGTGGATTAAGTTATCCCATTTAATAAGTGGAAAAGGTGGCGGGGGCAGTGAACATTGTGCTTAAGCTGCTTACCAAAGTCAGACTGTGGGTTATCGAGAGACCCAGGTTCTAATCTACCTCTGCAAGTGGCCATTCTTGCCTTCTAGTTGCTCAAACAAAACCTCTTGCAATTAGTCTCCTTTGAGTCCTTTCACACCCTACATCCAAACCTTTAGCAGATTGCATCTGCTCTTCACCTTTCACAGTACATTGGAACCTGAACAGTTCTTACCACCTCTGCTGCTGCCAGCTTGCTCTAAACCATCCACATTATTTATTACACAACGCAGCCCACCCAATTTGTTTATTACTCAGCCTCCTCCTAACTGCCCTCCCAGCTTGTGCCCATGGCTCCTGATGACCTACATCCAATACAACAGATGAGTTCATTCATGAAACAAGTAGTTAGAGTATATTTCCTCAGTTCAAAAGTATCCTAGCTCTGTAGGAATAAAAGCCAAGGTTATTATGCTGATTTCCTGCACAAGGCTCTACCCAATTTGGTTGCTGTTACTTTCCCATCTCCTTGTTACTCCCCAAGAACTCTGGCTCTAGGATTTTAATACTTGCTTTTTTCTCTTCCTGGAATGTTCTTTTCTGAAATACAGATATTTCATTTCCACCTCCCTCAGAACATTATTCAAAGTCATCATCTTAACAAGACTTTCCTCAACATCCAATTTTAAGTTGGAAGTGTCCTATATAGTTTTAATTGTTTTCTACAGTATATAGTACTATCTAAAGGACCATAGTTTTTTAAAATTTTGTTTTTCGGCTATCTCGTCTTCTCCTTATATAAAATAAATTTTATAAGCAGGAATTTTTTTTTCTATTTATTTCTTTATGTCTAACACTTAAAACAGTATCTGGTACCACCTACTAGGCATTTCATAAAATGTCTGTTGAATAAATGACTATGTCCCAAGACCATGGGTACTACTGACCCACTTGGATTTAAAGAGAAATATCACTAAGGTAGGCCCTCAGTATTATGGAATCACAGACAACCAAAGCTGAAAAGCACCTCAGGATCATCTATTTCTCTATGTAGGGCCATTTGAGAGATAAATTTGCTTACAGTGTCTTCAAAAATCTTACAGAACTCTGTGAAGTCAAAATAGACTTCACCACCACACAGGGAAAGTAATGTGTTGGGGAGAGGAGATGCTAAATTCCTAAACTTAAAAGACCTTCCCAAGCCTGGAATCTGCAGTTCCCAGACTTGCCCTGCCTTAGGCTGGTTTCATGTCCTGGGGTCATGATGTCTTCCACAGCTGTATGCTGTGAGCTATGCTCCAGGAGGTATAGGGTACTGGCACCATCTGTTTATAAGATCTAGGAACATCTCCTCTTAGCATCAGAATGAAGGCCAGAAACAATGAATAAACATCTCTAGGTGCCCAAGGTCTCAGGAATGGGAAAAATCAGGAGCCAGAAGGAGCCCTGTTGGAAGAGGCATAAACAAAGCATAGGGGCACAGAGTCTGTCTTTGGTGGCACTCATGACTACATTTTCTCATCTCTGCAGAATCATAAGCAGTCCTTTCTAGGACACAATCAAATCGGACACAATCTCTAGAAGTTTCTAGAAGATATTAAAACTTATAATTCTTTCTCATATCTAGTACTTTGCAAATGATCTCAAATTTAATATATATATGTATATATACACACAAACACATATAATCAAATAAAATGGTCCTTTGATCTACACTGTATTGTTTTTTTATTCAAAGTATAAAAACATTGAAACTTTTTCTTTTTTAATGAAGGAACAAGAATTCAGGAAGATCACAACCTTTGATCAAGAAACCCTACGTAGTTCTAATTCTAATTAAACTTTCATATTTTTAATAGTCATGGCTATCTGTAGCCAAAGACTTCTGCCAATGCAGAAAATATTAAGTATAATTGCCCTCTGGTGCTGAACTGAAACAGAATTAAAATTCTTAAAATTATATTTCATCCCACATTGCAGAAGTTTCCTTTTGAAGTCACATAACTCACACATCAAAACCTCCAATGAAAGACTTTACTGGCTGTGAGACGCAACTAATTGATTTCAGGGATAGGATTTTTATTTTTTATTTTTATAGACCTGAGAGAATTTGTTTTAAAAATAACTGCAGGGTTCTTAGAATTACCAATTTAGTTACCCTGTTTATTGCATCTGAAGGATCCACCAAGTTATCTTCTGTTTCCTTTTTCTCTTGTCTTTAAACCAATCATAAATATCTCAAGTTTTAACCTTGGATAAAAGATAAAATGTGCACACGGAAGTAAATTTTGCAAAGAGTTACATAAATCACTGAATTATTATTATAAAATTATACAATATCTGGGCTGGGGATGTGGCTCATGCGGTAACGCGCTCACCTGGCATGCGCGGGGCGCTGGGTTCGATCCTCAGCACTACATAAAATAAAAAATAAAGATGTTGTGTCTGCCGAAAACTGAAAAATAAATATTAAAAAATTCTCTCTCTCTCTCTCTTCTCTCTCTCTCTTTAAAAAAACTATACAATATCATAAACTCTTTGTCATAATAAATAAGCATTTCAATATGAATTAAAAAACACAGGGCCTATGTAACTGGGAATAAGCTGAACCTTGGAGGCATTTTTAAATCTGCTATCTTATTGTTTGAATGTGGTAGAGGCTAAACTGAAGATTGTATTTACAAGAGCAAAGCATTCTTTCATTTGTGCTTATAGACTTATAGACTTCGTGGCTTTGAAGATTCATGATCTGTGAATAAGACAATTGGTAGAAAATAGATATCATATTTGATTGTGTAAGAGAGCCATTCTTCATGATACCTTGAAAGTATTCAGTAAATGCTACTAGATCAAGAAATGATGTTATCTATGCTATTTTTCTTCTTCAAGATACTATTTTTTCTTTCACTTTCCACACTGATAAATCGTATGCATTTAGAAAATTTGTCCTGAAAAATTCTCAAAATGTTATTTTGCATGTATTTCTGGAAATATCTAACTTATTCCAGAGCAAGAAATGGACATGAAAACACCAGCAGAGTTGGCAGGTGTCACCATGGCTTGGGTGTAAGGTAAATAGATCAGGAAGTGACCAGGGGTAAAGGGCCTATAAACGGTGCATCTGGTGGTCCAAGCTGGTGGCATTTGCTGTGAAATCTCACGCAGGCCAGAGCCCTGTGTCTTACCTGCCTCTCCTACAAAGGGAGCAGAAAGGTAGAAGGACACTATGCTTTACATCAACAAATCCATCGTGGTCACATTCTTTAGCCAATCAGTGTACAGAAATCAAAGACAATTCATGTCCCTGTACCTGAGATTTGTCCAAAAGGAAGCATTAGCAACAACCAAGAGAGATAAATCTAAAACATCTGGTACTAGTTCAACTACTTGGACCTACATGTCTAAAACCTATGACTATAACTATGGCCAGCAGCCTTACCAAAATAATTTGGCACTTTTACTTCAACCTGAGGTAACAGGAAATGGTTTCTAAATCGGCAGTGCTCGGTTTTTGTTTTGTTTTGTTTTGTTTATCCAAATAAACTCCAGGAGAGAAAAAAATGCTGAAGACTTCCATATAAATCATTCTCCTTATGTTTACATTTAACTGCCTTACTACATTCATCTAATTACTTTAGTCTGTTTTCTCTTTGCAAGCTCAGCATGGTTATAAATACAATAAAGAACAACACTTCTTCCACCATCACCATTCCCATTCCCAAAATAAGTTCCAAAAAACACATTGCAAAGATTACATCCTCTTTAAAGTTTTCTTTTTTCTTTCTTTCTTTCTTTTTTTTTTTTTCAGGACCAGGAATTGAACCCAAGGCCTCATGCTTGTTATGCAAGCACTCTACCACTGAGATATATTCCCAGCCCCGCTCCTTAAAGTTTTCTTATTCCACACAAGTGCACGCATGCATACACACACATTTATAGCTCTGTGTGTGTGTGTCTGTGTGTTTCATTGACTCTTTCTATTAGTAAAAAGTAGTGACCATATTTCTCCAGCCAGGATTGATTTTATTAAGCCACATTGTAATGAATTCCCATCAGCTCAAATCGGGTGTGTCTCTTCCTTTGTCAGTACTTCACTGGTTGGATATACATAGTCCTTGAATGCTTTACCCAGAAGTGACTAACAAGAAAATTGGAGGCCTTGAGTTTTCTTGGAAGTGCTGTCACCTGCTTTATGTCATTATTAGTTTTCCTTTTGGTCTTTTTGCTTCTTGACAGCTTACTCCTGTCATATGCATACGTTTTCAGAATAATGATGGTAAGCAACAGAACTGCTTTTAACCTATGAAAATCAACATTTCCTTAATGATACTTTCACAGAGCTAGAATATCTCCGCTGTCCACATGGAGACATTAAATAAATCACTTTGAAAACTAGCAAATTATGGGAAAGATTGAGCTTTCCAGTAGAAAATAGATCTTAAGGCAAACAAAAAGCCATAGTTTGTGAGAAAAGCTCTGGTTTTAAGAAGAATGACAGATAACGTATGTTAAAAAAAAAAGACAGAAGTAGTAAATTATCTCTTTGGAAACTAATGAAGTTGGTGGTTAAGTGAGAATTATCAAGTGATATAAAAGCCATAAGATAAGAAGATGGGGGAGGGATCAAACATTCGTGTAGGGCCAAGGGTGCACCACATAGTTTGCTTTCTGGTCCTAAGAGAGAAAGGCAATGGTATAGTGTCCAGTTAGGAAACTATATGCAGTCTTATATAAGTGGTCAGAAGCCCAAGTATTATGTGTATCCTGACATAAAGCAATATGGAGTACATAAGATTGGTGAGTGTGTGCTCTTACCAAAATATTTCCACACAAAGATGCAAGATCAATCCAGAAACTTAATACATTCCACAAAACATGTGTTCTCTTTTTGGCAATTCAGTGGTACTCTAACCTTAAAAGGGTTAAATGATAAACACCCAAATGTAACTGGTTATCCTGAATTAGATTCTGATATGGCCAAACCAGCTGTAAGGACATTTTAGAGACAATTTTAAGAGATTTGAATATGGAATGACTATTAGATAATATTATGCAATTATTAATTTTGTTAGATATAACACTACTGTTTTGATTATAAGAAAATGTTCCTTTTTATAGATACATACCAAAGTATTTATAAGGTGAAATTCCATGATGTCCATAGTTTTCAACAAAATTCCTCGGGATAATAAAAAATTAATTGACAAGGAGAAAAGTAAAAATGAAACACTTTCTTCAGAATAAGTAAATATAAGCTTCAGATGGCATCCTCAGATGAAATGCTTCTGGCCAGTGACTCCCCACTTAAACATCTAAGCCTTCTATTCACTCTTAAAATTGTAATAAATTCTTTTCATATATGGAACACATAGTATTTTTTAATTCACTGTTTATCCAAAAGAAGTCAGAAGAACCCTCCAGAATGAAAGCACCATTTCCATTTTCTAGCAGTTCTCAAAATGCAGTCCCTGGAGAATAGCATCAAACAGCACCCAGGAACTTGTTGGAACTGCAAATCATGAGCCAATCAAAAGCTTTGTGGGACCATTGAGTGAGGTGTGTCCTGCCCCCTGAGATGGCATACATGAGCAGGGGAGTTTGCAGTAGGTGTTCTAGAGTTCCCATTTCTCCCAGAGGAATTCACATTGTCATCGCTAAGTAGTGTGCACACCAAAGAAAAGAAAAAGCAAGATCCAGAATTATATAATTGATGTGTAGTTTTTATTCTTCTCTGTCAGTGTCTTCATTCATGAAATGAAAAAGTAAGAGAACAATTTTTGTTATATTGGATGTTGCATTGTGTTTACAGTACAATATTGTAGGGCACTATTGAAAACAATGAACTTGTTCTGTTTATAATTAGTATACTTCCCCGACTCCAGGAGAGCCCTCTAGGTCAAGATGAAATAGGGGCCATTTAATGGGCTAGAATTTGTGACACAATGTAAATGATATCTTCCCTCAAACACTTCACAGGATTCCAACTGATGAGAATTTCTAGCATCCTATCTACAATGTTCCAATTCTCTAGGGACTTGCTTCATCTCCACACTAAACAGTATGTTCTGAAGATCAGGGACCATGTCTAAATGCTGTAAAATCCACTACACCACACATAAGACTCTGGGAAGTCAGCAAATGTGAGATTCTGTGATGCTGATGTTTTCCTGTATCAGTGGGAAGTCAGAGTTTTGAGACATTCCATAACACCATCATTTTCTAGTGTGCCATATCAGAAACCTAAACCAATACACCTGATGTGCTATACAGTGTGTTGGCCCCAGGACTTACCACCAAATAAGGATAATGTGGTATGTGGAATTATAGGCCCATCTTCATGTCAGAGGTTTTGAAACACATTTAGCTATTTGATGTTCATTATAAGAGGCGCCCAAGACTAACTAAAGTCAGACACTATTTGTTGTACCAAATGGTATTATACAAGGTTTGTGTTAAAGCATGACCAGGCTGGTTCCTTAGTCTGTTCTTTCAGGAGTGAGGGTCTCAGGCTGCCCAAAAAGCACAGGCACCCCTCCTCACTGCATGGGAATTTTGTTATATTATGCACAAACCCTTCCATGGGGACACCTGTTAAACACAGTTTGCCTCCTGCCTGTGCCCTTCTGTTTTAGCACAACCCACTGATGGCCAGTCACAACAATTAATGAGGACACTCAGCTGAAGGCCGATGTCACAAGGGGCAGAAAGAGAAAGGAGACTTGACAATTCTAAAGTAGGAAAATTCAATTCAGGTCTAAATTAATAAAGAGGAAAATGATATACTGAACAGAAAATAAGCAAGTGAAAGCTGTAAGGGAAGGCACCAGGGAAAGGAGGGGAAAGTAATGATGAATTATGTAAAAGAATTCATTGGGAAATAGACCCATTTCACTCTTTACTATTCTGTTTCATCCAGTCTCCAAGCATGCAGTTATGTGACAAATTGTACTGTGACGATCTACCCTATTGCTACAAACACTTGAAGAAAGTCCCCACCTCCTAAATATCTTCTCCCCATCTGAAATCACAAACTGCCTATGAGGGTAATTTCTATGTGTTATCTGTATATTCACAAACATAAATATGTGTGATACACACACACACACACACACACATATGCTTATCACAAGTTCAAAGCAAAGCATTAGATCAAGTAGAGACAGATTTCAATCCCAGCTCTGTAACTCATAAACCATGTGACAGATGATAGGCAGTTACTTAATTGATATATACATCAAGTCTCCCCTATATAAGTGGAGATTATATCATTATTGATGACTGATGCAGAGTTAAAATAGCTACTTAAAGTTTTTCACAATGTCTAGCACAAAGTCAGAAGTGGTAGTTATTATCAATGTCTTATAAGCATTTGTCCAACAAAATGTTACCATTTGTTTTTCTTATCAAAAAATTAAACTCTTATACTAGTTTTCCTTGTTTTTCATGGAAAAAACCTTAAACCCTACTTTACTTGTATCAAGAATTTATTTACCACAAGAGAATAGAAACCAAATTATTGATCATACTGTATATCCATTTTCCAAGGCATCACTAAAGATGAGATTATAAAGAATACACAGTTCTAAATCTCTTATTTGTACTTTTTGCCACATCTGTCTTATTTGGTTAATTATCCCTATTCTTCAAATAATAGCATAGCATATTTACAAATGAAAGATTATAAGTTATTAGTAAATCATTTGCCTGTGATCAACAGTGCAAATTGAATTGGGTGCATTGGTTATCTTCAAATGTAAACCAGAGGGAAATTGTCTGTGTTTGTGTGTGTGTGAGTGTGTGTGTGTGTGTGTGTGTGTGTGAGAGAGAGAGAGAGAGAGAGAGAGAGAGAGAGAGAGAGAGAATGAATGGATGTCACAAATACCACATTTTGGTGGATTCAGTAAACATCAATTATAAAGTGGACAAATAAATTTGTATTTACCTCATTTCTGCAATGATGCTTGAAATCATTTTGCCTTATATGTGTCTTCAAAGAGCTTTAGCACAGAAAAACAGAAAAGAAGGGAGGGAGGGAGGGAGGAAAAGGAAAAGAATGCAAGAATTAATATTCAAATGTAAGTGGGTTTTCTTCCTTCTCCTTTCTTAAGAGTTTCCTCCCTTTGTCTGCAGAGTGTCTCCCCATCTCTGACCACTGAAGACTGGAGGTGGTGGAGGTTATTGGTGGTATGCAGAATCTGAAGGATGGGTATGCAAAGACAAACTAGTAGAGGCTACAGACAAATGGGAGGAAGGGAGACTGCAAGGGCAGGAAAAGGACAATTTGGTGAGATTCACAGTGGTACCTTTATATATGTACACAGGAAAACTATGTCAGATTCATTCCACTGTTTTTCCTTTTTCTATCCCACCTCCCTTCCCTTCACTCTCCTTTGTCTAATCTACAGAACTTCTATTCTTCCCTCACTCCTAATTATGGGTTAGCTTCCACATATTAGAGAAAACATTTAATCTTTGGTTTTGGGGGATTGGCTTATTTCATTTAGTCTGATAGTCTCTAGTTTCATTCATTTACTGGCAAATGATATAAAGTCATTCTTCATTATGATTGAGTAATACTCCATTGTGTGTGTGTGTGTATCACACTTTCTTTATCCATTCCCCTGTTGAAGAGCACTCAGATTGGTTCCATAGCTTAACTATTGTTAATTGTGCTGCTATAAACATTGATATGGCTGTAACACTTGTAGTATTCTGGTTTTAAATCCTTTGGATATTTACTGAGGAATAGGACAACTGGATCAAATGGTGATTCCATTCCTAGTTTTTTGAGGAATCTCCATATTGCTTTCCAGAGTGGTTCCACCAGTTTACAGTCCCACCAACAATGTATGAGTGTACACTTTTCCCCACACAACATTCATTGTTACTTGTACTCTTGATAATTGCCATTCTGACTGGAGTGAGATAGACTCTCAGTATAATTTTAATTTGCATTTCTCTAATTGTTTGAGATGTTGAACATTTTTAAAGCTCAATTTAAAAAAAAGTTTTATTTTCAAATCTACTTAAGTTGCTGAAATATGTTTCTTTGTCCAAAATATACCCCTGAAATCAGTGATGAATTTTAGGGGGATATTTTAGGGGGATATTTTTAGGGGGATATTGCAGTTACACAAACAGTTCTCCTCACTTCCTTAATTTTTCTTTCACTGCTATGCAACGTCTTCTAATTAGCTAACACTATTCACTGAATTTCCTCAAAAGTTTTCTCTAAATTTGTCATCACTTCACCATCCAACACATAAAGGAAGAGTTCTCCCTTGCTATTTTCTTAAAATCTGGGATCTAATCAAGTAGTTTGAAGTTAGTTCCTCACTAATTAAGCAACAAATTTGACCTACACATGTGCATGCATTCTCATCACTCATGCTTGTAAGTGAAAACCGTAGAATGGACTAGTAGATGGACTCAGAGCCAAAGCAAGCATTGTTGGGACAGGAAGCACCATCAAGAACCATCCTCAATCAAGAGGAGTCTCAGCACTTTTCAAAGTGGCACAATTGCAAATCTGATGAACTGATGAAAACAACAAACAAAAGCAACAAGTCCAGAAAAGGCAGGCTGTGAGTGCTGGGGTTTCATGAACCCAGCCTTCCTGGAAGAAGAGAAAAGCAGCAGAATTAGTGAGCGCTAACCAACATTAAAACGGACTTCAGTTAATTAGGGTACTAGGAGAAAATGTCCCTCAGAACAAACCACCTGCTTCCTGGGGTGGAGCAGGGAGAGAGGGAGAAAATGTGTGTTAGGATAATGTATGGATTTACAATACTGGGCTTGAGCTCTGGCTCTATTAACTAGTCAAATTATATCACCTTATTAAATATATGAATAAAATTAATTTCAGAAGAGTTCTATAAAGATTAAATATGGCACTATTTGTAAAAACTTTGACACAGTAATTTCACAGAAAACAAATTGAAAGTACCAACAACAAATATGTAACACTTATGCAGCGCTGTATGTCAGTGTTTTAAGGGCTTTGTATACATGAACATACTAAATCCTCACAAGCCTAGGAGTTAAGTACCACTATTGCCTCTACTTATGAGATAAAGGAGCAGAGGCACAGAGGTTAACTCCTCCATAACTGTACATGTACAGTTTGTTAGAGTTGCAATTCAGCCTCAGAATCACTGGTGCTAAATATAGGCTGTCTTCTCTGTAGTACTAACAATATGATATTTACTTTTATTATTCTTATCATTAACATGTAAAAGAAAAAGGTATATGCTAACATTGACTTAATTTCATAAACTACGTACATATGTGTACATATGTACATTTATGTATGTGTGTGTATACATCCATACATACACATAGATTTGTGATCTAGGAACAGATTGCCTAATAAACAGTTTCACCTATTTTTCTTTATGATGGCCCCATAAACTACCTGTATGGGATGCTGAATAAAATGTAGATTTGAAGCAGTAAAGTGCAAGACAAACAAAATGAAAAACCTAACCAATGTTTTAAGGTTTCTCTTGAGAACCATAAATAACTGCAGCTTCTTATGTGTTTCAAAAGCAAACTAAGTAGATTTTCTCTCTCTCTCTCTCTCTCTCTCTCTCTCTCTCTCTCTCTCTCTCTCTCTCATACACACACACACACACACACACACACGGAATCTTTTCATTTTTAAGTCATAGTTAATAGTATTTAAGCCACTGATGCCAAAAATATTTTTACTAAAATAGTCCAAGAGTAGATTTGCTAAATTTCTAAGCTAAAACTACAATATTTGGCATATAACTATATTAAAAAAAATATTTCATGGTATAACTGCAAATCAAATTTACCTGGACATTATTTTGTCTGACAACTCTAGAGTCGTAATATGTGTAATTTAAATTTTAAGATTAATATATACTGTTTATGAATTCTACCTATTATAAAAACATAGAAAAATTCTAGAAGTATGACCTTAAAATAAAAGCATTATGTCACATGTCTTTTAATAAAGGGGATCCTGTCTATATAAAGTCAAAATCATAGATTATAAACAAAACTAGCATAACAAATAAAGCTATATGCTCCTTCAAAAACTGAAAAAGCTCAGTGCACTAGATTTTAGATAGGTTTTAAGCCTCCTTTCTTTCCATAGAGCTGTCTCAACTCTACTAGGTTCTTCTGGACATTAAGTCCTTCCAGTTTACACAAGAGCCAACTTATTATCTTGAGATAGTTAAAATAAAACTTCACATATATAGAACTATTTCTATAAAGTAGTGTTGTAGATTGTGCCGAAATACAAATCACAGAGAAAAGAAACAATTGTATCATTGGAACAAAAAAGGGAGGAGAGAGAAGATAGCAGGATGGAAAATCTCAGTTTGGTCAATGAAAACAGAACTGTCTCGAGTGACATGGTTTCCACTGAAGCTAAAATAAGCAGCAGGCAGGGTGTCAACCTATGTATCTCAAACACGTCAGGTTGCGTAGTTCCATTTTTCGTAAGTGAAGATCTGTCATTGAGCCAGTGCAACTCGAAGCCAAAATTCCCATTATCTTGTGCCTACCCTGTCAGTGCAGCCACCACCTTTTTCAAAAGACAGGGGAGCCACATCTTGGGCTGCATGTGAGGCAGCCATTCTGTGATGAGGGTTTCTTTCTGATAAACAACACAAAGTCTTTGCTGTGCCTTTGCAAGTGCTTTTGTGCTGGCCAGAAGAAATGTCTTATCCTTAAAGTGTGCAATAATGTGCTTAATGTTCATCTGGCAAAACACAGCCAAGTTTGACACGTTGACTATGGAAGGAAAACAACCATGTCTTCACATCTCAATTTGTTTTACATTCTCACAATTATTAATGACTCTCATAATATATAGCTTATTCTGCAGTTTTTTCCAGTCCTTTTCATTTTTTGAACCATAGTGGAACGTGTCTGAAAGCAAAACCAAACATGAATCATGATAGCCATTTTGTGCAGTGATTGATATTGCAGTATCAGTTGCCAGATATATGAAGCTGTACTGGAAAAACTTCCGTTCGTTCATTCACATACATCCCAATTAACATTGGGGAAAATTAAACCTCTCTTTCTCAAAAGTGAGTGGAATGAAAAAAGCATTTGAAATTCAGGCTTTTTTTTCTTATTTACACTCAATTAAAGACTTATGATGTCACAAACTTAAACACTTAACCTAATCTACTTTCCTCTCTTTTTCTTTATCAGCTTGCTTTTGGGATGTATTTCACTTCACTCCACATTATCCCACAAAAAATTCTCTTCTGGGTGCATCTGCACTAAAGAAGATTATATGTTTACTTATAATGAGAGTGTTTTACTTACATTGGGAGTGTGTTTGCTTTCAACGAGTGTTGTTAAAATCTCACTGACTATACCAAATCTGTTTATAAATCCAAAAGCATGCTAAATCAATAGAAAAGAAAATCCATTTCGTCTACCAACTATAGAAAGCAGGTAATAAAACAATACTTTCTCAGTTTCCAGAAGCTTATAATGTATGATTATATAAGGTAGCCCCTTATATAATACCTACCCAGAGATATTGTCAATGGATATTTTTAATTATTCATGTTATTTTAATTGACAGATTACAATTGTATTACAATTAAGGATGCAATGTAATGTTTTGAGATACATAAACAACATGAAGTGAATAAAATGAGTACATTAACATATAGAACCTCACTTACTTAACATTTGTTATGATTACACATTTGAAATTTTATCTTAGTTATTTTGAAATATACATTATTATTGACAATAGTCACTCTGCTGTGCAAGCAATATGACTAATTTTTGTCCCCAAATTTTCACCAGGTGAAAAGAAATATTCTACATGGTTTGCAGGCATATAAGACAAAGTGCAAAAAGAATGCCAACAGAAGAGAAAATGACCAACTTACTCCATGCATGTCTTGCAATGAGAAAAGGTTGAAGTAGTTTTGCTGGTAAGAAGTAAAACTCAAAATAGATTTCTATAGGGGAGAAAAGCTCTGACAAGTCCTTTTACTCTAAATATAAAGATTAATTTGAATTGCACATTTTCACAAGCTTTTCAATTTGATTCATGCCAAATTATCATTAGATAATAGTGATTACTGTAAAAAACAGTGCTATAGCTTTCAGTTAAAGACATCAGACTGAACACGTATTTACCTCTCCTGCCTACCAAATCTTTGCTAAAATGTTCATAAATATATGTTTTAATGCAAAAATCTACAAGCCTAATAGAATGACAGAAGAGTCAGTAGGGTGAAATATTGAGAGCTGGAGAGCAGAGGGACACATAAATACCTGTAAAAGTGAAAACTAAGCAGCAGAGGAGGCAGAGAAGCAACTAGCTTACTTGTACCTCAGATTCTAAAACAGTTGAGGAATAGTCTGCACACAGTACCTCTCAAAGAGGGGCAAAAGGTGGCAAGGGGGAGGGCTGGGCTGAAAACTGGAGGAATGACTCAAACCTGTGTAAGAAGTGAGTCCCCTGGGTGACCTCCACAGCCCACTCCATCCACTGTAGCAAAAGACTGGACAGAATGAGCCACAGGAACTCTGGATAAGGAAAACCAGGAAAAGCTAGGGAAGGACAGAAACATAATGAAAATGTGAATCAACCCGGCATCCAACTCCTCAATAATAACATGGAAGCCAAAAAGGCAACGGTGGAATTATTTTAAAATTCTGAGTAGAAGAATTTTCCAACTTGGAATTTTATCTCACGAATTTGTCATTTCAGGCTTGATCTCAGGAAATTTAAAATAATCAAAAATTATAAGGAAAATATATGTTTAGGAAAAAAGAAAGAAGATTGCTCAATCCTCATTTTCCAAAGTAAGATAAAAAAAAATCAAGATATCTCAAATTTTAAAAGTAACACAGGAATAATATTTAGAAATGTGAAAAATCAAAAGCAAAATAAACAACTAAAATAATATAAAATAACTAATAGCAGGAATAATGGTATAGGGAAGAATATTTGTCATACAAACTATATAGACCAATTCACTTTTAACTATGAATATATAAAGCTATGTAAAAATACAATTTAAAAAAAAAAGCAATTAAGGGCTGGGGGTGTCGCTCAGTGGCAGAGCGCTTGTCTAGCATGTGTGAGGCACTGGGTTCAATCCTCAGCACCACATAAAAAATAAACAAATAAAATAAATGTATTCTGTCCATCTACAACTACAAAAAAAATTTTTAACAGAAAAACAGCAATTAACTACTTAACAAAGCATGTTTAATTGCTAGTGGTGCACACTCACTACTTCCTAGTGGTTTTCCCAGAAGTCCTAGTATTCGTTTCATAATGAAGATCTTCATGAACACAACAGTTCTCACCTACAAGAGAGAACCCAAGCTGAGCACAGGGGTATAACAAATACCTTAAAAATCAAAAGTTCTTATTTTTAATGTATATTATAAATTGCTTGTGTCTCTACCTAAGTACATTATGATTTTTATGAAGAGAGCTTTGTCTATGTTATTCCTTAATATAGCTATAGCACCAACACAGCCTAACACATAAACCATCTGAATTAATTCATTAATTCACATGTGCTGGTTTAACATGGAATAGAGAATATCAAATAAGTTAGTCCTTTTACTAGGTAAAGTCAAATAAAATGATTATAGCTGTATTAAATGATCCACTTCACTATCTGGCATCACCAAATAAATGTGGACATGACCATTTAGCATAAGCAGCCCTCTTTTAGAACACATCAGGGGCTGGAGTTAACAGCTCAGTGATAGAGCACTTGCCGAGTATGCAGAGCCCCGGGTTCTACCTCAAGAATTCCCTACCACACCCACACATAAAGCTCATCAGACAGACATATACTGCATGATCTCACTTATCTGAGGAATCTAAAAAAGTTAATCTCATAGAAACAGAACGAAGGGTGATTTCCAAGGGCTGGGAAGTGAGAGAGGATGGAAAAAAGGGAGCTGGTGAAGCCAGGTATGGTGGCATATGCCTGCAATCCCAGTGGTTCAGGAGGCTGAGGCAAGAGGTTCCACAGGTCCAAAGCCAGCCTCGTCAACTTAGCAAGGCCCTAAGCAATTCAGTGGGATCCTGTCTCTAATTGAATATAAAAAAGGGCGGGGGATGTGGCTCAGTGGTTAAATGCCCCTTAATCCCTGGTACCAAAAAAAAAAAAAAAAGAGTACTCAGGTGGGAGGAATTAGTTTTGGCAATCTATAGCACAGTGCTGGTGGATATGTTAATTAGCTGGATTTAAACCTTCTACAATGCATACATATGTCAAAATATCTCATTGTAAAAATATGCAATAATTAAAATATAATTAAAAGTATCCAAAAATTATTTGCCAAATAAAATAAATTAATTGAAATATGGCCTTGCTGGTAAATAGATGGAGCTGGAGAATATCACACTAAGTGAAATAAGCCAAAACCATAAGACCAAAGACTGAATGTTTTCTCTGATATGCAGATGCTAATTCACAATAAGGTGTGGGGGGGGTACTAAGGAAGAATAGATTTAATTTAGATTAGGTAGAGGGGAGTGAAGGGCGAGGAGTGGGTATGGAGGTAGGAAGGGTACTAGAATGAATCAAACATTATTACCCTATGTACATATATGACTATATGACTAGTGGGATTCTACATCATATATAACCAGAAAAATGAGAAATTATACTCCATTAAATACAATGTATAAAAAAATATGATGCTGAAGTTGAATCAGTTTAAAAAAAAAAGAATAACTGTGGTCTAGGGATGGGGCTCAGTGGTAGAATGATTACCTGCATATTCATATGGCCCTAAGTATGCTCCCCAGAATCACAAAATATGAATACAAATATACTGTTAATCTCAAGTAAAAGTTAATTTTAAATTTTTTTGCTGGGGTATGACAACTTCTATTTTGTATTGGTTTAATGTAACTAGTAACTTTTGAGTCTAACATAATAGCATTGCTTCTCCCATCAATTGTTTAAATTTGCTTTGATTAACTTTTAGAGAATACACATTTAAATGTTTTGTGATTTATTCATGGTAATTCAATGTGTACACTTATATCTGCTCTCTCATTTTACAAGTATATGTTCAATATTATCTGAATAAAATGTAGATATTTAATATGATAGAAGAACTGTTTTCAGGAGGAACACTTACAATTATATGTCTTTGTTTAGGCAAAAACTGGAACTATTATCTTTAATCCAAGTTCCCAAATTCTACCAACTGAGGCATTTTTTCTGCTCCTTCCCTTCAAATTTAACTGTAAACATTGATGACTCGTCAATAAAACTGATTCAATCATTCTACAATATATACATATCTAGAAGCCTTGTCTTCCACCCCACAAATATACATAATTATTAGTTGTCAATTAAAAATAAAATAAAACTTTTTTAAAAATATACACAAAATACTACCTTAAAAATCTTGAAGTCAACTTTGCATTATTAAAGCAAACTTTTAACTGAAGTAAAACATACTTCTTAAAAATACACAAATTTTAACTGTAAAACTTGAATTATCACAAAGGGAACACACCAGACCCCTAAATCAAGATATTGGAGCTTCCCAGCACAATGGCAGCCTCCATACCATTCCTCTCATAACAAATGCTCCATTCCCAGTAAAGAATCCTTCTGAATTCCAGCATCGGAGAGTAGCTCAGCCTGCTCCTGAACTTTCATCCCTATATAAATAGCATCACATGGTTGACAGTGGTGGATCTTTTCCTTCTGCTCAACATAAGCCTTGTGAGATTAATCAATGTTCTTTCATGGAATTATAATTTGCTGTGAAATGTTACATCTTCATTATCATTTACTTTGAAATATTTTCTAACTTCCATTGTCTTATGGTGTATTTATTAGTATATGGCTTAAATTTAAAACATTTAGCGGTTTTATGATTTACATGTTACCCTGACATCTAGCTTAATTCCACTGAGGTAAAGTAACAGATTCCTAATTATTTCAGTCTTTTGACATTTGTTAAAGTTTACTTTACAACTCACAGTATGGTCAATTTTTGTAAATGTTTTGTTTTTAATTGAAAAGAATTTTGGTTCTGTTATTATTAGATATAGTTTTCTATAAATTTAAATAATTTGATTTTGATTATTTGTTGTTTTGGATCTTTTACAACTTTATTTTATTTTTGCTTGTTTTATTGAGTATGAGGAGAGTTGTTTAAGTTTCCTGGTACAATTGTGGAGTTTTGTATTTCTCCCTTCGGTTCTATAAATGTGTGCTAAGATACTGAGCACATAAAGATTTAGGGATTATAGGTTTCTGGTTACTTAATCCCTTTGTCACTAGTAAATGTCCCATTTCATCTCTATAAATGCATATCTATTAATGTTTACTCTGTTTTATATTATAGAACCACAATATTTTTTTTGTCAATGATTTCAAAGTACATGTATTTTCTTTGTTTTATTTTTAAATTACTCTGTCTTTATATGGATGGTTTTTCTATTATAAAAAGCATACAATTAAGCTTCTTTTTTTTTCCTTAAACTAGTTTGATAATCTTAGTCTCTTACTTGAATTCCATTACATTGAATCTATTTACATGTAATGAAATTTCTGTAAGGCTGCGTCTAAATCTGCCATCTTATTTGCTTCTATTCAATTCAACATTTTATATACTATTTTCTTCTCTTTTCTCAACATCATTCAGATTAATCAAATTAAAATTATTGCCTTTCCCAAGCCAGGCACAGGGGCACATGCCTGTAAACCCAGGGTCTTGGGAAGCTGAGGCAGGAGGATCGGGAGTTCAAAGACAGCCTCAGTAATTTAGCTAGGCCCTAAGCAATCTAGTGAGACCGTGTCTCTAAAGAAAATATTAAAAAGGGGCTGGGGATGTGGCTCATTTTATAAGGGTCCCTGTGTTCAATCCCTGGTACGAAAAAAAAATTATTGCCTTTCCCCTAGATACTTTATTAGTCACACATTACTTTTAAATTGGTTGGGTATTTCACCATAAAATATATCATGTAACATTGGCTGGCTTCATAAGTTTTTCCCTACCCTTTTCAGATAATGTTTGTATCTTAAATATTTTATTATATTTACTCCATATATTTTGTATTATTGCTATCATGCATTTAACTGTATTACTTTGTTAAATCCCAAAAACATTATTATAATTTTATAAATCAATATTCAGTTATATTATCCATCTATGCATTCTTTCTGTGCTTTTTCAACCTTCCATTTCTGCATTTGTGCCTCAGATCATTTTCACTCAGCATATTCTGTTAATATTTCTGTTAAAAATGCTTGCTTATGGCATTCTCCCAAGTCTTATTTTTCTCAAAAACATTTTCAAGGATATTTTCCTTGGAATAAAATTCTAAGTTACAAGTTTGTTTCTGCACTTAAAGTTGTCACTATATTTTCTTCTGTTTCTGTCGTCATCATTGCTCCTTTGGAGGTTTAGTGTCTTTTATCTCAGGGTGCTTTTCTTCTTCTCCTTGATTTTTTAGCTGTTTTACTATTATGTGTCTAGTTTTTTGTTTTGTTTTGTTTTGTTTTGTTTTTGTAACCTGTTTGGAGTTTACGACCTTTTTGCATATGTGAATTCATGGTTTCCATTAATTTTGGAAAATATATTTACCAATGTCTCTTTTTATACAGCCAAATACCCATGTCGTCAGTACTTTCACCTTGGTCCACATGAAATGCTTATTTTATTTATACTTTCTCTGTTTGTTTTGGCTTATGTATTTTCTAATGAACTGCATTTTATTTCCTCAATCCTGTCTTCTGCTCTTCCAAGCTGCAAATTTATCTATTGAGTTCTTAATTCCCCTTATGGTCCATCTCAACTTGACAATTTCCAGCTCATTTCTTTTGTAGATTGTAATTCTTTAAGAAAGTTTTCTATCTTTTCTGCTTTGTCTCTTTATACCTATTTCTTCAAACTATTAGTCACAATTACAGTGAAGTCATTTACTAATTACAATGTCTGATTCATGTTTGGGCCTATTCCCATTTTCTGTTTCTTGAGGTTAGTTCATAATATTCAGGTTTTCCTTGACTAAACTGATTTGAATCTGGGTTACAGCTTCTCACTCTGTTCTCAGCACACAGTTCTCCAGTGCTTTTCTCTGACTACATTTGCTGTAACCTTTTTCCCTAGAAACTCTCAAACTCTAATCATTATAACTTTAGCACTGGGAGACTAACAAAAATTTTGCTCTGCTTTTCAGAGTTCTTTGCTTATGGTTTTAGCCTCTTACCACCACAGAGTTTCAGAATTTGGCAAAGTATTTGGGAGTAAAGCTCCTCGGTGTTCCTTTAATCCTCAATTTTGTCACTCCGTTCTCTTGGGCTTATCAAAATTCTGCTGTTTTATTCTGACATTAATTTGGTTTGGTCTGAAACCAGTGTATTCATTTTCTTGCCTATAGCCAGATTATCAAACGCACCCGGGGAAAAAGCAGTCGTAGAATGTCAGGCTGTAACTCCACAGTTTTCTCTTCTCCCAAATATGAACTCTGAGCTCTTTTTGCAGAGCAGTTCTTTTGCACCCTTAATAGATTATTTTTATATTTGGTTCATTCATTCTAGTTGCTTTATGCCTTATGCATTCTGTCACAACCACTCCATCCTACCTAGACACTTTTAATTTAATTTATTTTATTACATAACAACAGGTTTTTGGTCCCTGCATTCACTGGAAGAATAACTTTTCCTAGAAAAATAAAAAAACATACCTTCAGTTACTTCTAGGTGCAAGGAAATCAAGATAGTCTTTCTATTTAAAATATGTTTTCCTTTGGCATGTTTTCTCAATAACAGATTATATTTTTAGATGTGAATTCACCAAAGAACTAGAAACTCCTAAAAATATTGACTGTGTTGTCAAAATTTCACTTGTTTTGTGTAGGAACCTGTGTTCTTAAAATGCGGCTAAAATATTGACTTCATGTTATATTCAAGAATCTGGTCTTTGAGACCATAATTCCCAGTGAAGACATGCCAATCAAAAACTACAATAAAACAATGACAAATTTTTTATTATTCAAGATGAACTTCAGAAAAAAGGAGCAAATTGTTACTAAGTCTTGTTTTTGAATCGACAGTATTTGAGATATTCCTCATATATCAGGCGAAGGAAGACCATTAAGCTTCTAGGTTAACAGATTTGTGATGCATGCACTTTTTTCTATCAAAAAAAAAAGTGGGGAGGGAATTTTAGGACACCCTTGGGCTTCATCACCTATTGGGAAATATCATATCTTATTCCAGA
The DNA here is from genome assembly GCF_021218885.2 of Marmota monax. Taxonomy (NCBI): domain Eukaryota; kingdom Metazoa; phylum Chordata; class Mammalia; order Rodentia; family Sciuridae; genus Marmota; species Marmota monax. The sequence continues at coordinate 24,470,229 of NW_026692201.1, forward strand.
AAAGATTCAAGATGACTTACTTAAACAAAAACTAAAAATTGCATTTTACATAGAAGAATAGAAGATATTAGGACACTAAAAGAATAACAATAATTAGAGTAAGATAGAGAGATAAGGTAAGGCTTACTATAAAAGCCAATATAATTAAGCCAAGCAATATATTAACCATGATGCTTTATTCAGACAAATAAAATACAGATTGTACTCATTTTTCTCTACCATTTTTCAAGGTAATTGCTGAGCCAATCAATGAAAGTGATTCAAGAAAAAAATGGTTCATTTCATAAAGTTTGAAAAAAGAGAAGCCTAAGTAGATTAGAAGTGGTCTTAATGATTACTTCTGACTTTATAATTTTATGACCCATGCCAAATCTAAATGCAAATTAGAGTTGGAATTAGCACCTGTGAGATGTGCTAGGAAGAAGGTCCTTCTGTTTCATCTAGCATTCTTCTATTATAAAACTGCCTTTTCCCCAGAGCTGGTCAATTAATAATCTATTAGATCAGGAATCTGCAAATATTTTCTGCAAAGGCCTCTTAGTAAATATTTTGGATGTTGAGGGTCATATGATTTTTTCAGAGCCACTCAACTCTGCCATCAAAAACAGCCATAAACATTATGTGAAAGAATGAGTATGAATATACTTCAGTTAAACACTATTTACAAAGACAGGAACAGGCAGGACTCATTCCAGAGGCATAGTAGGCCAACCCTTGCTTTAGACTAAGACAGGCCTTCATAAACTTTCCATCATACACTCAGCAGAGATGCCCAAGAACTACTTCAAAGTGTCTTCGAATTCCTGTTTTATCTTTAAAATTCATTATACTTGTGCATTGTACTTTATAAGAGCAAAATTAAATAACAACACACAAATATTTCACATAATGTTATAAAACTAAAATACTTCCCATTGGTATAGTTAAGGATTTGGGTTTTCCCAAAGAGAGGTCTGCCCTTGCTCTCAGCTCTGGGAGGTAGTCTATGTCATACCTTGTTAGGTGGATCTTTGCTTAAGGGAGGAGCTATACTGACCAGAAAGAATGACCATGTGGCTTAGTGATGGAACTTTGGGTCACTCATTACCAGTCAACCTAGATATTGAGTTCAATTGTGTTGGCAATCAAGCAGTCATACTTACATAATGAAACCCCAATAAAAAACTCTAAGCATGGAAATTGAGGTGAGCTTCCCTGGTTAGCAGTACTTCATGGGTATTTCCACATAGCATTCCAGAAGGATAACTCATCACAGCTCCACAGAAGCTTCACATTGGAATCATCTTAAACTACACTATATGTATCTTTCTTTGGTACAGTTTAATATGTGTGTTCTTTCTCTACAGTAAGCAATAATTATTGGTAAAAATAACTTTCAGAGTGTTCTGTGAATCCTTCTTCTGAATTATTGAACCTGAGAGTGGCCAAGGGAACCCACACACTTGCAGTTAGGTGTCAGAAGAGAGGGCCATTTCCTAGAGGACTGAAACCTCAAACATTGCAGTATAGCTAACTCCAGACTCTACTGTATTTACCTTGTGTTTTATTCTGTCTCCTTGGGAGTTAACAAAGCCTAGTTGAGAGTAGGAGATTAAGGGAATTAATATCTCTGGTAAATGCATATCTGTGGTTTAGAAAGATGATGCCCATTACCAGGTTAGCACTGCTACTTATTAACCTTAATCACACCATTGGAGGGCTCTGTGTTTCTTGACCCTACGCTGCCAATTTCAATTGCTTCAAGGAACCTCTGACAAGTCCACAGCTATAGGTCCTAAGAACTCACTCATTCATTTACAATCAGTTCAGATGTATCTTAATAATGCAATTAAACATTTTAATATGAACCTATATTTTGATGAAGTTACTAAAAATATTAACAGTTCAGCCCATATCTATATATAACTCTACCCTGAATTAGTAACAGACTCCATGTATTCTAAAATTTTCAGACCCACTTGACATATCAAATTCAATTTTGTACATCATATTTTAAGGTGGTTATAATAAAGTGTACTGAAGACAGTTGTGTGGAGAGTGAGTAAATTTTTAAAATGTGTCTAAAAGCAATTGAAAAGATTGGGAATGGTTAAAATAAAAATGTGTGTGAATAATAATACCTGTCAGCAATAAACAAAGGATGTTTTGTGAGAAAGGAAATTTATTTCTTTTATTACTCCACAGATAAATGGAAGACTAAAGATGAATAATTGCAAATGAAAGAAATTTTCATCTTGAATCAGTTGGTGAAATATTTTTTAACCATCTAGAGCCTTCCAACAATGGAATGGGTTGCTTTATAAAACTCCGCTCTTTTCATCATCAAAGGTATTCAAGCAGAGTCTGAATCATCCATTCTATGATTCATTTACTTAATAAATATTCATAAAGATTTATTATACTTAAGGCAGTCTGCTGAGACTATGGAAGAAGCAAATATCGATCAGACTGAATTCTTCTCAGATAGTGGAGTTAAGACTTGAACTAAATAATCAGAATACAAAGTAGAAAAGGAAATGTGTCCTAGGAAAAGTATAAATAAAGTTGTACAGGAATGCAGAAGAGGGAGACATGATTTCCAGGTCACAAACGGTGGAGTATTCTTATCTTTCACCCCACAATCCATTCTCTGCAGAACATCAGGAAATCATTTCATATCAGGGGATTAACACTCTTGGATAGTCATCCAAGGCATAGAGTAAATGCAGAATCTTTATACTGGTTTCTAAGGTCAGGTGTAATCTACCTTCTGCCTACATCCCCCATGCCCAGCCACAGAATCTTTCTGCATCCAGAACACACCACACTCCTTCTTCCTAAGAAGTTTCCATTTGTCAGTTCATCTGCTGAATACTCTACTTCCACATCTAGTTGTGGCTGGCAATTCTTTATTCTGTTTTTAGCCTCCATGATATTTCTCTCATGAGGCCATCTTGACTACCTTATCTAAATTAGCTGAAGTTAAAATCTCTCTATAGCTATCATCATTTTATTTTCTTTCAAGTATGACCAAGATCTGAAATTGTTTTTTGTTGTTCATTTATTTTTAAGTTACTCTTCCAACTAGAATGTTACAAGAATAAGGATCTGTCTCTCTAATTGGCTGCTGTTTCACTAGCATCTGGATTATGCCCAGCACAGTAGGTATAAAATAAGCATTTATTAAGGCTGACAGAATAAAGAATTTTTTACACAAGGTCAGAACTCTGACAAGAATCTTTAATTCCTTCTAATTCCTACATTTTGTGATATCATTTCTCAATCATTCTTCTCAGCTAGGTCACCATTTTATTACTCCTAGGACTTTGGTCATTGCTTTCCTCTTGCTCTATAAACATTCTCTCCAACCTTCAGGCTCCAATGAATATGTATCCTTAGTTGTTTCTTTACTAACTCTTTCTGAATCATGATTAACTTTTCTTTTTATAAATTCTTAAAATTTCTACTAATTCATCATATCTTTTCCACATATCACTTTGATATTACTTTGTCTTGACTTCTTTTTTAAAATTTTATTTATTTATTTACTCTAATTAGGTATGTATGACAGCAGAATGCATTTTGATTCATTGTACACAATTGCAATACAACTTTTCATTTCTCTGGTTGTACATGATGTAGCATCACACCATATGTGCAGTTATACATGTATTTGGGGTAATGATGTCCATCTCATTCCACCATCTCTCCTGCCCCCATGCCCCTCCCCTCTGATCCCCTCCTTCCCCTTTGCCCAAAGTTTCTCCATTCTTTCCATGCCCCCCCCCCACCACCACTATGGATCGGCATCCACTTATCAGAGAGAACATTTGGCCTTTGAATTTGGGGGATTGGCTTACTTCACTTAGCATGATAATCTCTAACTCCATCCATTTACCTGCAAATGCCATAAAAAAATATGGAACAATTCACAAATTTGCATTTCATCCTTGTACAGGGGCCATGCTAATCTTCTCTATATCATTCCAATTTTAGTGTTTGTGCTGCCAAAGAAAGCACTGTACTAACTTCTTGACAGACATTAGAGTACCTATGATAGTGCATGATAGTGCTAGCCAAACAAAATTTGATATAAACTACATATGTAATTTTCTAGTAGCTACAGAGTTAATAAGAAACTGGTGAGATTAATTGTAGTTATATATATATATATATATATATATATATATATATATGAATGACTATAAAATATATATTTTTTGGGTGAGGGGGCACCAGGGATTGAACTCAGAAGCATTCAACCACGGAGCTACATCCCCAGCCTTATTTTTTTGTATTTTATTTAGATTCAGGGTCTCACTAAGTTGCTTAGCACCTCGCCATTGCTGAGGCTTGCTTTTAACTCAGTGATTCTCCTGTCTCAATCTCCCAAGCCACTGAGATTACAGGTGTGCACCACCATGCCTGGCTTGTAGTCATTTATTTTAATATAACAAAATATATTTGGTATTAGTCCATTTTCAGTTGCTACAACAAAATATCTAAAACCAGGTACTCATAAAGAAAAGAGGTTTGTTTAGCTCACTGTTTTGGAGGCTGAGAGTCCAAGATCAAGCGACCCCATTTTTGACCTCTGTTGATGGTCTGGTGGCTGTGTCACAACATGGTGGAGAAGTAGGAAGATAAATGACTACATGTTACAATCATGATAAGTAACCACTTTCTAACAACCTACTCCTGTGAAAACTCACTGAGATCCCATGAGAATTGCATTATGATCCCCTCATGTACTACTTACCCCTCCAGAGGCCCCACCTATTGAAGGTCCCACCAATGGTCAACACTGCCACACTGAGGACAGAGCTTTCAGTCCATGACTTTTGAGAAACACATATAAAATCATGGCAATATCTAATACATTTCAACACCTAAAAAATTATCAGTGATATATTTTACATAGCAAAAAAGTTGCTTAATGAGAAATTATCTTACACTGCTTTAATATTAAAACTTCAAATTTAAAATAGTTAAATAAAATTGGAATTCCATTCCCCAGTCATACCAGCCATATTTCAAGTACTCAATTAACTGCATATGGTTAATAGCTATATTTACTATACAATTAAATGGTAGACAGAGTGGTGCAGAAACACGCAGTACTTAATTTATTGGGTACATAAATTAATGAGTAGGAAATGATTTAATTTTTAGTAAACATATATAAAACATAAATGAATTCCATTGTTTATCCAAGTGTGTTCCTAGGAAGTAGCATTAATAATAGAAAAAAAAAACGAGAGTAAAAATAATACTTAGATTAATGGATGTCACAAGACCATTCTGTTTTGGCAAAGTTGTGTTCCATATGCTTAAAGAAAACTATAATCATGGGGAAAATTACCTCAGGGATGTCCCAACTCCCTCAAGATTTTGCTTCCTTATGCCTGTTGGGAGCTCTGTAAAACACAGTAAGGGAAAACTGGGGAAAAGGCTGTCACCGCTTTTTTGTGATAAGAGCAGATTATCACCATTCCTGCAGCCTTACTTTCATTTGAGCCTCTATTATATAAAAAAAAACCTAAAATAAGTAAATAAACTCATATATTTATGTACACATATGTAAACACAAGAGGAAAGAATGAAAATATAAAAAAGAGTGAAAATGTAAATAGAATAAGAGATGGGAAATAAAATTTCAAAGGGAATATTCTAGAACCTAACTAAATAACCATAAGAATTTTAAAACAAAAAGAGCTTAGTTAAATTTGACTATATTTAAAAGTCATTTGACTTGAATTACAAAGATAAAAAAATCAAAAATATTTAAAACAAACTCTATGGAAAAAAAGCTACAAATTTAACCAGTAAATATAGACTATTTCTATCACAATTATAATAGCTTACAGTTGTTCAGCACTTACCAAGTTTCTGGCACTCTATCTGCTCCTCTTTTCACAACAAACCCTTGGGTAATATTCTCATTTTAGAAATGAGAAAATTGGGAATCAGTAGTTACGAGCATATCAACACTGCCAGGAAATGGAAGATCTAAAATTAAAAGGTGAGAATATTTAGTATAATTTATTTTTTATAGAAATGTATGTTTTCTTAAAGGATGGTATTATCGTTTGAAAGTATGCATCCCTCCAAAATTCACATGTTGAAACTTAAACCCGAATATTATAGCATTAAGTAGTAGGGTCTTTGTGAGGTGATTAAGTCCCAAGGGCAGAATCATGAGTGGAATTAGTGTTCTTATAAAAGGGTTGACATTCAGGAACTTGATAGGTTCTTTTTTATCTGTTCATTGCTTCCCCCATATAAGGACACAGCAGTCAAGCTGCCAACCTGGAAGCCGAGAGTGGACCCTCACCAAACAGCAAAATTCCCCACACTTCAATCTACAACTTCCAGTCTCCAGAACTATGAGAGGCAAATTTCTGTTCTTTATAAATTACACAGTCTCAGGTGTTTTGTTCTAGCAACATGAACTAAGACAAGCAGTTACACTCATAAAGAGGTAGAAACAAAAATCCATAAGAAAATACCTTCCTCCCTCAGAGCCCTGTCACACCCAGCATCCCCTGCAAAGAGCTAGTATATCCCAGTCAGCCAGAGATCCTTGCTCTTCCCTGAAGTTCCCCTCAGATATAAGGATTTTTGAGTGCAGAATTTACATATTCACATGAGATTATTCATGGGGGCAAGTAGGGATTTGGAGGAATCTTTTAAAAGTCAACAGCTCAGTGGCTAACCTGAAGGCTGAGGATGCTGCTCAGTAGAACAAAGTGTTTGCCTAGGATGCAAAAGGTCCCAAGTTCAATCCCCAGTGCCACACACACAAAAAAAATATGTAACCCAAAACCTATGAGTGGCAATACTTTGTGCTTCCACCAATTTCCTAAGGACAAAATTTACCCAGTGCCAATAAGCCATACAAGCTAAACTCTCTTTGAGTGAAATTTAAATATTAAATTAAAAAGAAAAAGAAAAATGGATCAAGATATGCAAGTAATACCCTGTCAGAAAAGAGGAGAGCAAAATGTTCACTATTCCTACAGAAAATAAATAGGCAAAACTTAACTCAGATACAAAATCCACAGTAAGAAATATTTTTTTACCAACAACTACAGTAACATTTAGTCAAAGTAAAATTTGACTACCAAGTATCACAATAGATTTACATCTTTTCTAAGATGTAAAATTTTGGTTCTTCTGCATGTTATCTAGTAGCTTTTCTTACTTTGTGAACTTATATTTTTCTGGATATCTCTCTGATTTTTTTCTTTGCCTAAAGTAGCCTCCCACATATATTTACTCAAGTTGTGTCTAAAATAAATGATCAATATCAAATTAACCTTAGAATCTCTGTAGAAATGAAATAGCTAGAGACCTAGAGCACTATATCAGAGATAGATAGGCCTGGTTTCACCACCCTAGATAACATAAGGAAAGCATTCATGTCCAAAGAGTATCCTAAAGTGCATAGATGCCTGCTCTATCTCTCTTTAATGTTTCTTCCATTTTGATAATTTTGTCAGAGCACACAGGCAATATTTTTTTTCAAATTTGAACCTTATTTTGCATTTTTTGACCTATCTTCCAAATAAATAAATGACTGTAACTTAGTATAATAATATTTTAAAAGAGGAAGAAGAGTGAACTTCAGCCTCAATTCCACACAAATGTTGATAAGACTCCTTAAATTATATCAGGAAATCTAAAAGACTTTTTTCCTCAACCTTCACTAGAAACAGAATTTGAAATAGAATCCCCAATTTGTTATTAAATAAGCAAGATATGAATTATAAATGTATTCAAAACACATAACTCATGAAAAATAAACTGCACTCTTAAAAAACTGTAAAATTAGATTCTGGATTGATAACATAGCCTTTGCTGGTCGGTAAGAAAAACTGAAAAGCAACAAATTAGTCTATTTTCTATGCAACTTTTATTCTATGAAGGGAAAAAAAAACCTTAATAAGCCAATATAAATATTCTAGATCAGCTTAGAAGGAACATATTTTAGCACATATGGTTGCAATGGACTGTCATAGAATCATATATAATGGTGGGATTTTTTTGTTACATATGCATACATGCGCACAATGCAACCTGATGATTAGGTCAATATCATTCCCCAGTACTATGGCTTTCACTCCCCTCTTCTCCACCTGCTGTTCTCCTTCCTTTTCTCTGCTGATCTCCCTTCAATTTTCATGAATTTTCTCTCTTACACACACACACACACCTTTATTTTTCTTTATCCTTACTAGCTTCCAAATATGAGAAAAAGCATATGACACTTGACCTTTTGAATTTGACTTATTTTATTTAACATTATGTTCTAAAGTTCCATATATATATATATATATATATATATATATATATATATATCTGTCTGTATGTGTATTTGTGTGTGTGCTCACATATAAAGAGACAGATATATATATATATATATATATATATATATATTTAAAGGAATAAAAGAAATCTATGTGTATATAGATATATAGATAAATAGAGATATAGATAGATAGATGTACATATACATTTTCTTTATTCCTTCATTCAGTGATAGACAACTAGGCTAATTCTGTAGTTTAACTATTGTGAACTGTGCTGCTATAAACATGGATACACATGTATTACTCTAATATGCTGTCTCTAATTCTTTAGGATGTATACTGAGTAATAATGGTATAGCTGAATCATATGGTGGTTCTTTTTCTGGTCTTTTAGGAACCTCCATATTGATTTCCATAGTGGTTGCACTAATTTACAATTCCCCCAACAGTATAAGAATGTTTATTTTTCTCCATGCCATCACCAGCATTTATAATTGTTTGTATTCTTGATGACAGTAGTGAGATGAAATCTCAGAGTAGTTATTATTTGCACTTACCTTAATTGATAAATATGTTGAATATTTTTCATATATTAGTTGGTCATTTGAATTTCTTCTTTGGAGAAGTGTCTGCTTAGTTCATTTTTCTATTATTAATTGGGTTATTTGGGTATTTTGATGTTGTTTTTTGAGTCCTTTATATATTCTGAATATTGATCCTCTGTCAGAAGAGTAGTTAGAAAAGATTTTTGTCTCATTCTGTAGGTTCTCTCTTCACATTATTCACTGTTTTCTTAGTTGTGAAGAAGATTTTTAATTTGATGTCATACCATTTATTTATTCTTGGTATTATTTCCTGAGCTTTAGGTGTCCTATGGAGAGAATCAAATCATGCCTGCACCTACATGGAGGAGTATTAACCCTATGTTTTCTTCTAAAAGTTGCATAGTTTGGGGTCTAATACCTAGGTCTTTGATTCATTTAGAGTTGACTTTAGGGAGGATGAGGTCTAATGTCTAATCTCATTCTTCTGCATATGGATAATCAGTTTTCCCAGCAACATTTGTTTTGTCTTTTCTCCAATGTATGTTTTTGGCACCTCTGTCAAGGATCAGATGACTATATCTGTGGAAGTTTATGTCTGTCTTCTATTCTGTACCATTGGTCTATGTGCCTGTTTTGATGCCAGTACCATGCACTTTTGTTGCTTTAGCTGTGTAGTATAATTTGAAGTCAGGTATTGTGATGCCTCCAGCATTGCTTTTTCAGCTTAGAACTGCTCTGGCTATTCTGAGTCTTTTACTCTTCCAAATGAATTTTAAGACTGTCTTTATTTTTCTATTTCTGTGAAGAATGTCATTAGTACTTTGATGGGGATTGCTGGAAGCTATACATTGTTTTTGGTAATATGGCCATTTTAACAATATTAATTCTGCTTATCCATAAACTTGTGGTCTTTCCATCTTGTGTCTTCTTCATTTT